>NC_072013.1:24885084-25204906 GCF_027791375.1 Indicator indicator
AGAGAGTCATGGCTTGATTTTTCTGTTTTTATTACAAAACAGCTGAGGCCATGCTCCTTTCCAAATACAGAGAGTGAAGACATTTAGAAAAGAGATTTAAAGACAATCTTATGCTATTTACACAAGGCACCCTCCAGTATCTGAAGCCATCTCAGAAGGCACTGAAAGCAACTCATTCTTTCAGCTTGCTTGGAGCTCCCTTCCTTTAGCTTCAAGGTGTGACTGTGCATGTTACCCTCCTGAACTTCCTTGAGACAGTCACACAGTTCCTCTTCTAGGATTTTGAGAGGTCTTTTGCCAGAGAGCTCACCCCGTGTAAAGCTAGGTAAAACTTCGGTACCCAGCTGCATGTTTCCCCAAGAAAAGGTGGCTGCTGTGTCCTTAGAGTATTACTGGGGCAAGGTAGAAGAGCTAGATTTTTTCACTAATACAGTGTACCTGAAGAACATACTGAAATGTATCTGGCCTTCCCTCTTACTGAGTGAGAGGCAGTCCTCTGAACCTGTATTTATGGGAAGAGATTTTATTGTTTACCCTACAGAGAAAAAGCAATTCTCATTTGTCAAAAGAAAAAAACGTTAACACCCTGGTAGACTTCGTGTTTGGGCAACTTGTGGAAGCAGGGAGAAGGGGGGAAATCTGAAAACTTAGCAAGAATGTGATACAAATGACTGTCATACACTGCTAGGAGCACATACCCACGTAACAGAGGCCAAGTAAAGTCTTTGGAAAGATAACTTCATCTAGCTGTCTGACTGCACTAACGACTAGAAAAAAAACAGTATCAGCAGTAATCTGAGCACAACAGAAAAAGATGTGACACATAAGTGCAAAGAAAATAAAAAGTACAGCTCTAACAGCAACCCTGAGAAGAGTAACAGCTCTGTGGATGGATGAAAACAGCTAAAGGTACCCTTCAGAAGCACAGCTTAGCAAAGAGATGGGTAAGGACAGAGAATACAACAGGAAGTGCTCCAGAAGCTGATGAAAAATGCTGTTCAACAGAACAGAGAGCTGTGCAGCACGTTGGGAACAATACAGAGCCCTGGCTCTGAAACCACCTGGTCACAGAGCTTCGGCCATGGGCAAGCAGAGCAAGGGGATGGGTGGGGTGGGGTAGTTTGTAATTTTTTTTAAATGGAAGAGGCTACAGAGGTTTTTGCTTTGCATGGAAGGGAATGGAAAGCAGAAAGAGTGGAAAAGAACCACTTCCAAAAATACCTGGAGAAGTTCTATAAAGCTAGAGATGTCCACCTAGTAAAAAATGAGTAGAATTTTAATTCTTGCAGCAAGATGCTAAGTAATTTTCTGGTACTTTGTTATTAATCTGTGATTTTAAAAGAGGTAGCTTCTTTGTGCTACTTCTGAGGCCCTACAGATAAAAGAATGCCTATAGGTAACAGCAGCATGAGGGCCAGAAACAATAGCAGGCACTATTAACTGGTTCACCTTGAGTCCCTTGGGGTCTGGAAACAGAGAAGCACACAATTGCAGTAAATGCTGTGTCTTGAGTAGCATGCTCTGAAACAAATCAGAAATCAGGTCACCCTTAACATGGGGATTGCCACATCACACTTTGTTGTGCACCCTCCACCTGCCCACAGCTTATTCCCCTTCAGGAAGAAGACTTCACTTGTGAGGACAAGCTGGTGACCATACATACAGGTATAAAAAGATCTTTCACAATGTAGACAAGGCTTAATGTGGTCATATCACCACTTACATATTCCAGTGTCTGTCTCTCTGCTCTCAGAAGAATTTGCTTTTACTGGTCATTCTTTCTGAAGCAAGGTAGTTTTGGTACATTTTTTTGAATGAAGATGCTTGAATATGCAAAGGATTTATTTTATTCCTTTTACACCTTCCAGTTTTACTGTATAGTAGCAAAAGGATGAAGGGAGATGGGGAGCGAAAACTACTCTTAAAGTCCTCACACTTCCAGTGCAGTGAGATGCAGCTCCAGATGATTGTTCAGGCTGTAACACTCGGCTGACCATCAGTCTCATAAGCAGTTGATTTGCCCAGGTTATTCCAAGTGCTGGAACGACTCTGTTATCCACTACACTATGAAAAAAGTATTAACAGATTGCTGCATGTATGAATTTAGTATCAAATACCTAACAAAATTGGCACTGGAAGAAATGATCTATCATTTCTGTATTTACTGTTGTTTGCTATATTTACAGGTCTTTGAAGAGAGAGATCCCAGGGTCTACTCACAGATCCATGCACTAGGTCCTCTCTACAGCAAGGTAACACCAAAGAGAAGTGCTCCCATATAGAGTAATTTAGTCATTCTTCCAACTACCCACCTGATACCCACCTCTGCCTTGACAGGTTCCCTCTTGAGAAAGCAAAATAGCAAGAAAAATGGTTGAATTTTGGAATATGTGGAATGTGTAACCGGTGTCCCTGGATTCCATTCAAAGGTGTATCTAGAAATGTTGTGTAGATAGAGCACTGCAGACATGCCACTTTCAACACAAAGTTTAAAACCATTTTTTTTTTCCTAGAAAGAAGTGCAATCTCTCTACTAAAAGAATTCCAACATAACCAGGGGAAAAATACTGGAACCTTATCCTTGTTCTGTGTCAGTTTCTGAATCTGGGGGCCATAAATAACTGCTTGCAAAACCACAGTAACGTGTACCTAGCTTATCTAGGGAATCCAGATTACAGTTAGCATTCAAACAATTATGCATGTTTGAATCACGTTAATACCTTGGTGTTAAAAGATACTCCTTTTTTGTTCTTAAGCAACTACCAAAACCAATCAATGAGGTTTGGTTGCTACATTTTTTCAAGCAGACAGAAAATGCACTCAGTTTTAACAGAGATAAGAAGAGATGCAAAAATACTCTTGTGTAAGCAAGTACACCAGCCATTAACTCCAGGGAATTTTTCCCCCTAACTTGCTGATTAGAGATTACCACGTAAGTGTGTATGACAGTTTCTTCCACTTTACAGCACATGAGTTATTGCTGATCTCCAGCAAAAATACAGCATTGCTAGGCAAATGCACTGCTGCTCTTAACATGCTCTGGTACTTTATATGGGAGCTATAAAAAGTGTAGTAGTTAAGTGCTGTGTGTGTGACCTTTCTGTGCACAGGACTTACCTGCAACCACACTGAGCAGCTTCTGACTCGCTCACTGCATCCATCACCTGAAGCAAGAAAAAGGACATTTGAAGTTGACCTGTAATTATGCATTTGCTCTTAGCAAGCAGGAGGACAGGGAGGGGAATGAAGCCAGGAAAATCCAAGTTGCTGGATCACAGATGAAGCCAAGTTAGAAACCCTTATTCTCTGAAGGCAAACTAAGAGGGAGTTGTGAAGTATTATCTTAGTTTACAGCACTACAACTATTTAGATGGCTACAGCTTATATGAATTTGACTACTACCAGATGCTTAATTTCTTTAAAAAAAACCAACAAAACAAACAGCCCCTGCCTGGACTGCTCCAATGCTGTATCTGATGATAAAAGGTACAGAAGCCTGACTGCCTCCATTGTGTCCCGTTATCAATGATTTCACAACCTTTGAAGGCCTGCTTAATAGGGCAGTTTGCCCTTGACTGCTGTCTAGAAAAATCTACACATCTTGACTTCATCTGTTTTTAATGATGCTTCCACACAAGTTCATGACAAACTGCAGCAAATTAAATGATAAGCACTTCTCTAAATATAAGGTACAGAATGGTTTACTTTACAGCCACCATCTTCCTTAATGCTGCTGTATTCACAGTTTATTTCTGTAACCACAGACATGATGTCACCTTCCTTAGAACACAGTCCTGAAGGACTCTTCAGTAGCAGCAAATGGCCAGCCTGCTCTCATTCAGTGACCTCAATTATTGTGAGTCATTAGTGATATAAAACTCCCATCAGGGGAAGACAGGTCTAGCAAGCTCTCTTCAAATCATTCTCTTCCTTCTCATGCAGATCTACTTCAAAGTAGAGACTGAACACATCTGGTCTTGTCTTACCCTTAAATCAGACCTTTTGCCTGCTAGATGGGCCCTCAAAATCCTCAGGAAAATGACAGACAGCCTTTTCCAGTGCCCATAGCCAGTGTGCCAGAAGCTAGCCAAAGAACTTGACTCCGTTGGTTGGTGTCATAATGTAAACGCTGACATACACAAACCTTTGCTCAACAGAAAGCAAAATCCAAACCATATTTCCTAAGGAGAACAAACTGCTTTTACTAATACCAAGCTCAGAAAGCAGTTGCAGGAAAGCTCAGTTTTCCTTAAAAGCCAGCTGACCCTAGGAAAGATTGAGCCAGCAATGTGATGAGGTAGCTAAGAAAGCCAGCAGCATCTTGGCCTGTATCAGGAAGAGTGTGTCCAGCAGGAGCAGGGAAGTGACCATGCCCCTGTACTCACCACTGGTGAGGCCACACCTCAAACACTGGGTTCAGTTTTGGGCCCCTCACAACAATAAGGAGATGCTGGAGTGTGTCCAGAGAAGGACATTTAAGCTGTTGAAGAATCTGGAGAACAAGTCTTATGAAGAATGGCTGAGGGAGCTGGGATTTAGTCTGGAGAAGAGCATATGGAGAGGAGATCTTATTGCCCTCTACAACTACCTGAGGTTGTAGGAGGTAGGTGTTGGTCTCTTCTCTGAAGTAACGAGTGATAGGGCAGGAGGAAATTGCCTCAAGTTGCACCAGGGGAGGTTTACATAAGACATTAGGAAAAATTTCATTACTGAAAGAGTGTTCAGGCATTGGAACAAGCTGCCCAGGGAAGTGGTGGAGTCACCATCACGGGAAACGTTCAAAACGTACTGGAAGTGTTCCAAAAATGTGCAGACATGGCACTTTGGGACATGGTTTAGTGGTCATGGTAGGTTGACAGTTGGACTTGATGATCTTAGAGGTCTTTTCCAACCTTAATGATTCTATGATTATGCAATAAAAAGTTCATTAAAAAATCAGAAGTAACTTGATGTTGAAATCTAAATCCTACTGAATCTTAATGGGAATCTTACTGAAAATAAAACTGTGCATGCCTGAAAGCTGTTCAGATTACTGCTGTGTACGAATTCTAACACGCTCCCAGTTATAGTAGCAGGTTTTACACACTGCCCATTCTTTAGTTCCAGAACTTTTATGGAACAGAAACAAATTAAACAAATAACAGTTGACTTGATGTTTCCAGAACCCTTCTTCCTGATATAAAATTCTTCTCTGTGACTTCTCAAGCTCAGCTTTTCTCCCTACCCCTTTTCTTCTGCTGTGAGGAAACCTGAGGGCTGAGTACTTACTTTATGGAAGGGCCTTCCAGAAAGGAAGGTTCCCAATGGTGCCCTGCCTGCACATTTAGTCAGTGCTTTCTCAGGCTACAGTGCAAGGTTGAATGCTTCATGTCCAGCATTCACATGCTCCTAATTTGCCATTAGACTAGGAGCAGTGGAATGCTGCTTCCACAGGGCAGAAGCAGTGTCTTGACTAGTTTTCTCAATAGAATACTCTTTTTGAATAGTATCATTGTGGCCTTTTTTTTTTGTTCAGCTTGAATCAGCTTCTGTGCATTCTAATGCTTTAGTAATCTTAGCAGTTACACAAAAATGCTGAGCTACACAGAAATGCAGCAAAGTCCCCAGGGATTCAGAGTCTCCTGTCCATGTGGAATATAACTGCACAGGCAGAGCGCCCACAGCAATCCTACTGGCAATGACATTTGAAACTACTCTTAAAAAAAATTCTTATTTGAGTTGAATGCTTTGTGCAGCCACTATACAGACCTATTTTGGTTAGCTTTAATGGACAATCTTTGAGAGCATTAATAGTCTATAAAAGCCTAAATAATGTTCTTAAACTTTGAGAAGTTAGAATTTACTAAAGTACATCAATTTAAGGAAGCTTCAGTTTCCATCAGCTGTTAATATTCAATTAGTTGACCATGTTAAATACAACATCAAGAAATCTGCATGCACAGATTTTCCCAGTACTGCCCCTAGCCATTTATTAAATGGTCTCTATAAAGTGAGAAGCAATTTAGATGTCATACCTGATTAATGCACATTATTGGAGTCCTGAACTTAGTGCTTAAGCTGTGAAGCTGTGCTCCAAACGCCTGCAGATACCGAGCCTTCGTAACAGAATCCGAAACTCCGAACTCGCATCGAAACAAAGCAGCAATAGAGTCTATGACCACCAACTGCACCATGCCTCTTGTGAGCAGCAGAGAGATCCTTTTAGTGATGCAGTTGTGAAAGGCATCCTGCCACGGAATACAAATGGTCAGCATGAAAACAGATCAAATAACTCTGCTTGTAAAATCAAGACAGTGACTTACAGGTATAATTGCTGAAATGCAAGCTGACGGAGTTTCTCATTATAAAGTGAGTCTGTGGATTTGTAAGTCTCACTAGTAACCACTTTTAGAGAGTTGTTTACTTTCATTTTAGAGAGGTGTACATACTACTACAGGGAGATTCTCTCCTTTTTCAATAACATACTCTGTAGCTTCCAGAACCTTCAGAAACTTCCAGAACTTCAATTAAGATTTCCAATGAAAGGGACACAGAAAAGATAGCTTAGCTGCTGCCTGGACCACACAGCCAATAAGCAACAGGCATGCTGATGTACAAGATCTTCTTACACTTGCAAACTACAAATAAAAAAGCCCAACAACTGGAATGATTTAACAAGTGCTACTTTCAAGCCTTAGGGAAAGCAGAACTTCTGATGTTTGAGTCACAAACAGCACATTCATGGCTTCTTAAGAAAAAAAACAACAAAACAACAGAAAAACACAGGTAAGAATACAGTACTGAAGTCTGCACCTTTCCCCTCCAGTTCTACCACAACATCTGACTGGCAGAGGGGCAAGATATCTGCAATGCTGTGGTTATGTTGTGCCAGGACCTATTCCAGGCATTGCTTTTTGTATCCTTTCCTCCCATCTGCTTAATCTGCAGTTTAACAGCTCTGGTATTACACTGCAAGTTAGTCAGGAGCACACCACATTTTGCATATATATTTATATCCTGTCTCCAAACTCAGTGAAGATGTCTCCCTAGAAGCCACAGCAAAACTAATAGCAATAGGTCTATCTACTATATTTTAATAAACATAATTACTTACGAAAATCTAGTACATTATTTATTCTAACAAAAATACTAATGTTTATCTTTTAATATATTTCATAACAAACCACTGTAATCAACAGTTCTCTAGAAGGAAATTGCAGACATTAAGAAGTACTCATTGCAGGTCTTAGTTCACTTCTAGCCTTTTGAAAGGTTTCTTACATAAAAAAAAAAAACACCAAACAACCCTGTGGTTAATGGATTATAGTGTAATGATTACACATTCTTAATTTGTGCTACTACTTACCAGGTCTGCTGCATGCTCAACAAAAATATTGTTTCCAAATTTTATCTTCTGTATGATTTCAGCTGGAACATCTGCACGCAGCTTATGTTGTTGATCTATGAGTTGCTGCAAACGTTTACTTGGGAATGCATCTTCTGTACAAATGTAGACAGCTCCTGCAGTCAAGGAAACACCTCTGCTATTACAGCCAGGCTTGTTAATGGCACAAAAACAAAGCCATACACTCTGCACTCAAAAGCTGGATGTATGTACCTGGAAATTCAAGTTACTGAATCAATGATGAACAACAGAAAAAACACTCCTGTGACCTTCCCGTAATTTCCAGGTCCTTTTTTTCTGTGCCTGCTGACACAGCTATATTTCTGCACGCTCCACTAGGTGGCACTCATTTTGCACAGCTTCAAGACCTGACCACCTAACCTGCGTGATAAATAGAGCAATACCGCAGAGTTCTGTTTTGGTCAGAAATGCAAAACACAGCCACTATTCTATGAAGAAAATTAACCAGTTCAGACAGATCCAGTACAGACAGTATTTTGATTCATTTCACTCACTGCTTTCAAGTTTCTTGTTTCAAATTTACGTATGGAGGGGTACTGACTGCCACATTAGTAAGCCAGTTTGAAGAGGATCACTCATCCAACCTCAAATTAACTCTTCCTGAGAACAGTAGATTAGACAAAAGGCATTATACTTCCATCACACTACTGTGATGCCTCTATTTTTACTGTGGTTTCTGGTTTCTCTATTGCAGAGAAAATTAACCATGCAGAAAGCCTTTGGGGAAATAAAGAAAATATTGCATATATTTCTGTTTAAAAAAAACCAAAAGAAGCTACTGTCATTGCAACTAGCCAGAATTATCAGCTAATACTTAGAGGGTTACATCTAAGGATTAGGTCCATTCACTAACGTGGTTGAAGCTGCTAAGAGAGTTTGGCTTGAGACATCCTAGCAGGAAGTCCCATTTCCAGATGCAACTTCCAAAACCTCTATATATTACACCTAAAAAAAAAAAATAGAACTATATCCAATAGCAGAAATGGAAAGATCTCAGGAGTAGATAAAACAAAAATTAATTATTAATCAATAAAAATATTTTTCTGACAGACACCTGTCTAACACAGGATATTGATTCTGAGAATCTTCTGTAAGACAAAGGATGAGCCTAACCATAATTTTCTTTATAACTAAACTTGCATCTTCAGCTTAACTCTCCCTAACCCCACCATCAATTCTTACATAAATCACTCTACTTCGTATGTGAAACATAAAAAAAAAATTCAAAAATGTTTCCAATACACAGTCTTATAAGTAATCAGGAAACTATCATGTAAAGCAAAAAAAATTGACCCATGCCCACTAATTAAAAAAATTGCCTCTGACAGGTAAGATTTAAGGACCTTCCTCAATTATTAATATGTGCAAGAATACTTCATCATGTAGCTTTATTCCACTGGAGCTATTGAAGAGTTTGACAAAAAACTAAACTCAGTATTAAAGACTAATGCCTAATTATGAGCCAAAAGCACTTAATTTTTTGAAGATAACTACATTGTCATAACTGAAATAAAGAGAGGAGGCTGGTCCAGCACAAACAGAACAGCCTTATGGCACCATGCTATTCAGAGGTTGTTAGGAAGCTGCCAACACCAACCACAAGGCATAAGTCGGACAGTCACCACAAGAGATTCATAAGAAGTCAGTCGTCCTCAGTGATCATATTAGTATCCTTCCTCACAGCCACACAAAAACTAAACAGAAATCAGCTTATTTCATCAAACCTCAGTGCTTTAATCTTATTGAGACTATTAAAAATGCAATGCTGGTTAGTGACCAAGAGCCAACCCAAAAACAAAGAAAGAAAAATAATACTAAAAAAACCCCAACACACTAAACCTTCACAGAACGGCAAATTTGGAGTCTCACAAAGGTAAGCTGTCATGCACAAACCAGCTCGTTACCCAGAATCAGGAGCAGGCATTTTTCCTCAATTCAGAATTCTAATATAGGTATGAATTTGCCACATTACATTCATGTATTCCTTATGAATATGGACATATAAAATACATTCAGCCAACACGCGATGGACCATAACTGACATTCTTAGGATGGCAGAAAGATAACCTTGAGGCAAGGGATGTCCCACTTTCTGCCAACCTCCTTGCACTGAGAATTGTAAACAAGATTATAAGTCAAATGAAACAAATACACAATAAATCTATGCTGTCTAGAGAAATGTATTTCAGCATCGCCACCTAAAAGAAGTTTCTGGCACTAAAAAGAAACAATTCCACCAAGCCACTATAATTTTAAATCATGAGCAAAGTTTTAGCACTGACATCAGTCTTCCATTGATAGTACCAGACTTCAGTAACAGTTGCCAAACATTGTTCTCCTCCAGTTTCCTAAAGAATAAAACTCCTCATATTTAACATAAACTTTTAATTCTTGTATTCCTCATAATAGACTCCACACAATCTATTTATAGACTGCAGAGAAATCAAGTTTTGAAGTGTTACGCTACTATGTGCTGCTATGACTGTGTGCAGTCTAACACACGGCAAGACACCGCACTGAGATAAAAAACTGCAAGTATTCGGATTTCACCACTCCCTTAGCTCTCCTGCTCCTGTAGCAGGATATTTCTACCTTTCATGCCTTGGAGATTCTCAAAAGTTCTGTTCTCTCAACCCTTGTACAATGCCCTGGTTTTCTCACAAGAGCACTGATACGGGAGCCATTCTATCCTACCTTCTGTGCAACAGTGAGGAGATGGGGAACACAGAGGCAATGAATCATAATGGAATCAAGTGCTAAGTGCATAAGGAACAAGAAGCATCTTCAAACACAAATGAAAAATTTTGCCATTTTGTAGCATAACAGGGAAGATTGTTGCCTGGTACAAGAGACAAGAGTGCCATTAAGATGTTGGGCACCACCTTCTGTACTGTGTTCTGGTTTGTTGCTTTCTTCCAACATACATAGGGAGAAATGCAGGGGTGTGAATAAAAATGTATTTGCATTCAAACTATTTGCAGCAGTTAGCAGTAAGACATGAAGGAATTCAGCAAAATATATATGCTACTTCTCTGCTTAATGATGTAACTTAGAGCAAAGTTATGTAAACCAGCCTAATTACTGTCCTTTAAACAAGATATTCATTTGGACATTCCATGATTTTTCCACATGGGTAGGTATAGTATAAGAAATAATTAAGTTTCCCCACAACAAACCACTGCGCTGCCAAATTAAACATAGTGCTGCAAGATCACAGCCAAGACACAACTAAGGCAGAACACCTGGACCTCAAAATCCCAGAAGTGACACAAGTTTCCTCCCTTTCTAAAACAGTATATAATACTTAAAGTAAGAGTTAGATTAATGTGATAGATGGCTAAAATCCCCATACTCTAACCAAAGAATAATCCTATATACCTTGGCAAACCCGGAAAAACTGCAGGTAGAAAACAACCGTAACGTTCTTCGATTACATTTTTATCAATTTCAGTAAATTAATTATTGCAAACAAACTAGGGAATATAAACAATATGCCAGAGATGCTTGCATAAAAATATCTGACAAGCCATTTTGCTGTGGTTGTTACCTGATGAGTCAATAAGTACTTATGGCAGCAATACTTTTCATATGCTGCCTAGTTTTCATATATGTGTCTAGTTTAACCCACAGTGGCAGGCAGGTAAACAACAGCCAATAGTAATTATGTGTGAAATGATTTGTGAAGCAGGGTCTGTGCAGATCATGCTTTCCTCTATAAAGACACTTCATGAAATAACTAGCTTACTGCTAATGCTACTGCAGAAGGGCAAGACACCCACCGAATACATGCAGCTACCTAAATGGACTCACAATGCATGAGTTCTTAAAGGCAGTATATATCCCTAAAAGGACAAATTAATCAATACAGTTCAGTACTTACCAGACTCCAATCCACCATATTTATATGGATACTGCACACAAAGGCAGAGTTGTAAACTAATCTGAGTCTTCCCAGCAGAACTTTCCCCGGCAAGTTCTGTGATTCCAACTAAAGGAATGCCGCCTTTTAACAAAGAATCTAGCACTGAACATCCTAGGCTTAGCTTCTGGTGTTGAGAGGTGAGATGATCTTTATCTTGGTAGAGCTGCAGTGCTGCAGGGATTGGGATTTTGTTTTAAAATGGTTAAAAAAAAAAAAAGGAAAGGAGATTCATTTAGTATCTTTCTGTCATACAATGACACAAAATAGAGGCTGTATGGCAGGTTTAGATCTACAGAGGATTCTTTCTTGATAAGAAATTTTTTCTAATTCAGCTTGGTATTCCCCACCTCCAGCTTCCCACAGGACCTACTGAGTGCCTGTTCAGAAACTGACGTTTACAATGAGCCCTTTCCTCAAACTATTACCTTTCTCTGCCTCTAAGGAGTCTCTATGGAAAGCTACACTCTGGGAAAGTATTGCTAGCAAGGTTCAAGCACAGCAATTATGGAGATGAAAGGCTATAGCAGACTATGAAACTGCCTACCAAGCATCTGGTCAAGCCTAAGGGTATATGCAAATCACCAGGAAATAAATTCTAAGAACAGAGCTGCAATGAAGCATTTTTACTGGAGGAGCTATTAGGTCCTGCTTGGTTTGGAATTAGGTGTTTCTATCAAATCATCTTATAGTATAATCAAGTAAGTTTTAAATCTAGTCTTAGTCCAAAACGAGAAGGGAAGCATTTTTCCCCTCTCATCAAGTTTTCCAGATTGGAGAATCATTTTGTCCTGTTCCAGGCAGGCTTGATCCTGAAGAATTGACACCCATCCACCTCCATCTACTTTCCAAGGTCTCAGAGGACCCGTCCTTAGGAAAGTAAAATAATTCACTACAGCACAGCAAAACCACTCACCTTTTAATTTTCAGAATCACATTACTGTGTCAATGAGGAGGTGAAACCTCTTTTCTCCCAGTGACAGTATTTTAAGATTTAAATAGAGCTTTCCAACCCCCCTCTCCCCCCCAGCAGTTGACTGTATTACCTGTAAGCATACTGTTTCTCCTCAGTGTGTAAGAGACTGTTTTCAGTAAGCACTGTATATCTGCACTGGACAGTTTCATCAGTCTTTGCAAGTCTGCTCCAGAGAGATTTAAAATCTCTTTTACTGATTTTATGTCAGCTGAAATTAGAAGAATTTTTATAAATACTTTTGTCTTATGCACAAAGGTTTTCCCCCTTTCTACTAGTCATTTAATTGAATTTTATCTACACTGATTTTTTGGAAGCTAGACAGGCAACAATTACTTTCAACATATCAACATATGTCATAAAAGTGTTTATGATTGGAGATGGGGAAAAGCCATCGCTTCTGATTACTCAAAAAACTTACTTATGAAATACCTAATTGCAATTCTAAAATGTTAATGTACATATGTATCCCTTCGCCCACAAACACACGACTATGTAAAGGAAGACATGACAGTGACAGATCTACTAGGGAGACATCGGCAAATTCAGTTACCTTTCTTAAGGGCAGCAATTACTTTAGGGTTCAAGTCAAACTGGTCCCAGTCCATTTCCTGATACAGCACTGGAGCAAATGATCTGAAAATAAAGTGGCTTTTATCAGATACACACGCATCAAAAGAATAAGCATAAATCAATATGAAAAGTTTGCAGGAACAGTCTTTTTTATCCCTTAACAGTTTATCAGTTATCTAAGAAAAATAACACAGATTCAGCATGTCGGCAGAAATCTGCCCAGGCATATACATCTAATAGGTTCAACTAATAATACTGCAGTTAAGGGTTATATAAAAACATGTGACTTAAAGGACAATTTCTTTTAAACGTAGGGGAGGATAGGTTGCCATGGAGCCTGGTAACAGCAGATAGGCAGAAGCTGGTTATTTTGAAGCAACATCTATTTACAGCAACGTGCTGACAAGAGATCGACATCGGAACTTACTGAGATTAATCTCGATTACGAGGACCTTCGACCCTACGGACTCCAAACCATTTTGCAGACTCCGCTGTCACGAAGCCGTCCCATCGCAGCCACTGTATGAGGCACTGGGGAAGGGAGGAAAATCACCAGGATCTAATCGCTGGAAAGCCTGGAGTGTGCACGGACAAGGCACCGACAGAAGCTGCCCAGGTCAACCGCTGCCCACCCAGCCACTGAGAACGGCGAGCAGTAACACCCTTCTACGGTCCGTTCGTCGGAGGGTAGCGCAGTGCAGGACGGCTGAGGGGGAGCAGAGCAGCCGGACGGGCCCTGCCGCAACATCAGCCTCGCAGCCCCCGGCCCAAGCAGAAGCCGCCTCACCACAGCCGGCACCCTCACGGGAGCCTTCGACGCGGCTCAGAAGGTGGCTAGCAGCGGAGGGACACCGGCAGAGGGGCACTCCCCAGGCCGGGAACTTGGCGGCTTGCCACGCCGCCCTCACTCTCGTTACGAACCACCCGCCATAAACACCGGTAAAGGCCACAGCCAATCGGCGAGCGGTTTACCTACGACATCGCTAGTCGCAGGCCAATCAAAAGTCCTCAAAGAGGACGCTTGTCTCTCCGGTAGCAACCTGTTGTGCGGAGCTGGACGGGAAGCGGCGGAGGAGAGGAGCGTTTTCCAGTGCCATTGGGTAGCACAAGCCACTCGGCAGGACCTGGAGGGCAGACATTGTTCCACCAGCTGTGCAGCCTTTGCAGAGTCGCTCCTCAAAGCCGCAGCCAGCCTGGCCCGCCCATTGCGCGGCACTGCTCGTTGATTGGCTATCACGCTTCCGTGAACGCGGAACTAGGGTCCGCGACTGGGACGAGCTCGTACTTCCTTTCCGGGTTGCGGGGCCGGCAATTTCCGCCGCGCGTGCGCTTTCGAGCGCCCACAGGGGTGGGAAAGGAACGGCATGCCAGCCTCAACCCTCAGGAGGCGCAGGATTGGCTGGGAAGTCCGGAGCCGGTATTCTATTGGTCGCGTGGAGCGGGTGAGCGGGGCGTGGCGGCTCGCTGCTTTCCATTGGCCTTGCGCCGTGCCCATCCCAAAGAGTCTAGGCGGTTATTGGGTGGCGGAGCTGCCAGTCTCGTGGGAGCGAGTAGCGGTGGCCGGGTTTGAGGGGGAAGATGTCGGGCTGTGAGGCCCGTGATGCCAAGAAGCTGGTGCGCTCACCCAGCGGGCTGCGCATGGTGCCCGAGCACCGCTCTGCCCGCAGCCCATTCGGCTTGGACGAGCCTCCCTGGGTGCCTGACAAGGAGGTATCGGTAGGGGCGGGGCGCCGCGCTTTCCTTCCCCGGGGAAGCTTTTCTGCCCCAGCTTGCGCGCCCCAGCGGCTTCCCTGTGCCCGTTCGGTCCGCGCCGCCTCGGAGGCCGCTGACTCCCTCTGGTCGCGACACGCCTCGCCTGGCTACGACCGGTCCAAGGGGCCGGGAACCGAAGGCTTGCGATCTCTCTTCCTCTTCCTTGTGGGGCTTGGCTTCACGGCGCCTCTCTCCCTTTGCCGTCGCTGCCGATCGAGGCACGGCGGTGGGAGGAGCAGCTGCGGGGCTCTTTTTAGCTCAGGGGGTACCAGCTGCCGCAGGGTCGGGGTTAGTCGGCGCTTCGGGGGCTCGCCCGCTTGTCCAGCCCGTCTGGTGCTGGGGAGCGTCCGCCAGGAGGGCTGGGCTCGGCTCCCCTCGCCTCATGGCAGGGGAGGAGATCTCCGGGTTGCGATTTTTCAGCTGTGAGCTATAGTTTTTTATTTCGCTTAGATCAATGGACTGAAAAGGAACGTCACATGTTTTGCAGGGACGTGTGGCCCTGTCACTAAAATTAACGAGGAGCTTAATGAGTTAAAAGTGTAGCAACCTATGCAGCATTAATAGTGAAGCATTCCCTTTAAATGCTTATAAAGGAATACAAAGTATTAAGGCAGTAAAGCTGAGTTAAAACAGCCCTTCTGCTTCACAGTGTGGATCTTTACAGAGTTAAACAAGTATTGAATAGCTTAGGCTATTTCAGTCAACTTTGCTTTCAAATACTTTTCACGTAAATGATGTCATATTAGATTTTGTGTAATATGCATTATTTATTTACAGTCCCTACAGCCATATGCTAGTACAACTTAGAATCAATTGTTTATTTATTGCCAGCTTTCTGTGGTGTGGATGCATGCTAGTGCATTTAAATGTGACCAGAATGAAGATTTATTTTAGATGAGCCAGTATGAATTTAAGCAGGCAGTCATTAAACAAAGCCATTCTTTGCCAGATACTGACGTGGTTGGTCTGTTTTGTATGGGAACACTATGTCCTCTTTGGTTAGGAACGAGGAAGAAAATTTTCCTCCTACCTCGTATCTCTTGAGGCAAAAAGTTCTGTGTAAAACTAGTAATTCTGGACACTGGGTCTGCCTGCAAGGCTTCAGCAGCACAGACTAGCCTCTGCTGTCACAAGGTGCATGGTGAGTTACTGGTTTTGTCCAAAATAACAACCCTTTATTGGAAAGTGGCTTCTTGACTTACTTTAAACAAGCAATCTGCTAAAATATTTTTTGAGAGTTTTCTCAAGTTACTCTCTTTCATACTTAAGGGATTTTTATTTAGTTAGTTTTTAAAATAGTCCTCCTCATCATCAGTAGCAGGTGGTTATCTCTCTTATGAAGTATAAATAAGATGAAGTTTTCTGTGACTGGAGCTGAGAGTCATTGAAAGTACTGTTGCTTGGCTCTTGGGACTCCCACCCAGCTGTCACCATAGATAATGTGGTGCACTGGGTGTGTTGCAAATGGGGTGTGTGAGCTTGTAGCAAAGTCTGAGTGGTTATTGTGCAAGTGGGTCTGCTTTTGCTGCCTTGGTGACTTGCTGCGCCCTGTGTGCATGGACCTAGACCACCTGGAAACCTGATTCGTGACATCACTGTCATTGGATAGAATTTACATAACAGTGAAATGGAAATTAGGTTTTATTCTCCCTGACCTTCTGAAATGTGTTTTTATATTTCAGTAGTCCTTAATTGTAGCAGACTGGTTTTGTAAAAAAAACCTAACAAAACTCAAGGCACTTCTGACTCATTCCAATATATAGTACCATTGTAATTCAGCTGAAGATTGTTTCGAGGGTTGTAGTGGGGTTTATTAATACTAGGTAGATGTATCTAAAATATACAGACTTAAGTATCAGTCTGATGTGTGTTCTAAAGTTTTAATTTTATATTACAGTTGTACAGCAGGTATTTATTGTCCTTAAAATTCAACTTTCCCTTGTAGCCTTTTGGTCCATAGGCTGGTGGTGTTGATTTTTAACTGACTGTTGCCTTTGCATCAGACTAGGTGGTGTTTGATACGGAGAGGAAGTGTATTACAGGCAGAGGTTTTGAATGCATTTGCAAACTTGAAATGGAGCTTAAAATGTTGGTCACCTCATGTACCTTGTCCAACCCTGAATTTTTTTGTTAATTATCATTAGAGCTCAACTAATGATGTTCCTATTAAGGAACTCTTGGACTAGAAATTGAGTAAAATTTGTATGTTTGAGTGCAGAAGTGGCCAAACCCTGTGACATCCATCTGTGTACCAGATCTTTATGTGGCTGAGGAACTCTCTGTGCCTCAGAGCTGGGATGTGCAAGAGAAGCTTACAGATGTGGTGACAGTGATTCCCTGGGGCTCCTTCATCCCTGTGGGAGTGAACTGAGCTTCAGGTAGCTCTCTGACTGCTCAGGCTTTCAGAGTTGGCACTAGTTACAACAAGGCTGCTGCGCTCAGACTGTTGGAAAATTGTGCAGCTCAGGTAATGAACTGACCCTGTGCAGCTTGCCATACCAGAAAGCATCATAAGCCCAGCCTGCTGTGTGTTTGCTTTGTGGTGGTTTCCACTCTGGCATCAGCTGGTTACGAGGTGTGATTTGACAAGTTTGTGAACTTTCACATTTGCAGAAGTTCACTGTGTTAACAAGCTCAACCAGGTATATACCTTGCATCACGTCTTGATTAATTTTGTAATTTTATATGCAAATAAAGCATGTGAGGTGTAACTATAGCTTCCTGTTCATCTATAGTATTCTCATCTCTGGCTGAATCCATAGTATTTGTTACCACACTTCAGCAAAGGTGTAAGAAGTTCCACTCTATGATGAACAAGCTCTCAGTATTTTTAAATTAATAACAAGGTTCAGCATCTTCTTAGATGTTCTTCCATTTTCCTCTTGCTATATAAAGTAATCTGATAGCACAGTGGTGTGTGAAATTAATATACTTGTGATGTGCATTTTTATATAATCTCTTATTCATATATTTTTGTTTCTACTTGACCAAACACCAATTTTGCACTATTATTAGAAAAGCCTGCATCTTGAAAACGTGAAAAATAACTCTAAAACAATCATGCCTCCTTCTCTGTAAATGTGATAAAAACCCCTTCAAGCAATAAAGCTTAATTCAGTACTCTTCTGCTCTCTATGTCAGCTTTTGGGTGAATAGGAAGAATTCACTTTTCAAGATGCTCTTCAACAGAGATCTCTTCCCAGGCAAAGCAGACGTTGATATTGCACAAATGGGTTCACTTAACTCTGGTTACTTAAAGCAGACGTGCATCTAGCCTACTTGTGTAAGAATGTTTTTGTAGGAAAATCCAATTCTCAGATGCCTGGTAACATTTGACTTGCAGTTTATTTATGACTGCTTTATATACCAGGCAGTGTTACCATGATAGGTCTGGAATTGAGAAATATTTTCTCCAGAGTTTATACTAAGTAAGAGGATGAACAACTTTGTTCTTTCCAGAAAAGCAGCTTGTATGTTTAACATAACATTGTGAATGAAATCTGTTTAGGACAGTATTTAGAAGAGCAGATTTCCCCTTCCCCCCTTAGTTTTTGTGGCTTGTGCTTTCTAATTTCTGACAAAAACCTCTCACTTTTGCATTAGTGGACTCCTGGTAAATTCATACTATAGCAAAATTCTTGCCAAGTTGAGCTCCTAGAAAAGCTATTAAGCTACATGTATCAAAATTTAAAACATTACATCCAGGTCAGTGTAAAATTAAGATGTGATGTTAACTGTAGAGTACTGCTTGATAGAGAGGAAACCTGGGGAATGCTGAAGTTGTTTTATGCTGAAGGTTGTTCATCAGTGAACATTAGAATGAGCTTTTTTACAGCCATTGTGAGAAGAGGTGGCCGGATGCCTTAATTCAGTGTTACTTGAAACAACAGAGGAACACCTTTAGTTCTCTTGTGTACAGTTTAGAAACACACAGCTGACTGTAGCAAAGACTGCAAGTAGCTATTTATGTTCCGTTTGTAAACCTTCTGTTTAGACATCAGAATGCTTCATGTGAACTACCGGAGATTATTACCAATCTTCTGCTTCAGAAGAAAGTGAAAAGTTTCCAGAGAGTTTTTACTTCAGCTGCTGTAAAATTTTTGTGGCTATAGTTGTTCAATTTATGACAATGACTGAGTATCTGCTGAAGGAAACGTCCCTGAAATAGATGACAAAAGCTGTTGAAACCTGAAGGAATCTGTAGGGTTAAGTATTGAAATGTGTTAATTAAAGGCAAACAGCAAATAGCACCTGCTTAGCCTAGGGCATGGTTTTAAGGTGCTGTAGTCTTTTAAGGTGAGATAGTCTGGCTTGAGGCGTTTTGGTTTCTAGAGCTATGAAACTGACTACAAGCTCTAACCATGTTCCCCTGATTTGGATGTTGGGCATAATTTTGCATTAATAAATAAATAAATACATAAGTAATATAAATAAATCTAGCGATAATTGCATTATGAACCTTGGAGAGTGTTTTTTTGATATAGTGGATTAAAACATTTAGCATCTTGGTGAAAAATCCAGCTTTTTTGGTATATGACTTTTTATACAGAAAATTTTAATTATCT
This sequence comes from Indicator indicator, assembly GCF_027791375.1. Lineage (NCBI taxonomy): Eukaryota > Metazoa > Chordata > Aves > Piciformes > Indicatoridae > Indicator > Indicator indicator. The sequence continues at coordinate 24,904,272 of NC_072013.1, forward strand.
AACAATCACTGATCACTGCTGGGAGTTCAGAAAATCCAAACTATTACCCCGTAAACTCTATGTAGTTTCAAGAGAGAGACTTCTTCAATTTCTTAATGGTGCTTTTTTTGTTGTTGTTGAGAAGTGTGGGCGTAAGCTTGTTTTAGGCAAGAGGTATTTCAGGACATGACATTATGTAGCTGGAATAAAAATGATGTCTTAGTTAATTTTCTTCCAAGCCACTATCACGTAGCATGTTTCAAAAATGTTTTAAGTATTGAGAGCACTGAAAGACATAAACCAGGTTGTAGAGAATCAACAGAGCATCACATTGTAGTATGGTAATGGATGACAATTTTTATATAAACAGTTGACTCTCGAATATATGACTGCCTGGATAGCCAAACATAATTGTGATAAGTACTCCTGAAATGTAGCTTGACTGCTGGCAGGATGCAGTATTCCTTAGGGAAATGAGTTCAGCAGCTTTTTCTGTCTTACAAATGGGGATGATGTTATTTTACTACAATTCTACAATACAATTGACATACTAAATGAAAGCTATCCATGGTTAAAAGGGGAATGGTGGAAATTTGTTGGCGTTGTTTCTTTTTAGAAAAGAATATAAAGTACAACATAAAGCTCAGTCTTTATATATAGCAGTAGGATTAAGGGTTTAGAAATCTTGTAGGTTAATCTTAATTTGTTCTGTTTTCTAGTGCCCAAGATGTATGCAGTGTGATACAAAATTTGACTTCATAACAAGAAAGGTAAGAGAAATCGAGATAAGGCATTAACTGTTGCAAAATACTAATAAGAACTTACTTGACTTAAAATGTAGATGATTTCAGTAGATTAGCATGCGAGTGATGTAACTTGAAGTGTTTTTTCTTTCTTTTTTTGAGTAAAGGTCCTTTTTGTTTAATTCTCTTTGAAATTCTTCTTGTTGCTCAATGCGTAGTACAATACTTCCAATTATGGAGAGTACTTTCTCCTAGTTCTTGTTTTACCTTTTAGTTGAATGGGTTAAGAGCATGGTGATTGATTGGCTTGAGTGTTTTGGTTGAGAAGCACTAACTCATTAGGATGCTATGTTTTACTTTTGTTAGTTTTGGGAATTAAATGGAGGTAGCCCTGGGAAGTAGGCCCTCTGGAGAATTTTGCATAATATTTGGAAGGAAAGCCTAACGGTGACCAAAACTGCAGTGTATCAGTTCCTTATATCAAGCTGTTCAAACTTGCTTTGACCTACAGATCGGTTCTTGCTTACCTGGGAATACTTGTTCTGACACAAGAACTTGCATCAGGAACACCTGCTGGGGCTGTTACACCCTGATAGTGATATGGAGCCAAGCTACTTGTTGTACATTCAGTAGCTCTGAAGCACATTGCACTGCCAGTTCTGATTTCATAAGTTCATTAGATCTGTACTATACTAGCTGATAAATGATGAAGATTTTTGTCTTTCTTCATGGGAAAAACTTATTCTCAAGTTTTAAGGTAGAAGAATAGGATCTCCAGTTGAAGTTTCCTAAGATCTTTCAGTGGAAATGGGAAGGGACCTAGAAACTACCCATGTTTTTATTGGCGATAAGGTGAAAGATTTACTGGAGAAACCCTTTCAGTGTCTTTTCTGGTCTTCTTTAGAAGCATGCTCACAGAGTGCCACCGAAGGCTTGTAGTGCTGTTGATACTATACTCAGTCCTTAGTGTTCAGATATTTCTACCATTTGAGCAGTTAAATGTCCTTTTGCCTGTCCCTCAGCTTGTGTGTTTCACACCTGAGAAACTGTTCTGTTTCTTGGGAAGGAGGAGAGTTAATGCAGTTACTTTATAAAGCTGTTCCACAATCGTTCCCTTTGTAAATAAACAGAATGTTCTCTTGTGCTTAGCATCACTGCCGAAGATGTGGGAAGTGTTTCTGTGACAAGTGCTGCAGTAAAAAAGTGCCTCTGCCTCGTATGTGCTTTGTGGACCCTGTGCGCCAGTGTGCTGAGTGTGCTCTCATCTCTCAGAAAGAAACAGAGTTCTACGACAAACAGCTTAAAGTGCTCATGAATGGTAAGGACTGGATGTGTGTGTATGGCTTGAGCTCATTCGTATTTATTCAAGGGCTGGCTTAAAAAAATGTAATAAATATCAGGAGTAATGCTTGTCAAAAAAGCTGCAGTTGTCTCCTTTAAATACTGGCTGATTGTTACATTTCTTATTGCCAGTTAATAATATGCGTTACTGGTTTACTTAGAGGGAACTTTACACTTTCTTGTTTACAAAAAGTAATTTAATTAAAGGTGATTTGTGAGACCTCTGAGAACAGGTGTGTGCAATTTGTTTTTCTTAAAATGATGAATCTTTTACCCATATTCCCATTACATTAAATAAGGATGAAAAATGCTTTACAATAGAGACTATTTTAATATTTTTTACCAAGAGACAATGCTTGTTTCAAGCTTCATCTGTGAGCTTTGATCTTGACTATAGCCTACAGCTATGGTTATGGCAGATTGTCATGACTTCTCAATTTTGCATAGCATTAAAGCTACATGCAATACAGCAGTTTGGTTCCACTTACATTAAGATAGCTGAGTCTTCAGTTTTAAAATATTCTGTGATTGTTCAGTGCCTTTTGATGGGCTCTCAGTGTGATGTTCATGTGTATAACTGGTAAGCCAAACCACGTCTGGTTAGTGTGAAAGTTTGTAGGGGATTCTAGGTTCAAAAAGGACTATGCACATCCCTGTAACTCACAAATCATTCTCCACTCTGCAGATGAGAGTGTAGATGGTTTTTAAATAATGTATTTTAAACTGAAGGCTTTTTGTAAAGCTTGTCCTGCAATGCATTCAAGCCTGAAGTTACTGTAGAGCCTCAGATATTGGTCACAGAGATGGTGGCTGTGACGTCCTGTGCTGTTTTGTGGCTGTTGTCTTTGTCTCATTCTAGGAGCAGACTGGGGATCTGTGCTGAGGGGTCAGTGAGACTGTGTAAAGTTGTGGAGTAGGCCGTGGTTCAGATCTGTGTGGTTCAGATCATGCAGATGGATTGCAGACTCTTTGGCAGGGCTGTACACTGCTATTTTTTTCATTTCCCAGACCAGCAGTATTTGTATTAGGTAATACAGGGAGCATGAGGCAGGGAGGAAATAAAGTGGTTAGGCGTGTAGTCTGCTTTAAGTTATGAATCACCTCACTAGCTAAGATGACTTTCCCAATGTCAGAGGAGCTGTTTTGCACAGGAAGAAACATAACGTGAAGACTGAAGTTCATTGACCTCAAAGTAAGAGAGAGCTAGCCTTCAGTAATGAAAAAGAGGTATCTGTTTATTAAGCATAGGCCTGAAGGTCACATTATGCTGTTAAGAGTCTTGTGACAGATATTTTTTTGAATACTGAAACAGTAGTTTGTATAATGGTGACAAGATTGGCTCTTTAGTTGCCTGGTTTTGCCATCTCCAGATCTGTTCTCAGTTTAAAAAAGATTCATCTTTGATACCATCTATATTTCTACAACATGGGGGAGAAAGCACATAGCAGCTGTGAAAGGTCCTGTGATTCAGAACATGATAATTAAAGATCAGCTTCTTATAGTCGAGTGTTCTTCTGATATTCACATTTCAATTAGTCTCTTAATTCACCTAATCCAATGTATTAGGTGTAATTAAGTAAAACTTATCTACTCTTTTTGATACCTGATTGTTGCTTCCTAAGTGCTGCATTGGAATACTAAACCTTTTCTTTCCAGGTGCTACATTCTTTGTGACGCTGGGAACATCTGGTAAATCTGAGCTCATGGTTTGTCGACTTTCCAACAATCAGAGGTGAGAAAGATGGATAGAAATGGCTCTTGTAAACTATGTTACTGTTGCACTTGCAGCTATATTATCTAATACCCAAAGCAAAATGCAAGAGTAACATGCTGTGAGGATACTGGGGAGAGTAATCACATTGCAAGGGTAAATACAACATTATTGAAGTAAGTTTGAATTCACTGGCAGTGTGGATCAGAATGCACTAGAACAGTGGAACTCCACTCACGGCTAATGCCTCTCAGTGCCACTGGAATACTGTGGTTTTGCCAGCTGATAGGGGGATCATAGGAAGAGGGAACAGGGAAAAATCTACAGCCCCTGAAAAGAGCGTGTTTCAGAATGACTCTTAACACTGCAGCATATCATTTAACATTGCAGCCAAAGCATTACTTTGGTCATCCCTACAATGTTGTTGGCTAGAACAATTTAGACCTTGTGTTCTTCAGAAATTCTGAAGAATGCTTTTAGTATTTTGAAAGAGTCTCCCAGAAAACTGAATTATAGGGTTTGTGGTTGTTTTTTTTCTTTCTTTCTTTCTTTTTTTGTTGGTGTTTTGTTGCTGTTGTTTTTTTTTTTCCCTTTAAGTGGAGAACTTGAGTGAAAAGTAATTTTTCCTGCATGATTTCTCTCTGCTTCTACCCCAAAGACCATATAAACAGCGAGTTGCTGAGACAGTATGTTTAATTTTTTTTTTTCCTTTGATTTGAACTTGGTATTGTATTAAAAAAATAATTAAAAGTTTTTCTTCCGTTATGTAGATACCTGGTTTTGGATGGAGACAGCCACTATGAAATTGAAATTATACAGATTTCAACTGTTCAGATACTCACTGAGGGATTTACTCCTGGAGGTAAATTTTTCATTTAAATAGAAATTATTAAGAAAAAAAATACATGAAGTCGTAATTATTGTTTGAGGTAGACAGTGCATTTCTGTGTTACTGGTAATTTAGATGTAACTACATAGTTATATCTGCTCTCAGAATAGAGTGCAGTGCATGAAACCCTGTCCGTGTGTCTGCTGGGATTTTGGGAAAGATGTAAGAATTGAAAAATTGCCTTACAGCTATAATATGGGAGAGCTTCTCAATAAATCTGAGTAAAGGTGGACATTGTTCTGATCCTTTCTCTTGGCTAAACTTAAACATCTATTGATGAAGAGCTCGTAGGAAGGTCTTCGGTGGCTTCCATTCCAGAGTTCATTTGTGATTTCTCCTCTGCTGGTACCAACAACTTTGAGGACAGTGAAAGAGAAACTATGGGGAGAAAATAAATTCTTGAACTATGCTTTCTTAATTTAATTCAAGATGAAGGGGTGGCCAAATGAAACTTGTAACATCTGAATCAGGGCAGCTACTTACTGCCTCATCTCTCACCAGATTTTAGAGTATTTCAGGATGAACTTGAGTATGATCTCACTGAAATGAGAACAAACAAGGTCAGGAATTTTAATAATTGTTCTCTAGCACCACCTCTGTCACTGCTGGAATTGTCTAATCAGAGACAGCCTGTCTGTGCAATATTCAGGCAGTACAGCATGTTAATTCCGATAAACTTACCTTGTATTCAAATCAACCAGATGTGTTGCTGAGTTACTTAATGCTTCTGTAGTTCCTTGTTCACTACTTTTCTGACTGCTTATCTTTTTGCCTGCCTGCCTTCCATCCTGATGGTAGAAAAAGATATTCACACTTACACCAGCCTTCTGGAGAGCCAGCATATTACTGAAGGTATCACCAGTTTGAGCATGACTCACCTTAGCATGTTGTCATGGCCCCCTTCCCATCTTTCTTCCTCTGCTGTGCTATTGTTCTGCTTGATCTATAGCTGTTCAGCTTAAGTTATGTTCAAATTGACATGTGTCTGTTTATTCTCATCTATTTAGTAAACTGAGAATTAATGTTTTGTACTTTTTGAAGAACTAAAACACTAAAAGCCTTTTTTTAGACCACATGTGCTATTACCCATGCTGGAAGAGAGAAGATGAGAAATACTATCTTGAATGGTACACACCATTACTTCAACAGGTGTGCAGAATTGTGTACACCAAAAATGAGTAATATGCTTCTTGTCTTCTCCATTAAGGCTTTGTACTGAATAAATAAAACTTAATTGATGGCTTGCTTTTATGTATCTTTAAAAGAAATAAACTTTTTGTTGTGTAAGGCATGTTCTGCCTGACTCAGTAATGTCCTGGAATGCCAGGCCTGGGCAAACCGGTCAGGGCTGTAGGTGTTTGATTTCCACTGGTTTAAGTAGTTCTTTTATCTGTTAGTCTGACCAGATAGATGCAGGAGAGCAAGTGATAAAGCTGGATTTTCATTTATCCTACATGGTAAACACTGCTTATGGGGTTTTGCTGAAATTGCTTAGACTGAGATTGTTTTGTTTCACTTCTTGGATATTGCAGTGATGGCCTCCAGGAGCCCTCTCATGCAGATGCTTTTAAAAGGAACTTAGCCAAAAAAGTGTGCTTCTCTGTGTGGTGGTGGTGGTGTTCTGGGGCTCAGCCTGCGCCCTGCTGCTTCAGGAAGTGATGCCAATGAAGTGTGGTATTGGAAGCAAAGTGTTTATTTAATTTCTGTATCTTTGTGCTGGTTTATCTTAGTCTCAATGCAGCTAAAGAGATAAAAATATCTTGAAATCACACTGTTGTCAGAGCAATGTCCTTTGGAGTGGACTTCCTTCAGGAAGTAAATGCTGTTGCCAGTCACTGTTTATTCTTGTGTAAGAGTCTTTCCCCACCTTTGCCAGGTTTGGAGGGACTTTTATCTTCTGTGCCAGACTTTGTGTCACTGTATCTGGACACTACTAATTCAGTTTACAAACTGCAGGCTACAGTATGAAACTATGGCACCTAGTTAAGAAATAATGGTAATACTGAAAACTGAGGGTTTTAGTGTACATAGCTAGTGGCTTCATCTGATAGCTTCTATAAGGTCTGCCTCAGTAATTGCCAGAGAGGAGTCTGCGCATTTCCATTGCTTGCTGTGGTCATGACCTTTGATGCAGCAGCTGTTAGTCCACTGTGCTCTGAATTAAGTGATGAGATGGTTTTCTTCAAAGATGCTTATTAGTGAGAAGAAGTTGTGTTACTTAGTTGGTAAAACCTGTCGTTGTTCAAGAGTTTGTTTCTTTTTTCAGGAGGTAACACTCGTGCCATAGGTATGGTTCTGCAGTACAAAGTACCAGGATCAGAGGAGCTCATGCAGATGAAATTTACAGCTGGTGAAGATTTCAGCTGTAACAAGAAGCTGTCAGCAAGCTGGCTGGCAGCTATGCATAAGGTAAGCAAAGGAGGCATAACTTAGAGAGGGATGAGGAAAACCCTTTCATGGGTGCTTAATAGCACTGATGAGCATGCAGTCTTGGGAGTCTTTTTTTCTTACTAAGGATTTTGGGGCCTTGTGGCAAAGAAAACAGAAGCTATGGGTTGTTGTTATCAATGTCACTTTAGCTTTACGCTCAGATATCTGAAGAAGATACACTACAAAGGGTTTCCCAAGGTCTTACCTGAATAGTTAGGTGGAAAGAAGTAGGAATTACAGACTTTCAAGATCCTTGGGTTTTTGTTACTCACTGGAGAAGGTGCATATACTTTTTTTGCACCTAAACTATTATTTTCACTTCTTTGTGAAGGTTCAAAGTAGTTGTTTTTTTGAAAGCAGGAACAGCAGTGGGGTAGTACCATGTAGAATACTGTTCTGTCTTTTGTTGCTAGGCACTGTAAGGCTAATCAAACTGAAATTTTGTAAGTCAGAGTTACAGGAGACAAAACCCAAATTATAATTCAAACTGTAATTTATAAGCTGTCTGCAAGTGCAAGTGTCTGGCTGTTTGCTTCAGTATCATGTTATTAAGCTCCCCAGCCATCTCTAGCCCCAGTGTTCAGCACAGTGGCATGCCACCATTGTACTGGCATTCAGCACTTCCTTATACCCATTCTAATTCATCCTTCACAAGCCATTCAACTCCTACAACTGGCATTTTGTGGATAAGCTGAACACCATCCCTCCACTGACCAGAGTTTAGCTCAGTTTTGAATAACCAGTCAGTGCACTGAGACTCCAGAGGTCCTTATTAACAGCATGTAAAAGGACTTGGAGCTAGAGAGTGCCCATCTGTTCCATTTGCATGGGGCTGGTTGATGTTACAGTTTGAGACAAGCAGAACACCTGGCCAAAACTTTACAAGGAGGAGGCAGAAGGGGTAGGAGGAATATAGAACAGAGTAAAATTGTTATAATAGAATAATGGCATATGTTTAGACAGATTACCAATACTACTTCTAGCTTTTTCCAAGGCAGTTTTGATCACAAATGGTCATTTCTGAACAAGAAGAAACAAATACAAGTTGAGCTAAAATCTTCAGTAATCTCAGGTTCTGCATTTAAGGTAACCTTGACCAGTCTCAAAACTAGTACCTAACTGTTGTTAAATGCTGTAGTCAAAAGAACAGTAGAGGGTGACGTTAAAGCCTTGTGATGAAAAGAAATTTTAGGAGAGATAGGAATGAGGCTAGGTGGCCGCAAGTGGAATGTCAGTTAACGCAGTGATACTTTGCCTTCCTGACAGGCAACGAAACTTCTTTATGAGTCCCGAGACCAGTAAGAACAGCAAACCATTGGCCACTTGAGGGAAGACACCAGCCTCCATGGACCTGCCTCTCACTTTTGAATGTGAGAGCTCTTAACATTTGCTGTTCTTGACCCTTCCTCATTCCAGCATGGTTCATTCTGTAAGAACTGGCAAATGCAATGTGAGTATTTTCCTGAACCATGAGTATTCACTATAGTGTGCAATATGTATACAATTAATGCTTTAAACAGCCTCACCTTTTAAGACTTTGTATATTTTGTTAAGCCTTTATTGGCACTTAATATGAAAGTGACCTGCACTACAGCTAATGTACAGCACAACTTTTATAGTAACAATTCTATATATACTGTTTGCTACAAAAAGCAAACAAATGTCTGTCTCTTCTGCAGAGAATAGCTTTTGGGTATAGATCTCAGGTTTTTCCTTCTATCCAAATGTTTAAAATCAATGTACAATAAAATCTGCCTTAGATAAAATTTTATAGAAATCACTTGGGATTTTTTTAAACATTTCATTTTAAACATCTAAATAGTTCACCAAATAACCACCAAACTGGATTTCCATGACCTTGAAACTTAACTTCTGTAATAAATAAACTTCCAAAATAATTTTTAGTTTTGTATTTTATTTTTAGTAATTAGTTTTTGTTAATCTAACTGTAATACTGTCTGAAACTGTACACAATTTAATGTACAAATGAATAAATTAATTCACTTATTTTAAAAAAAATGAGATGACACTCAATTTCACAATATATAACCTCTTTAATCATGGCTACTGTAGTCTCTCCTCTCTGAACTAAATCTGACTTTATTTTAAACAGCACCCTAATTTTAGTTCTAAGTGTGATAACTTGTTCAGTTCTCGGGATGAATTCTCTGGCTGCACATGCTGAGCCAACTGTCTTTCTGCCCTCTGTCTTATGCTGGTAAAAAATGAATGAACAAGCACAGGAGGCTCAGTTGTCAGCTTGAGAGCTTTTCTAGACAAGTACTAATTTGTCACAGTTGGAATACTGGTGTAAGAAGGTTCCAAAATTGTGTGGTGAGTAATTTTCTGTGCAGCTGGTGAAGCAATGAGGAAGCTTCAGTTACCAGAGAGAACACAGCAAGCTACAATTAGTCTTTTCAGGTAGACTGTGATGAAAGGCCAAGCCACTGTGGCCACCTGTATAAAAATACTGAAGGATGCAGCCATGCCTTAGCAGTACTTTATTGTGGACATTTACATGTTCTCTGAATTAGTGTATCATAGGCTCTTGAAATCATCACATTCATGTAGCAAATTCTTCAACAATAATACCCTTTCACTTTTCACCACAATATATACAGTTAATGCTAACCTGTGGTAAAAGCAAGTTACAGCACTGCAGAAATGGATGTATAAATTATACACAGAACTTGTACATGAAGAATTAATCAAATTGCATACTGTTAGGTGGGAGAGAGTTACAAGAAATATGGCTAAAACTTAAAATGGGAAATTAAAAATATACTTCTGGTATATATAATCATGTACAATTAAAATTCCAGTGAAGTGCCTTTTTTTCCTTTAAACTACAATGTAGTGGAATTGGTTATTGCATAACTTGCCTTGGCAACAGATGGAGGCTGCCAAGAACCACAGAAACTGTCCTCAAATAAACTATAGCCTTTCTTAAATCCTTCTCTGAACCTTTTTTCTTTCTTCTCCTTGACCTAGCATCTACACAAACCTCTTTTTACTTCAGTCCTTCATGTCTTCTTCTAGAGTGACTCAGGCAGATTTCAGATTACACAGTATAACCCTTACCAGACTCTTACCCTTTTCAACTATTGCACTTTCATCCATCCAGACATACAAATCCCTTAAGCTGCTGCAAGTTCAGTACTAACTGTTTTGTCCAGGAAGGACAAGCTCCGGTGATGAGCAGGGGAACCTTTATGTGAGCAGAGGTAACACTGGTGCTGTAGGCTGAATAATGAGAAAATAAAACACCAAGTGAAATATTGTGTAGGGGTTTTGAGAAGTGTACAAATAATGTTTTGTTGTTTCTCTAGCTTGATGCTAAACGCAAATAATACTAGATGCTAGACTATGTAAAGCTTTTGTTGGAGTTGCCTAGGCTAGGATTTAAGTGCACAGTAATGTTACCGCTTAAAATCCTGGCCTTCATCAAGCTTTGGTGACTACTTAGTTATGCATGTAATAAGTGAAGATCTTGTGTCCTAGAACCCAAGGAGTCGATCAGTAATGAGAACTTAATATTCACTGGTATCAAATATAACGTCCAAAATCCTGATGTGGGAGAATTACTGTGGGATGGAGCAAACTGGACAGCGTATCTGCACTCTTCAAATTACACCGCTGAACATTTAACACAAGAAAGCTCCTACCGTGGAACTTTAACTTAAAACACTGCTTTAGATGATGGTGCAACACTGTTGGTAGTGGAGGTATCGCTCTCATCAGTGGTGGGTCATATAAAAACGATCCTCATTTACAAACTGCAGATCTTGAAAACTGTGGATGCTGTCCATTTAACAAGAGAAAGCACCATTAAAACTAAACAGCATAGTTTTATTTCTCTGTGTGAAATGATCAAAAATGGTGGCTCCAGTGTATGTTTCCAGTTACCAGCACGGTATTGCACTGTTGTACAACTGACTTCAAGCAAGGGTTCGCTGTCTAGGTTTTATTCGTGGATATAACTGTAAAACCAGAAAAAAAAAGTTAGGTTTTGCATGGCTGATAAATCAAGTTAATTATAAATCAATTTAATTATAACCAAGGGGTGCTTATAAACAAAGCATGGGTGATGAAATGTTTTGAGGGTTGAGGTTTTTGCAAGTCACAGCATGTTTTTGGGTTAACTTCTGGAAAAACTAAACCAGAAGCAATAGGAGGCCAAGGGCTGACTTAGTCCTGCGAACAGCAGCTGAACTACTACTCTGAAAAGGACTTGCTTCAGTCAGCTTATGATCTGAGGCTGGACCAAAGGATGCTTTTATGTGAGTACAAGAATTCCCTGTCGAGCCCTAAAGAGAGCTAATTTCCTGCTCTGTAAGAATTTCTTATGCAGTTTGTCATCTTCATCTCTCCATTTGGTAGCACATTCCTGGTCTCTCATGACAGCAGTGTTGTTTGACTGAGAGCAGCACGAATGATTTGCCTACATTTGTCATCTTCAAGGTGCTTCCTGGTTTTACATTTGTACATAGCTGTATGTTCTGTATCTTGTGAGAGGTATTAAAAAAACTTTTTAAAGAACTTACTGGGCCAAAGCTTTGAGCTGCCTAATAGCGTTACTACATTTAGTAGGTGCCCTGTATTTTAACCAACAGAGAAGAAAAATAAAACATTAAAGACTAAGCTATATTAAATATATTAACTTGCCAAATAAAAACCAGCACTGATCTCCTAAGCATAGCCTCTCCTTTTTGTTTACATGACACAGAGGTCAGAGAGAGTAAGGATAATGTGCTTTGCACTACTTTATAGCATTGTTTCCAGATGAAGCATAGAGGGATTCTTACCAAAGATCCATTTTGTTGCCACTTCAGGAAGCAGTTAAAAAGAGGAGGTAAAGTAAATCAGAACTTACCCCAAGAAGATTTTTAGGCACATAGCCTTCTTTGTCATTGAGGCGGGCCCACCACCACTCTGTTTCATTGTCATCCTTGCGTCTTAGAATAGTAATGGCATCACCCTCATGGAATGACAACTCATCATTATTCTGGGCTTCATAATCCCACAGCGCATATACCACACCTTTATTCATCACACCCAACTTCTCCTGCACTCCTGTTTAACAACAAAGAGAACACAACAGAAGGTAAAACACTGTATTTTTCCCTGTCAGGCATTACAGTACAGACACAGGTCCTAAACATTGTTCTATTATTGATAAAATTTCATGAACTCTTTTCATCACTTCCATGATGAAAGGCTTTCAAACGTTTAACTGCATGATAAAACCCAATTTTACAGAATATTTTAAAACCACTATAGAGCACGAGGCTTTTATTATATGTGCAATACAAACTTTACAATCTTTTACTCAAATGAGGATAAAAGTTGTTTTACAAACGTTTGAGCAAAGCAGCTTTATAGAACTGTGTATGTGGCACAGGAGGGCTCCTTATGTAGTAGTACTGGAGGCTTTTGCAGATCCCGGTGTCAGGTATACAGAGCCTTAATAAAGCTTATATCCTCTGATGTAAAGCACAAATGTGTCCATGAAGGTACTTTTCTTACAAAATGTATTTCAGTAATGAAATGCAGTCTGTAAGTTAATTATGTGGGCATCTGGAAGTTAGACTATCTCTCTTAAGATACTTGACAATTCACTGTTACTGTCAAAACTTCCCCATGGAAGCACTTCCTTGAGATTAAGCCAATTAAAACTTTAAAAATCTGTAATATTAGAAGGAGCCTGTGAAGTAATCAGAGGACAGAAGGACTATGAGCAGCATAATAATGAAAAGACTATTCTGTTTTTAGCATTTTGAAAGATCATGTAGGTGATACACAGTGTTGTCAAGCCTGCGGCCTAAGCAGACATTTAGTGATCAGAGAAACAAAAAAGGATGAGTTTTACAAAAACTAGAGAAGTTTGTAAAGCAGTGTCACAGCTTACCATACAAGAACTGAGAACACTGGATATAACCTTCTTCCATCTCTTCACACTTGTCTGCAGCAGTTTCTATATCACTTATAGTTGAAGCAAAAATAGCTGCCCCAGATTCTACCAGTAGTTTACACAGATGAACACTATTGCAAGAAGCAGCACAATGCAAGGGTGTCCTGGAATAGAGCAAAAATATATAGATGAAAAAGATCTTCTATGTATTTCAACTATTTTGTCTGGCAGTATAGAGTTCAGCCTGTCTGTTTTAAAAGGAAATTGTTCTTTATTATTATAGTAAATGTATGCATTGCGTCAAACCTGTTAAGCAACTGGAGCAGGATTTGACTTCAGTAAAGCCAAACTCTATGAAATACATGTTAGCAAAAATGTCAATTTTTGTAGCTTACAAAGTTGCTGGGTGTAAAAGGATATTATTTTCTGTTATGAGGAAATTTGAAATGTAAAACAAAGGTGAGGGTGAAACAGATGAGCACAGGGGGGTTTCACATGCCCTTGAAGTGCTTCAGAAGTGCTACAACTACCCATAAGGCTAGATCCTTCAAGAACACAAAAATCTTGTAGGTTATATGAAGATAAAACTTTTTTGACTTTTGTTATTTGATATTTACAGTTTAATTATTTCAGCACCTGAACAAGAAATGCAACTATACCACTAAGTAAAACCAGAAACGTTCCATGCTTTACAATTTAAGCATTCTTGCACGTGAGTTGAGCACAGCATAACCTTGCATTTGAGTCTGTCAGCACCTACAGACTGGAAAGTGCTCATTTGCTGGGGATAAGGGAGAAAGAAATTACTCCCAAAACAGGTCTCGACTGAATTTTGAATGTGCATCAAAACGGTGTTTCTCTCACATGCTGAGTTTAAAATCTTGACACTTACCACCCATCGCTATCTGCTGCATTTACATTTACACCAAAATCAAGCAGGAACTTCACAATGTGGTGATGACCTGCACACACTGCATTATGCAAAGGCGTAATTCCTTCATCATTTGGTTTACTGGGATCATCAACCTATTGAAAGCATAAATTAGTTCAGCATTTTTTACCCCCCTAAATAATTAAAGAGCTTGCTGTTGTTTAGAAGCTCACCTCATATATGATTCGTTGTACAAGATCAAATTCTCCCTCCAAAGAAGCATCAAGGAGGAGGGCCAGTGGATTGAACTTTACTCTCAAACCATGGCCTGTTCTTTCTGAGTTTGGTTTCTTCAAGTTGGTACGTTTTGTCTGAGGAGAGATGAAGGTTGGAAGGCGTAATTTCAGGCTGCATAAGAATTACACGTTTCAGCAACTTTTTAACTAGATTAGGAATCTCAATTTCCTTAAATGGTAATTAGAACTATGCAAATGTTTCTGTTATAAAGTCTCTAAATAAAGTGCTTGGTATCCTACTATGTCTTAGTTTAAAAATGAAGAAGCATGCCAATAAAATTTAGAAGCTTCTAATTAAAGACAGCAAGTACAAGGAATGAAGTACTTAACTGAATGGTCTTTGAGCATCACTATCTTCATTGTATTTAATATGAGCTGAATTGTTTCTGGTGGTTTGTCTGAGACACTCAAAACTTTTCCTTAAACTAGAAAGCATGATGCAGTTAAGCCTGAGTGTCACTCTACTAAGAGGAATCTTTGCCTTGAATTAGCAAAAGTATTTGCTCTAGGTCAGTACTGACAAGTTACAAGTTGTGCTGTGTGAAAGAAAAGTACAGGACATGAAGCTATTTATGTCACATTTTAGCTGGTGTTATCAGAAGCAGCATTCTCAAGATGTGAAACACTTAAATGTGTTTTGAGAGTAATTGGAACATTCACATGTGCTTTTATAGAATGCTTTTGGTTCTCTACCAGTGTAAGATCAATTTTCATTTATGCTCCTGTTTAGTATGGCTATTTCAGTTTGGAAAATAAACCTCTTGCAGTATGAGTAGCATCTGTAGCTAACATACTCCATTCTACCAGAAGTATCCTAGCCCACTTGTGCTCATGGAAAATGCACACAAGGCCTTCTGTACACTGCAGTCACATTTTAAGACAAATGCAAGGTCCCTATGCGAATCAGACGGAGATAAGTCTTTGAAACCAATATTAAAGTGAGTCGTATCAACAACAAAGAATAAAGTTCAGTTTCCTCCCTGTTTTCAATTCTCCATATGTAGGTTTTGGTGGTGACAAGTATTTAAAAGATTTTGGTGCAGCTGAAGGAGGGAGTTAGAAAGCAATTCAAATTGTGTGACAAGCGCATTAGAAAAACATTTCTGCTGAAACAAGTCAGCTGTGTTGCTGCTAGTGTTAGCCCTGGCCTTGCATCTCTGTGCTGAGAGGGGAACAGGGGTACACTTGTCCAGAACAGTTACTTCAGATTGCTTTCAAATTAAAAAGCTTCCCATTGGCATAGCTCTCACACTTAGTTCCATACAGACACCTTAGTAGGCCTGAGAAAATGACAAAACATATTTTTAATGGTTTCTCAGATTCCAGAATTAGTTCTTTAAGAGTATATCCCTAAAAAAGTTCTAAAGTACATACACAACTTCCTGTTGCCTGTAAGGATATTTTCCTTGTTAAACAGCTACAGTGATAAGAGACTGATCCATCAGTTCTTGAAGCCCCTGTGGTTTTCTTTCAGTGTCATAAAGCTTGAAGCACAAACATAACATTTAACAGAAGCTTACCACCTTCCAGCTAATTCCATAGTTCTCAAAAATGTCTTTTTGCTTTGTTACTTACTGGAGGAAGTGGAGGAGGGACAGCAGGTGGCAGAGGAGCTTCATCTTCTACTGGAGAACTGACTTCAGGCGTGGGACTGGGTGACTGTTCAGTTGAAGGAACTATAGCAGGATTGTTGTTGTTATCTTCAGTTGTCTCAGATGTTTGATTTGTTGTTTCAGTGCTTATCAGTTCCTCAGTAGCAGGAGAAGGTAATTCATTATCATTAGCATCTGATGAAGGGGGTGGCTCATCAGGAAGAGGAACTGTAGGTTGCACAGAAATAGGTTCTTCAATATTGCCATTGGTACTAGTGTTACCATTATCAACGTCTGCTAAGATGCCTATGAAGTCCTGTGGATTGCTTGGCTGATAAAAAGGAGCACTTTCGATTCCTCCAGCAAGAGTATTGAAGCGCTGATACAATAATTTTTGTATATTTGGTCCACTTGGGCCTTCTGGTTCAGTGATAGAACTACGCTTCTTTAATGGCCTAGGGGCATTGGCTAATTTTCTTCTCAGAGCTTCAAGGTCAGCATCACTTTGATATCGTAGGGGTGAATGCACAATAGGTGTGAGTTTAGTAGGACTGAGAGGACGAGGAATGTTTTCCACATTGCTGTTTTCACTGGGTGGTGGAGCATTTTCCAGTTCTTGATCTTTTTCAGAGACCTCGGTCTGAGGCTGAGATTGTGGCTGTGAGGAAGTCTGGGCAGGCAAAGAACCATGAAGGAATGGCAAGGGTGAGGGAGAAGTCGAACCAGATTGTAATACAGGTTTTCCATAAACTGAGGAACAGAAAGATGGAAAACAGTGAAGAACTGTTTATTTGCAAATAAACCACATATGTCTCTGTTGCTACTTGTGTGACAGTAATACAGTAAGAAAAAAAAATTATATTGGAGCCTGTTAAAGCAGAAGAAATACTTACCTGTTGGTGATAGTGCTGCTTACAACATTCAGAATGTTTTTCCTCTTTCATGAGGAAAGAGCAAGAGGAGAAAAACTCTCTAGACACTGTTTTTTCAACTTGTTTCTGAAAGTACTGGTAGAGTATTCAGACTGTACTGTTCTAATTGCATCTTGTTTTAAACAAAAGGTAACTGAATGTATGCTTATTTATCACCCCCCAAAAAATCATTATGTATCATTTATCATTACGATACAGAAAAATGTATAATTTTTCTGACATTGCTGCATACATAAAAATATCTTTGCTTTTCTCACAGATTTAGACAAGTTTTTCAAACTGATACAGAAAGTAAACTAAGCTCCATAAGCAGATCTTAACAACCTATTTCAAGAGGAAAAAATAAAATATATTCTACCTGCTTTTACTGATTTATTTAAGGTATTATATACAGCCTGTTGATAATTCTTTGGTGGTGTTGCTTGCTGGAGATACATTGAGTAGATGGAACTGGAGTTCACTGTCTGTGGCCCTTTTCTGGGAGACTGAGGTCTTGATCCTTTATCAGCTAGAAAAGGTCTGATTGCCACAGTTAAAGGGAGTTCTGGCCTGCCATCTCCTCCAGGAAACAAGGGGGGACCAGGCGGTTGATACGTAGGGCTGGGAGGTACAGAAATTCTCTGCTGAATCTGCTGTGAAGAGCTGGGCTGATGAACATTGCTTGGTGGTGGAAGTGGGACAGGTCTTTGCCGATTTGTTATACTGGTGCCAGGTCTGGGCAGGCTGCCATCCTTCCTCCTTTCTAGGGAATTTGTAGAGCCTGTTCCTAAGGGAACTGGGCTTGGATAGGTCCCATAGTTTTGAGGCAACTGCTTGCTTACACCAGGAACCGTTGGTGGCACCTTCCCCAGATCAAGACCCTATGTAAGAATAATGAAGAGTGTATACCATTTAGTTAAGTAAAATACTTGTGAGTGAGAATATTCCTCAAAACATACTAATCATCACCTGTGACAGCAAAGGAGCCTATTTGGGCTCCTTAATCATTAGGTATGATTATGCCTGAATTTATCACAAGACATCATCATACATCAGGCAGAGACCACTGTTTAAAGGCATCTTCAGATACAACACATTAATATGAATCCAAAGCTATCTGCATACTTTCAAAGCCTGAATAACTTGTTCCAGGTTCTGGATCTCAGCAGCTAGTTGATAATGTATTTGATAATATAGAGTGTGGTAACAGAGTGTATCAACACTATTTACAGACAAGGTTCTTATTCTTTAAAGATTACAGTCTTAAATCATAAAGTATCAGAACACCACCAGTGGATTCAAGGATGGATTTAATGACTCTTTTTGGTGAGATTTTTGAGTGCACTGGAAAAGTGATAAACCACACCAAGGGATGAAAGAGTAATGAAGATTTGAATTATAAAAATCAGAAGGTGGGGGAGATGATTAGGAGACACAAAGGGAGAGAAAAAAGGGGAGCAGATACATAGAAGAACAGGAAGGAATACAAACCGAAGTTGAAAAAAAAATTGTAATGTGATAAAACCAGGAAGTAACAGGAGGAACACAAATAGCAGCAGAGAAACTGAATGTGTATGTAACTGAATGGAGCTCTGCTATGGAAGTCGAAAGTTCATAATTTCAGCAAAACATCTATAAATACATCACAGATGAAACCCACCAGCTTATCAGTACTTCCTAGCACTGAAGTTGGCAAGGGCTGGCTGGATATAGTTCCTTGTTTTAAAGCAGTATCCATACTTGATTCTTTCCAGTCTGTGTTGGAGATCTGAGGGGGTTTCACCACAGGGGCTGAACTCTGTTTAAGTATTGGCCAATTTCCATCATTAGCTATAAAACAGACAAAAATACTGTGTTTAAGATAAGCCACATCACCACTGTAAACAAGCAAAACAACATATGAAATGGAACAGCTTAGATTCCAACAGGATTAATTTGATTCTAGGAATAGATAAATCACTATTAATGTTAGATTCAGAAATCAATACTGAAAGCCCAAGCACCGCATAGAATAATTGTAGTTATTATTCTCTGACATTCAAATCATATTGAAAATTTTTACAGAAAAAACGTAGTTACAATTTTGATTTGAGCATTGCATATTCTACTATTAGAAGGCAAACAAGTTCAGAACAAAAGTCCTTACAGAAACACTTCATCAACATACTACTTTTCGTACTGTGAAGAGACACTGTTAAGTCTATGTAAGCTCTGAGTGGACTTAACTGCAAATCTAAGCTATGGTTACCAGATTCGTTCACTCATAACAGGATGTAAAAACTCATTTCAACAATGAGGTGGAACAAGATTCCTTTGCTGGAAGTGGTGGCTAACTTACCTTTTGTTTTTCTTCAACATACTCACCTGATTAAAGTTAAATCTCTGGGGCAATTCTAAACAAATTATAAAGTCAGCTGACAACTTCAGCTCTCAATGTCTAGACATATGTCATGGGCTTTTATCTTCATCATATGCAAAAAATGACATCCAGCTGCACATAAACTGAGGCAGCAAATTCATAATGAAGTCCTAGATATGTTGATACATTATTTTATTAACTGCATAAGGATATTTAGTTTCTGTCCTCCAACTAAGAAAAAGAGTTTAACTAGCCTGATAATTAGATCTGCTTTATAGTAACTAAATAGATCCCCAGGTAGATCCTAAGGCTTTGCTTTGCCTTTAAAGATTAAACCTCAGGTTTCTCTTACTCTAGGGAGACCAGAGATCATTTCTCCTTATCTATCGCTTGTAATTATCTTAGTGAAGCACTCAGCATCAGTAAGGGTGACATGTAGCACATAACTAACTCTTCTAGAGGATAACAACTAAAATGGAGATGGGGGTTGCGTGTGTGTAGATTTATGAAGATTTCTGGACCCCAAAGTAAGGCAACATTAAATGAAAATCAGATATTTAATGGCCAAGTTTACCATTTTATTTCCATTTTAAGCCCCTAGAGAACAGAATCTGCAAGGCTACTTCTAGAATTCTTTGCCATCCTCTATCTAGTATAGCAGAAGCAGCAACACGGGAGCATTGTAATTACAGTCAATCGAACGTGACCACTCTATATACAAAAGCATTGTCCTCTTTGTTAAGTATCATTTTTCTTACCCTCCATGGAAGTGACAACCTGGAGATTTCTCTAAAATTACCACCCAGTATTTTCATTATGAGTGCAAATTCACTCCATTAGCTCATAAACCTATTTATAAGGTTGTTAATATCAGTTTTAAGTGAGAAAAAAGTTATACCTCTGCAGTTAAGTTACCACAGTAATTACTTTTTCATTATATGTGGAGATCATTCCTTAATATTAACTTTTCAAATTCAGATCAACTGTGTTTGAATTCTGAGAGATAATTAATTACATAGAAGTGAGATGATTTTTTTTTGTGTTTTGTCATTTAAACAGTGTTAACACTTGCATATTTTTACACTGAGAATATAGTACAAAGTCCAGAAATCACTTTTCACACTTGCAAACTGCAGGAAGTAATGAGGCGTGGTTTTAGCACTGGCAACAGCCAAGAACTGCACGATGGGTTTTTTGTTTGGTTTTGGTTTTAATCCTCTGTTTATCAAGGGCAAGACTAAAAGAGATGACTGTCTGAATACTTTGACCCTAAATAATGGCAAATTTTCCAAGTACCTATTTAAATAACGTTCAATGTACAGAATACACAGGATGTTCTCTAACTCTAGTAAGGTTATAATTCAGTAAAACTTTTGTTCTGAAGATCATTAAAGGTGTTACAATTGATTCGTGCTAAATATGAAAGCATTGTTGCCATAAGCTTAGCTATTAAGAAAGCACTTACAGGAAAAACAGCCAAAATCCTGAAAAATTTAATTATCTTACCTGCAGACACAAGCCCATTCTCTTCTATCAGAAAGACAGTTATGCAAACATTTTTTGTAATCCTTTGAATTCCAATTATTAGCACGTTCATCCCCAGATTCTGAGATGACAAACTGGAAGTAAATTCAGAATCTCTCTCCTCTAAGTTCTCGGTTTCATTCTACTTACATAAACATCAGAATGTAACTGTTCTCACCTTCCTGGCCTTCCTATTACAACCTGGCAGACTTGCCAACTGCCATGTGTTTTTTATGAGTGCACTTCTCACATACTCCCACAACCCAAGCTGAATCTCAAGCACTTAACTAAGTGACTGTTGCAATCTGCAACTGCAGTGTATGGTGCCAGAGCCTGCGCAATATGTGCCAAGAGGAGGCAGCCAAACAGTGCCTTCTGCTATCTTTGGTTAGACTGAACAGGTCCCAGACACTCTTGCCCATCTGATGGCAACACCCTTCCAACAAGCCCTCACTAGCTCCTGCTTTCAGCCACCCCACTGCCATTTCAGTTAAATGGCTTCATTTTCTCTTCCACGTGTACCCTTTTCTCTGCCACCTGTGAACTATCTAACATCCAGTGTATTTCAACTCCCACCAGTCCATGTCCATTTTGCATTTACATAAATAAGACAGTGAGACATGCAGACAAAAGGTTTTGTGTGTTTTCTCTGACTTAACCTAAACACTTTTGTAGGTCTGGATCCAGGATACTTACTATAGCAACTGAAGCGCACAGCAAGTATAACATTTTAGTAGAAGTCAGCAATATTCTTGCTATTGACTTGGACAGAGGGAGATTTTTATCCCAACTCTGGGGCCATTTCCCAAAAAGTAACTCAGGCTAAACCTGTGTGTAATAAATCTATTTAATCTGAGATACACTAAAATATGCTTTGGTGATTGCCATAAATCTTCTAATAACAACTAGAAAATTTCAAGTTTTTTTCAATGAAGGAAACTCATCCCTAGTACCCTACAAGTACTCCAGGGATGAATTTGCTGGAAATCTGTTTCCTTCAAAGATGAAAAGCAACTTCTCAACAATTTTACATTTTAACAGCATCTTCTGCATGCCAGACCACAACACAAGTTCTAAAGATGCTGTTTAATATGCATCTGTATGCAAGAGCCCAGATGACCATATTAAAAACTGAGTTCTTAGCTAGCCAGAGATCTTCTACGGACTCACAGTGCTGGGTGTCAAAGAGAGTAGGTGCCAGGCGGATGACATTGTGAACAGCAGACTGAAGAGAAGTGGGAGGTGACAGAATAGGGTCCACTATTATGTCTAAATCAGAAACCTTCCAGGTGTCTGGAGATTTTTTCACACACCCACAGTCTGTTTCTACCGGACACATCAAGGCAGATCCAGTTACACAGAAAAAGAAAGAAAAAAAGTGGTGGAAAAATTATAACAATGACAATGAAGAAATCAGAACAGGAACACTCAGATAATGAGAAACAAAAGCATGACAGTTGAAAAAAAAAAAAATCTCATTTTCTTTTCTTCCTGAGGGCATATAAGCTTCTTCTTACATAAATAAATCTATCTTACAGGTCTTTATTCAAGTATATTAGGAGTAATAAACACAAAGTCAATCCCCTAAGGTAAAACAACTACTTTTCTGAAATCAGAAAGTTCTCATTTCGAGATCTTGTAACCTGCAGTAGGTCTAGAAGTGGTTATGTATCTCTTCTGAGGCTGTTATTTCCAAAACACTTATTTTTGGTTGGAGAACTTAAAGGTTATAAGTTGTCCTTTCCCATATGTGGAGAAGGAATCCACATCTGAAAACAAAACTGTTTCACTTCACCCCGCAATCAAGTCATTTCTCCCTTAAGATTTTTCCATAAAACCACAGTGGTGAGTTTGTACAAATTTTCAGTTAAACTAAAGGCATTGTTAAATCACTAATATCAATAGAAAACACTGAGGTTTCTAAGTTATGTTTGTATAGTTTTGCATCCTGTCCTGGTATTTTGAAGGGGCATTTGTCATTCTTTCCCATACAGATGGTGATGTCTTCCCTTCTTCCCATTTGGAAGCATCCTGCAAGCTTTGCCAGAGTATTCAGTTTTAAGTACTGAAACATATGTGAATATTGCAGAAGCTTTGGTCTAGTGGTCATTGCTTACCTCTGTTTTAGATCTCTTCTAGGAGACCATATAAACCAAGTCCCCTGGTTAGACCTATGGCATTGTGCATTCTTATTTGCCTTATGCATGTTTTTCTAGCTAACCATTCCTCTAGAATTCTGATTTTGCTAAGATGTGAGAAGAGAGGTGAACTTCACCACAATCAGAACTTAAGGTACAAATGTCATGAACTGCTTCCTTCAATTTCCAATGTAAACTATTGTTATTAATAACAGTAACAGCAGCAACAATAATAACGATTCTATTTTATAATCTGGACAGAATTATTAATTATGGGACACAAGGCGCCAAGTTCAGACATCAAGTTCTGGGGAATAACTCTGGAGGGGCAGCTCCTTCATTAATAAAGGGAGAGACAAGGAAACAGCATCAATGCTGAAGTTACTCCATTTCAGAAATGCTTTGAGCACCACAAATTTTCATGTCTTGGAGCAAAAAGCTTTCCATACATTTATTCTATTTTCCTATTTAGTCTCCTTCTGAGAAGTAACATTATTTTTCATTTACTCACTAGCTTTGCTTTACTTGACAAAAAGCAACACATTGTACATTGCTGTTTTTTAATATAGTTTGTCAAAGTTGATGTCATTGTTATATTGAAACACACGGCTTAATTGAACAGCTATTACAGATAGAATACAGAATTTGTGAAGGAGCACGCTCAGTCTCCTAAGAAAAAAATCATGGAAAGAGGCAAAACCACCTCATATTGAATGACTAATGTTCAATTCATAGAACATTATCAAGACATCTAAAACTGGTGTCTTCCACTACAGAGATTATGCCAACAGTGGGTTTCCGAAGATTACTCCTTTCCAAGCCATGTGTATTAATAAACACCACACTTAAGTGCTTACCAGATTTTGATCTTCCATGTGATGAGCTAGAAGCAATGGTGAGAGACTGTGGTTTAACTGGATCTACTGGCACAGCGTAAGTGCCAGCACTTGGAACTTGAATGTAAGGTCCTACTGCTGCCACTCTTCCTGAAGCACTCAAGGATGACTGGGGTGATGAAGTTCCATTAATTCGATTCAGCTAAAAAAGTCAGGCAAATTGAAACGTGAACTTCCATTTAATCTAGGCATTTGTGCACAAACAGGAGATCTAGTTTTAATTATCTGGAGCCATGCACTGTAGCTAAAGTTCCTTAATTATTAAGTAATACTCCATGCCTCTAAAGAAAAAAAAAAGAAAAAGTAGAAGGTACAAATCAACACCTCATAAATTAAACTTCTCAGCCACAGCACATCCATTTCTTGTAGAAACCTTTATCTGTGTAAAGTCTCTAGCACTGTGCCTTTCTGAAGCAAATGGACTGAGTTCTTAAATGATCAACTATGTATGTTGTTTTTTCTTTTCTTAATCAATACCTCCAGCGAGGAATACATACGGAAATCCAGAATCAGTCTCTAATCCTTACACAAATGGTCTGCTGTGCAAGTGATTTCAAAGTCCAGACAACTGTTAAGACCAACTTTATCAGACCATTTACATTTTTATTAGACCATTTATATTTTTATCAGTTTTCCACACTGGAAGATCAATATTTCCTAAGTGCCAAAATTTTTATGCATTCATGCTTTGAAACACAGCCCAGTGTCACATTTTCCTTCCTAGAAATAGCAACTACTGCAATTTTTAGTATCGTATGGTCTGTGCCACAAATTAAAAGAAAAGGATACACATTCTGTCTGACTTTTTTTGCTATCTATGGAAAACCTTAAACTAGTTTTATGAGGCCTGCAACTTTTAAAATAGGATCTTTAGATGAAATTGTATTACTCAGCTGGGAAAAGTGAGATTCTATGTAGTTCTTATAGGCTCTTGATAAACTAAAGTGTGGCCCTTTTAACAGTTTATCTTACAGGAATGTTTTCTTTTTGACGTGCCTCAACTTTTTTCTTGTACAGTCGTTCACGCAGCTCATTAATTCGCTTGTCCATCATAGCCACCTCCATATTGCGTTTGTTTAAGAGCTCTTTCTGCTGCTGAAGCTTGGAGTTCTGCTCCTGGTTAAGCCTGTTACGAATCTTAAAAGCAAAACAAACCACAACAAACTGTTCGGTCAGTTACTTCCTTCTGTCTGTTGTCAAGTGTTAAAAAACCCTAAGCAACTTGCATCAGCAACTTGTTCTGATGTCTCTAATGTTATGCTTCCACATGGCATGTCAAATTAACATTCGTAACCATGAACAACTCTTAAAACAGCAGAAGAATGTCGTAATAAACTAGTGGATACCTATTATACTCATTAAATACAGGCAGACTGAATCCTAAATATTGTAAATGGGTTGAAAGAAATTTCAGAACCGAATGCCGCTGTGAAAAATTAAGCCATAGAAAATGCTTGTTAAAAGTTATGTTTGACCAAGGTACTTTGACTCAGCGATACAAAACTTGTCACAGAAATTATGCTATTGATTCTGCTTCCAGTGCCACATGAAACTTCCTGATGCCTGGATGGGAGGTTAACTGAATTGGTAGTGCAGAGTCTGAGCACATATTTTCCTATCTACATGGGGATTAAAATGAAACCTTGACAGCAGGTCCAGTAGTTTAGGAGATGGATTACCTTTATAGTTTAAACCAACCATGACAGATTTTATAGTTATTTCTCTTGCTTTCCCATTGGCATATTTTCATACCCTCAGTAACTCTTGACAGTACTGTCTCAGTGTTCCAATTTTCAGGATAATGTTACATGCAAAAAAAGTTGAAGAAAACTTCTCTTAACATGGAAGGGATCGGTGTGAAGCACAAGAGAGAAATCTTACTCTATTGAGTATCTTTACACTCAGAAATACTTGAGAGGCAGATATGCCTTGTAAAAATGGGGAAAGTGGAAAGTGTTTATTCCAAATTCATGAAGAGGTGATGGATTAATTTGCACATTGTACAGGATCATATAAAGAAATGGAAGATATTTAATTACTCATGTGAGAACTACATTTCAGATGTAACAGTCTTCTTGGAGGAAGATATACGATAGTGATACAGGGAATACAGTTATGAATATATTGCAGCTACAGTGCAATATATATTGCAGTGAACACAGTGCAGCTTAGACATTATAGCTGTGCTTTCACAATTTAAAATGTACTTTTATTCATTGTTCAGTCATGTTTCCAAGTTAAGATGACATCTAAGTGAGTTTGCTGCATCCACTGCTGCAAAACAGAAAAATACTGGCACGATTTTTTTTTTAATCTGTATTTTAAGAGAAATCAAAACAAATGCTGGATTATGTTGATGTTCAGCATTTCAGTATTAGGAGCTAAAGAATGCTTTTCAGAACTCTTGCAAGCTTTGCGTCATTATGTGCACAAGAAACAAAAATAGTTGCAAAGATAATGAAATTCTGTTTTAAAGAGGGTTATATGTTAACTACAGCCTCTCCCATTAACAGCATCCAATATGTTAATTTTATGAGAAGTCACAGAACCAAATGTCCACCTGTAAGAGCAATAACACAACTTTTAATATCTGTAGCTATCATCCAAATAGTATCTGTTTCTTACCTGTAGCTCTTGATACAACTTTTTTAATTCTACTGCTGCTGGTCCTGTCATTTGTCCATTGTAAGACTGAAACCCATTCAGTTTCCCTTTCCTTAAATCTTCCAGTTGCTGAGTAAGTTGATCCACTTTTAACACTGCAGCCTGTAGCTCCTGCTGCTTTTCTTGGAACATGGCACTTATATGCTCAATTTCAGTTGCTAAAATTAACAAGATCAAAATAACAAAAACCAACTAAGTAAAGCAGAAGTTGTTAGTATTTTAATTCTACAGGTATTGATAACTTAAAAAATGCTAGTTTGAAACCTAGGATATGAATGCACTAATAAAAATATTGATGTGCAGGGAATTTTCTAACAGAGTATTCCCTAATAGAGAATAATTCTGACTTTATGCCTGACTATATTAAACGAAAAGTTACGTCACACACAAATTTCATAGAAGCAACACTCTCTGTAAGAAAAAAAAAAAACACATTATAACTCAAATTCTGTTTAAGTGCTACACCGACTAACAATGTAGCATTACTTGCTAGTAATGCAGTGAATAGTTAATTAAATAAATTACTTAAAAATTCCACATACACAGATTGCCATTCATGATCTTGCTGTAGTCCACTTGTCCTCTCATGGCACGGATTTTTTTCAGCTTTGTCTCCTGGGTTTCAACACGTTCTTTAAGTTTTTGAAGCTTTTCACTCTCAGAAACAGACTGCTGCTGACGACGTTCTTGCTGCTTCAGGTAACGCAAACGTTGTTCCTGACAATATGAGGTTTTACACAAGAGGTACCATTTATTAAATAACAAGTTAATCTAGAAAAGCCCATCACTATGATCAATGGAGTTTTTTACTTCCAGAAAACAGAAGAAGTTGTTTCTAGTTAAAATATGTATCAGTCTTCCTAGAAAAATTCTTAACTTTAACTTAACAAATCTGTCTTCAAGCAAAGAGTCAAGATTTTTTAGACCAAGTAAATTTTCATATATGTGCAAACACAACTTCAGCCTGAACACTCAAAACACATCTGTGAAGCATCCTCTGGCATTTGTTTTCAGGCATTACTAAGACTTTTCCTGCTGTTGCAAAATAAATTCCCAACACTGTTATCCACCTTCCCAAAGAAGACAAAATATGTCCAACAGACCAATTTAAACAAGATGACCTACTGTACAATAATGTTCCATTTCTAAGTAACAGTCCGTCTGCTGGGCACACAAGGAAAATGTTTCTATTTCTACATGATTTCCATCAAGAAAGAACCACAGAACTGATAGGTTAACATTACAACAATGTCAAAAACATTAAACCCACCCCCTACTCCGAAAACATATTTAGGATTCTTACATCACAGAGACTTTGGAAACATAATACCTTAATATATATCCAAAGTGGGCATATTCTCATCTCACACCATTATTATACTGGAGCGAATGAGCTACTGAAGTAGGCCTCACAAAAGAGACAACTAAAACCTAGCAATATTTTTATAAAGACACATGACTTGGTTTGACATAGGTTGTTAGTGTTATTTATACTAAAACGTTGTACATTGCCTAGATTAACTTGGTAAAACAATGTATTTCTCAAGCTGTTTCTTGATCTTAAGTAGCGTGAACTAGTGTGTTTTTCCATATCCATGCTTGTGTATGTTGAAGAGATTTTGTATTTGTTATGATCTGTATATAATTATTACCTTAGCAACCAACATTTGCTGCTGATTTTCAATCTGCTGCTGTTGTCGGGCAGCCATATCCTGAAGTTCAGAAAGAGTAAGCTCAACACGTGGATTGCCAACCTGCAGAACACAAAATGTTACATTAATGTGTTTATGTATATCAAGTGTTCTAACAATAGAAGCTAAACCTCTAGGTTTAGGAAGGCTGAAGGCTCCTCCACAGTCTTCAGATGAAGAATAATAATGGACACACATGAAAGAGGAAGAATCCTCAGAGCAGAAAGAAAGAACACAGACCATGCAGATACCAAGGACAGAAAAAATAAAAAGTGGAAAAGCAGATGAAAGAGGAAAACACTAAGAGACAAAATAGACAAGAGAAAAAAGCCCTTCTACTACAGTTAACACTGCTTTATGAAGATCATCTATAGAACTGGCACACAGTACTGGTATGGCACATATAGGAACACACATGCAAGCAGGGATTTTAAGCAGTAGGATTTTCAGTGTTCCTGCCTAAGCAGCTTTAACTGGTGGTTAGCATTGTTTACCTATCACGAGGCAAGACTACATAAGAACTGTCACTAAGCTCACATCCAAAGATGGTGAAGTTTCCTGGCTGACTGGAACTTCTGAGGTAAGAATCTATGAAAAGCAGTGTGTACAAAGTGAAGAAAGGTAAAATTGGTCCCCTTTGCATAAGTAGCTTTTACTGTGTGAAGTTAGATTGAAGAGGCAAGATATTAAGCAGGGCTTTATCATTCCTTTTGGATTTGAAAACTAACAAATCATTTACAAAATTAGACAGGCAATTACTGAAAATTATTTAGAATTTGTATAATGCTGTGACAATGTGTGAGACCAAGTATTACTTGTGTTTTTCAAATGAATGCATTGTTTCAGTACATTCATTTTTCTAGCAACAAATATAATTTAAATCTATACATTAATTTACTTCATTTCAACCACATTTTTTCCTGTGCAATCACAAGAAAAAGTGCAGTGTAACAAGACAAATTTCAGAAGTTGACACTTGCCAAATACCTGCTTGGCTACTCAGAAAACCAAAACCCACAACCTTAGAATTGTACAATATAACACCAATTTCAGAATTTGCACAGAAGGAAAATACCAGCATTTGAAAATTTATGCTAGAAAGCTAGGAAGCTCAGAATTCCCCAACATCTCAATGTAAAAGCTAGACTAATGCATTGTAATAATGCACTATAGTATTTTCACCAAACTACATGACTACATTATGGGTAAACCAAACTAAAACTACATCACTTCCTATCAACAATATAGTCAATACTGCTGAAAAAGAAAAGAGAATGTTTTTTATATATTGCTAGATAAAACTCTTTCAAATTAATGTTTACAAAATGGGGTGAATTCTAAGCGTTTCACAGATGTTAAAAAAAAAAAAAAAGGACCCCTGCACCAAGCACCTCCCCAGTTCAATCAATCAAGCATCAGATTGTGGATCTGATCGAACGTGATCCCAGAAGAAAGCTGATTTAGCTGCTCTGCTTTTCTGGGCCCACCATACTACCTTCCAGTGCAGTCCTGTAGTGATTTTGTCTAACATGTACACTTTGAATAGTTTGTTTCTGCATTCAGGTAAGATATGCACCTCAAGTTCAGTCACAGAAGTAAGCCAGATTCAAACACTAATGTTAAATTTTAGACACCTGATATAGACATGTCAGACTAACATTTTTAGAAAAAGTTATTGTCCCTCTTTGAACATTTCCTACTGAATAAATGATGGAGCAAAATTATAATTCTTTGGATTCTCTGGATACTACAACCAAAACTCCTTTTAATAGTTGACAATAATGAAAACTATTTATAGCAGAGAATTAAAAAAAACCCACAACAACAAAAACCCCAATCCCAGATTATATATTTAATTACAGTTGGCTGTAATTAAACCAACCATCCAACCAACGAAAAACCCCAAACAATTGAACTTAGTATTGTATACTTTTTTTTGTTAGTATGACTTATGACAGACAAAAGTCCTACACAATATTCTTTTACACCAAATAACTTACACACACTTGTGGCTACCAGCTAATAAGTCAAAGAGAGACATTTTATTATTAATTACAGACTGAACGGCACTAATTGGGTAAGAAAGCAATGAAGCTTTTCCAAGTGCCATCCAAAAACCAAAATGTCCTCATTTGGGAAAAGCAAACAAAAGATAAAACAGATGCTGCTCCCAAAACATGTGCAGGCTCTGCTGACTTCCTTTGGCATGACCTTCTGGCAGAAAAATCTACACCTCTGTAGGTAATTCTTAAAATGGGCTTGAAGGCTTTCCTCAGGATCACTGATTTTAAATGTGAAAAAGGAGCGTTTGTGAATTTGTACGATTTTCTCAATACTCATACACGCTTCCAAAAAACACACAACTTGCATCAGACTATTCAAAGTGTTCTCAATGCTTCCCTCCTTCCTGCTTTGGTCATCAGTTTAAGTTAACAACATTGATAGCCCATTCTATATCCAGTATTAATTTTTAGTACAACCCTGTCCAAGAAATAGAGAGATATTTCATTCTGCTAAGAAACCTTGTTAAAAATATCCAGATGCATAAAGTGCTATCTGCTTGGGAGTTGTGCATATTTCAAGGTAAAAAAGCCATTTTAATAACTGAAAATTACAGATTTTCTAAATGAAAATGTAACCTGGAATGCAAAATGACAAGAAGTAACTAATTTGTAAAAACACCGGAAACAAAAACCCAGTTTGATCCAAAAGTTCAGAATTTTTACTCCTTTAAATAAGCATATTTGAAAGTATGTATCACAATGCCTGAAAAAAGTACTGCATTACTTTTTTATTATGTAAAATACAGAAGATTAGTAAGATTAATGCAAATATTATCTTTTCCCTGAAGAAGCTATTAACCACTGTAAAACATTCTATTTAGGAAGTGCAATGTCTAAAAACCTTTTATACATGGCAAAGCACAAAAACATAGGAAACAGTGATAATAAACCATTTAAATATAAAGACTCTCTGAGAAACCTCTTAATGTTTACCTCTCTGCTGAATACCAGCAAGTGTCCCTTTCACTTAAAATAACTATGCTACACTTAGGAAAGAAAAGAGGAAGCAGCTGAGGAAACAAACTTTTAAACCTGTAACTTCACTTGCTGTTTGTTCTTTTTCATCCACATGGCAAAAGCAGTGAACAGACCAAGCAGAATTCCTCTTCAACACCAAGTCAATTATTTTCAGATGGTGATTTGTCTCCAAAACAGCACAGCATCATTTTTCAAACAGCATGAAAAACGCTGAATCTTTCTCTTGCCAAGATCTAGTTGAATCAATTTGTCCAGAGCATTTTGTATTACTTGAGTCTCCTTATAATAATCTGTATGCAAATGCCACCACTGAGAAAAGTCAGTCTCGGTCCTTCTTCAGAACCTCAGGTTATGCCAGGCAAAGAGAGTGCTGCATTTACGCTGTTCTTTAATGAGGTTGTTGGTTTCTCAGACTCTTAAGTTTGTGCTGTTCATACTAGTTATTAACAATTTCGCCCATGAAGTCACTCACCTCTAATAACAAACATGAGCCTATCACATTTAAGGTCCAGACCTCCTCCTTTCTCCTGCAGCAAGAGAAACCTGCCTCCTACAGAACTGAAGGAGGTACTAAAAAGCCACTACAAGTATCTACTCCTCCAGATTCCACAGATTCATTTGCTACATGGTGATACATCAAAGCAGACAGTTCTGCTGAACTGTAAATTTCTTTTCATTGATTCACAGGAGCATTTACACATAGAGATGAACTCCTAAATGAAATGCCACAGAGCAAGCACTGCACTATTGGGCAACTAAGCAAGTATTACCTATGTCTCATACAGACAAGAATACTTTACACCTATATTCCCTAATTCCTTAATATTGACAAGAATCTTTTAAAAAATGTAGTTATTTGTTTAGCATGCACTTTAAAAGGTCATGATGAGAGACGGAGTTCATAATGAACTGGAGTTTCAGCTTCCGACATGACTCCCCTACTACAAGCTAATATTTTACCATTTGATGATTAATATTTTTGAGACAGGTGAGATGAATGGTAGAGTAGTAATTAAATAGTTTGGGAACCAGTTTTTAAGCTGCCTCAAAACAAGTCATAAGTTAGGCATTTAATTAAGAAAAGGAATCTCCTTTAATATTTAATTCTACACATTAGTCTTGTCACTCTGAAAATTCATTTTCTTGTTCCTCCTTCCTCTCTTTCTACCCTCACACAATGCTGTTCTGTTTATCATCACGAACTCCTCAGTCCACATGCTGCTGAGCTGTTATGAAAAGGCTTACTCATTGGCAATCCACAATAGTACATGAAAAATTGCACCCGAACTCAAAATATTTCTTTGACAAGCAAAGCATACGCTAGGCAAGATGTGCAAGCAATCGGAGCATATTCCAGAGGTTTTTTCTTTTACTCCCATCAAAAAACTATTTTCTAAGAGGAATCTGATTATGTCAATATTAAAATAAAAAACCCATGAGACTGATCTTTTAAAATATATTTTCTTCAAGATTGTAATTAGGATGTGGTCTGATTTTATGCATTTCTTTTCCTCCATGGCTAAGCCACGAAAATACTTATTTAGGATGATTTTCTAAGTTTGCAATAGAAAGTACAGAACAGAAAGTAACTTTGAAAATAATCATGAAATACATACCAAACCCATGCCTGAGACTGTTATGATTTCAGAAATAAGAGTTTTAAAGGAAAACAACAATTATTAAAAGCTTTACAACTGGCAATCTCATCTTTAGGCTCAGAACATCTGTCTTATGAAAAACAAGGCTGAGGGACTTGGGCATTTTAGCCTGGCAAAGACTGAGGGAGGATTTTACCGATGTTTATAAATACTTAAAGGGTGGATGTCAGGAAAATGGGGCCAGTCTTTTTTCAGTGGGGCCCAGTGACAGGACAAGAGGTAACTTCCTGTATTCAACAAACTTGAACACAGGAGGTTCCATCTAAGCATGAGGAAGAAACTTCTTTACTTTGAGGTTGGTGGAACACTGGGCTGCCCAGAGATGTGGTGGGATCTCCATCTCTAGAATCATTCACAGCCTACCTGGACGCATGCCCTGTGCAACCTGCTCTGTCAGGGATGTTAGACTAGATGATCTCCAGTCCAGAGGTCCCTTCAAATTCATATCATTCTATGATTCAGCAACATCCAGCCACTCAAATAGTCAGCACAAGGCATAAGGTAACCAATTAATTGGAAATGAACACCAGAACAGTACAAGAATTTACCAGTCATTTCCTGCATGCTAACTCTTTGGACCTTTTTCTAGGTTTGCATGAGTCACCATCATCAACTTACCCTATCTATTTCTTCCTTCTTTTTAAGACAGGTGTTCACACCCATCTCCCACACTGTTCTTGAGTTCCCTTCTCAACGCCCAGCACTGGAAAGTATAGGGTTCAAGTGCATCAAGCTTCCTGAAACTGGCCAAGCTCCATCTTCTTCTGTGTGTGTTCCTGTACAATGAATCATGGGCAATGAACTCTTTGTCACGTGTTTTCTAGTATTCTTCCTATCATTCACATCCGTCACCTCTATTCTTACTTCCTCATTTACTACTTTCAGTACTTCAGTCCACCCTTCCCTTGTCACAGTCAGCGATGATTCTGAGGTTAAAGCACCACTTGCTCAGGTCCAATATAACCTAGAAAAAACAGTAATCAACCAGCTTCAGGGAGGTGAGAAAGTCTGTGCCTTGGCTTCTGCCTTGGTAGCCCAGAATGGCTGGTTCTGACTTTGGCCATCCAAAAGGCTACCCAGAAAGTTTTATCTGCTTGTATCCCACTACTTTCAACCACCCACTAATTTACTGACAATCCAGTACAAAGCAACTAGTGAACATAATGGAGTATATACCCCACATGCAACCCAGCCACATTGTTCTTTTCATAGGCTACTCCTCTAAAACTGTGGAACACATAAGGAACATTTTGGCAAAATGGCCTTCTTAGCTAAAAACAAAAACAAACAAAAAAATACCCTAACCAACAAAAACAAACAAACAAAAACAAAGGAAAACATTCCTCCTCTGACGTTCTCTACACCCCTCCCCTGAAAAAAAAATTGTAATGGTAAAGGTAACCATATTATCAAACACAATAAATGTTAAAAAATATCCACTCTTTATGAAAGTTGGGAAAACACTAGCATATCAGAGGCTAGAGATGCTGGGGCTAGGGGAGCACATACCATAAAAACAAAACTTGAATCTTCCAAAAAAACACAGACTGAGGACAAAGCTGAGTAATGAATTAGACACAGAAACTGTAAGAAAGAAATCCAAGAAACATTCCCTTTGGGCTCATGATTTAAAGAATTCACTCCTCCATGGGGGATTCAATTAACAAAGCATACAACTTTGCAATGGGTGAAATAAAACACCATCTTCAATAGCCTAACAGGGAGGACAGCAAAGGCCAGAAAGGTACTGCAAGTTGCACCTCAGAAGGCTTAAAATTCCTACAGAGACATGCAAAGTAAATATTCTAGTTTTACTGCACATAAAGCAGTAATTTTAAGATGCTGTTCCTTCCAGGAGTAAATGAAGGAAGACAAAAACTTGCCTCCAGATCCAGAATTTATTGTTATAGAACTGTTATACTTCAGGAATCTACGTAACTACATGACAAAAACAGAACTGACATGTCTGGGTATACAAGCATGTGGACCAAAGGAGTAAAGGGTATTACATACACAAGTTTCTTCCCAGAATGAAGCAGATTGACAACTATAAAAATGAACAAAGGTACACCAGACTGTTTCCCAGCCAGTGAACTCCTGACCAGGATCAGGGCCCTGACAAAGAGCTCCAACCCCAGTGGGCCATCCCTGCACTTTCCTCTGTTTCACATTTGCAGCCAAGGAAGAGCTACATCTCCAGCTGCACAACTATTAAATTGTGATAGCAGGAAAGAAAGTAACGTCTTGCTTTGCCTACTTAGTCTAGCAAAAGATTTCCCAATTTTCCCATGCTAACTTGGACATGTGCAGCAGAAGCCCACCAGACATGTCTAACTTTTCTCGCTTAAACAACATTCAAAGTTACATAATTTAGGAGATGCTTTAACTAGCCCAGTTGGTAAGATAGCTTTAAAGGCCCCTGGTGAAAACAGCCAGCACACACCTTAGGCACCTGTCCTCAGCAGAACAGTAGTGATGGGGAAAACAGATGGAAGATGCAGGAAAGTATTATACCAGATCTGTATCAAACAGGTTTTACATGAAATGTATGTAGCCTCCTTGTGCTGAGAGCTATGAGAGAACACAGGACAGAACACCTGGTGAAGATTGCTGATTCTGACCTCATTACGTTTCTGAAACGTATCGACCATATATATCATCAAATTTAAGAATTTTAATAGATTTTGACCACATTTCCCATAAAACCTCATCCTAGTGACAAGCACAACAAAGACAACTTGAAAATATCATGTGAAAATACATACAAAGCTATAAAAAGAAAAAAGAAAATAACTGGTTTTATTTAAACTAAAATAGAGTCTTTGCTGAGCTCAACATGGACGACACTGTTTCCAGTTTAATGGCTTTTTCCCACAGCTCTGCCTTGTATTTTTTAATTGGGTCAGAAATATGCCGATAGCAGAAATCCATTTTAAAGAATCCAATGACAATAGTATGTTCCCTTTTTAGCTTAATGGAAATGAACAAGATAATTAAACCCAGAAAAGGCACCCAGAATACTGGGAATTAAAGGAAAATACACCTAGCATGTGCTGTCTCCTGGTAATCAAATAATCATGAAATTAACATTACAAAAGGAATCTGGTAACTTTATTTGGACATTTATAATAACATTGTTGTTTTGGTTGTGCAAATAAGTACATTAAAATTTCTTAGAATAAACACACTTCAATTGTACCATAATTTGCTGAAAAAAATCACACATTATATCTATTTGATAAAAATCTTAAGATGTCTCAAACAACACTACTTTGTTAGCAATTTCTCCAACTTGCTGATGGTAATAAGCCACTCTTGATAATGAAACATTTAAAGTTCATTCAGTGTTAAGCCATAGACTCTAGATTTACTGGTTTCCCACATTGCTTTCTTAGAAATCTCACAAGTGGGGCTGTCCTTTATTTTGTATGGAACAGCAAAGAAAAGGCAGAACTTCAGAAAAATCAAACAATGTTAAAATAGATTGTCAAAATTAGAAATGGATTTAAGAATACGTTGAGTATCTGCTACATATGGAATAAGCCACTTACAAAATCACTTCTGAAATACAGGAAGGTAGTATCTGGAACTCACGTAAATACTACTGTCTGGCAGACACTTGGGAACAGCTAGAGGAATCTTAAGCATAGCTTTATTGACTTTAGTAAAACTAACAAATTTTGAGAAGTAATTAATTACCTGCCTGCTCTTTCCCCACGTAACTGTAAGAGAGCACATCTTTATTTTGAAGCATTGCCTACTGGCTGTAAACATTGGTGTTGCTTCAACGTGTTTTAACTCCATGTTTCTGTTACTTCTGTCTATACTAATTGTTTAACTGTTTGCTTTGAACAAGCCAAATCATTAACTGCCAACATCTTGGGAGTTCCTGCAATGCATTTTGGCTCAGTGCAATCAATAGAAGGTAGGACATTTTAAAATCTTATTCCATATGAAATAAAGGTTTCCCCAAATTCTTTATCAATATGAAATGCTCTGTCTCTGCATTCATCAGCAATCAGCTAACGGAAAAGGCTAGTGGATTTTGCCAGAAGTAAAAGACCTAATCACGGCAAGATCAAGCCAGCTGTCAACTACAATCAGCTTGATTCATTGCACTTTTCATATTCAATGGAAAATGTTGAGCAATACACAGTTCTTTCAAAGTTATCAAGTTAAACTTAAAATGTAAGAACACAGACAATTCAGCTTTAAAAACACATTAATTATTTGTACCATTTGTTATTTTTGTAATATTACCAACTCAGTGTGAAAACTGAGTATCAAAAAGATCAGGAAAATCATAGTTTTTTGTATTTAATTTTACTGTTTGAAGTGACAGAAAACAGTACCACCTGAAATTCAGCAGAGAGGTTCTTTATTAACAAAGACTGACTAAGATAAAAGGCAAACTGTACAGTCAGACTAGATATCACAATATTATGCAAATAACCTTTCCAGTGTTTGCTATATGCGTTTTCCCACATCCTTCAGCTTTTTCTAAAACATTGCTTGCAACAAGATGAACACATGAGCCAGCAATAAAGCTAAAGCATGTGCTCAATAGAATAAATCAGGAAGCAGCAAGTCAAAGGCTGCAACGTGCAAAAAAAAACCACACCTAAGGATTTTAAATATTAGACATTGAAGAAAATACTAAACCTCAGTAACAATTTCTTAAGTATCTATAAATTACGACATTGCAAAAGATAAAAAAATCCCCAAAACCCAAAAGGTAAAAAGCTGCAATTTACCTTGTCAGACTCACACATGACATGCAAGCTCACCCTCTCTTTGTTGTTTCAAGAAACTAATTCAAGCACAATTCAGTGCACTTGCACAAGAGATCCAGTCAAATGGGTCTCCATAAGGACACTGAAGAACACGTTGTCCAAATACAATATAGTGAATATTCCAGCAACATATGGAACAGATTTATTTTTAGCAAGCAAGAAAAGGTATGAGCTGCAGAGCAAGATCATCCAGAAGGAATACGAGAAGAAAAACAAGTTCAACTCCCTTGCTCCTACATTAGCCAGAGGGACTTTCATTTTCTCTGCTTTGATGTGAGGAAGACTGGAGGGAGGACAAACCTAACAACTGGATCTGGAGGCAGCTGCACTGACAATAGAGAAATAGAAAGGTTCACTAGCCTGGGAAAAACATGCAGGTGGAAAATAGGTATGCTTGGTGTCCAAAGGCTTAGATGGACTGGAAACTAAATGAGTGAGTCAGTGAAGGTGGAAAGGTGTGTCAGCACTGCCCAAGAAAAAGCACAGAGAGCGTGAAAAAGATGAGAGGAAACAGTAATCTGAAGATGATACAGCTACACAAAAGAGAGAATTTTAAAAGTAGCCTGAAAAGGAGCAGTTGACCTTGCAAGTATTAGAACGGTCTCCTGCTCAGAACTGAAAAGGGCTCAGAGGGACAGTCTAAACTCTCAAGCTTTCACAATTAGGCTCTTAGAACTGTGCACTGACACACTGAATTTTAGACTCGTCTCCTATAAGGAACTACAAAAAGAAAGGCAAGGCCAAGTTCCATCTTTCTTACAATAACTTAATATTAAAATACTTGGCTTAACTAAAAACAATACTAATGCAAAAGCAAACAACTGTGATAAAAGACATTGAAGTTTACAGTGCCAGTGCAAGGACTGCAAAAAGCAGCAGTACTTCACGAAAAAAAAAACAAATTAACTTTTTAAGAAACATTTACTTTATGAGCTAATGTGTATAACATCATGTGTCAGCTGAAGTACTTCATTCTAAACTATTCTACCTTTACATAAGGGCCAAGCAACTCAGGATCCCTATGTGCACTGTCAATTCTCCAAATGCTTCATTTATTTAGAAATCTAGGGAAAAGCGTGAATTATATTGCTCAATATTCACCATACAAATACATGAAAATCAGTACCATAGTTAGTGGTTAAACAAACAAATGGACAGGACTTTGCATCCTCCCCCTTCCATGGACATCTCCAACTAAGTATTGCTGTAAAACTCCAAAGCCATGCTTCAGGAAAAGCAAAGTCAGTCCTGTAGAGGTATTCCCATTGTTCTAAAGGTGTTGACTGAGTACATGGTGGAGTGCAGGTATTTCCTCCTCTGCAGAACAGGAGCCACCTGTTGGCTGTTACAGACCAGAAAACCTCATTGTTGTTCCTTGTAACTTGTTCACGAGAGCAGAAAAACTACAAAGCCTGTACACTACGAGTGTGTCTAAGTGTCTGTATACTGTAAGCTTCTCTCATATCCATAGCCATCTAGATTGAGGTTTGACATCCAGAATGATACGGATTGAAAACTATGTAAATACATGAGATGATATGGAGGAAAACAAGTGGGTTCCAAGAGTGTCTCCTGTTTCAAATTAGTTGAACAATCTTTAGACTCCTCAAAAAATATGAGGTCAGATATTAAGACATAATTTAGTCAAACTAATGCTTTCATAATTAAAATTATGACAGGAAAGCAATCACAGAATAAGCACCATGAAACTTATTAAATTATTCTCATTAAAAATATCTATATAACTTTGCCCACTATGGATTGAAGTATATTTGAGATTCAACAGCATATGTCAAAATACTGTTCATGACATTGCAAATTCAAGAATTATGTGATTCTGCAAAGAGGCCTCGGAGTGAGGTACAAGGTCAAAACCATCTGAATTCCCTGTTCTATGAGATTACATAGTTGGTTATTAGTCTCATATATATGTTACCATACATAACTACCTTTGACTGAGGTGTGAAGAGACTGGGATTTCTAGTCCAGCAAGAATTCAGAAGCTATTTGTATTCATTAAAATTAGCTTTAGACTGTAATTTCACTTTTTTAACTTCCTAATTTAATTTTTTTCCCTTAAGTGCTTTAGTTGGATTCGTTTCTCTATTTTTTTTAAGAGAAAGGCACTGCCAGCTGTCTGGAAAATGCTTCAGACATACTTAATGAAGAAACATATCAGTCTGGGAGAATCCATACTCTATTAAACTGACCCACGGCTTGAACTAGAAATCTGACGGTGGGGAAGGCTGCTGTAAGGGCAGCAAGGTTCCCCTCTCTTACAGGTAAAAACAGTTTCAGGAATGTTTGTCTTAAACAAGGGAACACCATTGACTGCAAGTGACAGTTATAACCAATTTTCTCTCCTTAGCAAAAGCACCTGGGAACATTGCAGCAAAAAATTAGGAAAACTTGGATCTGATGCAATTACCAGGTTTCTTTACGTGGTCAAAATGTTGCAGGATGCCTACAAGATAAGTCTTCAGAAAAAACCTGACACCTTTTCTCTGAAAACTGTTAGAATTTCTTGTGCCTAAATTTAACATCTTTTAATGGAATGATTTGCTTAGACTTTGCTGTGAGACTCCTGAAAGAAGCTAGATTTACAAGACTTGACATAGTTATGTGTTCATTTTAAACAAATTTGATTAAAACATGTCTTACTTGAATGACAGCCTTATCAAAGTGCATTGTTAAATGCTGCAAACAGAAAGTACTTGATAATTACAAGCTTATATTAAATTGAATTTGCTTCTCAGGTTTGAAGAACAACTTCTATTCCAGACTAAGCTCTTTATCCTTCAACATTTCAAATGAGAAACCTCAAGCAAGTGCATATAATATATTTCTCATCTCTTGAGGTTATTATGTCTGTTGAAGGCCTGTTTGCCTTTTTCCTCAGTTAGATATCTTTGCTGAAAGCCAGTATCTTTAAGTATTTTGCCTGTGCAAGTATACTTGCAGCCACCCTGCCCTTCAGCCATTTTTGAAACTTCTTTATCAGTCACTTTTTAGAATATATTTTAAAACACTTAATTGAAAAAATGTGTATTTGAACTTTAATGCATTTTGATCTGGCTGCACTTGTATGGATCACACAATCAAAACTAATGAATGACATGCAATTTACTCAAGGATTTTGACATCACATGCAAATCTATCTAAACTCTAAGCCTACAATTCAACAAGCCATACCACCAGAACTCAAACTGTAGCTTTACTGCTGTCATGATAAAATGGAATAAACAGACTGACTGCATCAGATGGCTGTCTGCTCTCTGTCAGCAACCATCCCCCTCTCCTAGGTCAGTACTGTTAAGAACTCTTTTGTGTGTACATACATGTAGAAGCTTACACCTACCTGTTAATGAAATTTCCCCAAGCAATTCTCCCAGCATGAAAGCCCAAGAGTCTCCTGATGCTAGAACAGTTGAACTTCCTATTATAACATTTTTGCTAAAAGCCTCATTTAGGCTACTTTAATAATTAGAAATAATGAAGCTCAGTTTTGTTAACTAATCAGCACAAAACTTTGATTCTCAATTTTATCTATTAGTTGCAGCTTCAACATTAAGAAATTTTACAGGAGTGTGATTCTCCAGTTTGGGATGATGGTGACATTTTCCTCCTCTATGCGAGTTTCTTTTTCACTACAGCTACCACAAATTTCACAGTGAGTGACAAAATTTGTTTCTACTTCCATGGCAAAAGCTTCATTCAAGAAGCTTTTGTCAAGAAAAAAAAAAATCAAGGAAAAAAAGTCTTATTAGTCACTCTCTAAATTGGGGAGCAATTTTAATATTAGGAACAACAAAAATAAGTTAAAGTCAGAATCTTACAGGAGATCACAAACTGACATTTTATTCAAACTAACTACTGAGTAGAAAAATAATTTAAATCAAGCAATTACAGCAAACAAGTATTGCCTTCATATACAGACTGTTTTCACTACACTCATCTGCTTCTATTCAATCCAATCCACTTTACCTCCACCATGCTTCTGTACCCCAGTTCTTTTTAGCTCCTCAGCTGCACCTGCTTTCTGGATTTCTCATTCCCAAGAAATTTGTGGGTTATCTGATTACCTTTTTGTCTAGGTAACTGG
Source organism: Indicator indicator (assembly GCF_027791375.1). Taxonomy (NCBI): domain Eukaryota; kingdom Metazoa; phylum Chordata; class Aves; order Piciformes; family Indicatoridae; genus Indicator; species Indicator indicator. The sequence continues at coordinate 24,945,812 of NC_072013.1, forward strand.
GGTCATCCGGCCATTTCTCTTTCTGGGACTTCCTTTAAGTATATGTCTGATCTACTTTCCCTATTGATGACTGGTAGCTGCAACACAACGGGTGACTCCCCAGTCCCTCTCCTGTCTACCACTGACCCCCAGTGGTTACAACTGTATTTGCTCTGTCCCTGTTTTCAGACCACTGCTAGCTTCTATGGAATGAAGCTTGGATCATGCTAGGACATCTGGAAGAAAATAAGATCCAGGCACTGTATGACCATTGTTTCATGGCCACTGATCACAGAATCAAGGAATAAATAATTTAGGTACAAAGGGGCTCTGCAAGTCACCTGGATCATTAAGCCCTGCTCAGAGCAGTTCAGACTGCTTAGGGCTTTATTCAGCTAGACACAAATTCCACAGACTCCAGACAGTCTGTTCCACTGTTGGGTTACTCTCACTGACAAAACATTTTCCCCAACATTTAATTAAAATTAATTAGAAATGTCTCAGATACACATGCAAGAGAAAGAAAGAGGCAGCTATTCTCAGAGAAGAGAATCCCTCTTGAGATACGGTCCAATCACCCTGGCAAAGGGAAACGTTTCCTTATGTAAGTCTCATCTTTATACATCTATACCTTTGTGTAGTGGCAGAAAGAGATTACAACATAATTCCACTTCCATGAAGGAAAGTTGTTAAAAAAAGAAAACCCCAAAAAGCCACCCCAGGAATAAGTGAATTTGTCAATTTACAAAATCTCACACTGCTTTTCCTTTAGACTTTGTTATGCAGAAGGTAAAGCTCTCAGATGAGCACTTATAGACAAGTTTTTTTTTTACAATAATGTATGTTTCACTGTTTGTGGAAACCTAGTCTATTCTATTTTTAACATTAAATCTTTATTTGGAAGACAATCTAATGAAATATAAGCATGTCTATAACATGATTTTAAGCTACTCATTATTTAAATAATTGCTGATCAAGCACGTACATTTCAAAGAACAAAAAAGTCCTACTGCATACAACAAAATGCCAATGAATGAATTATCCAAATTGAATTCCATATTAGCCAATTTTTCCAAGACTACTGAGATTCAAACATTATAGCAAACATTCATCTTAAAGTTTTCTATGTCTGTCACTTTCAGCTCTATCCAGATACTAAGTAAAAAGCATTGTAAGATCATTAATCATGATAGCAGTACAAATAATAAAAATATACCTGAACGCAGAATATTTGGCAAGCTTTGAACTGTCTTCAATGTTCCATTGGTTTGCATTATTTTAGGGCTAGTCTAACATTCAGCATGCCAGTAAGAATGAATAAGCCTAATGCATTACGTAAGTGTAAGCTGATTAAATCCTTGATCCTGAAGCCACCTCTTTTTACCCCTCCCCCTCTGATTTAAAACTTGGCACAACTAAAAAAATCTAGTTTTATACACTTTCAAAGCCTAATTTGCATCATTTTTGGCATAAAACCCACCACAGTATACATTACTATAAACCTAGCAGGTTTTAGTCTTTCTTGTGTTCTAATAATTTCCTAAACCTGATAAAAATCTATTTTAAAGTGATCAGTCCCCTAATAAATTTAGTTTTGTGGCCAAACACTTGAGGTTTTAAAAAAATTATACTGAGTGGCACAAAGTTATCAAGGTACCATGTCTGAGATGTACCCATAAAAACTGACAGCAAGTTCAACTAAATATGAAGCCATGCTATCACAAACTTTAGTGCTGCCAAGAAGTGAGGTTGTAAGCCAGTGCACATGCCAGTCCTAATTTCCAAAGATAATATGTCTCAGATGAAGTGTATGTGCTATGACTTACATGAAGAATAGATCAGTGGAGGTCATGAAAGAGTTATGTTCCCTTAGCACGTTATAGCACTATGATCTCACTACATTGTCAATATGACAATAGAAGCAGGATAAACGGATCCATGCAGCAGAGGATATCAGCTAGTGTTCTCTACAGAAAAGGAACGCAGAAAGCAATACATGATTAACTGTTTTGAATAGTGAAAAAAATTCCCTCCACTAGGCCCACATGCCATACTCAAAACAAGCTGCCAAGAGCTGAAAACTGACTGAACAACTTAGTTGCTGCCTGTATTTTTGTGTCTGTGTGTGAATTTTAGATGTCAATTATCAAACAATAGAAAAAACAGACTTTTTTAAATCTGCACAATTATTTTTAATACTTCATTTCTTTAAGACATCTCATCTTGAAAAATATGATTTAATTGTTGGACTTGGTCTTTTCCAACCAAAATTATTATATGATTCTATGATTCTACACTTACTGAAGTTTTGTTTTATCATGAGAAAGAGCCCTATGCCTATCTGGAAATTGTCAGTGCTTCACAGAGACAATACAACTATGAACTGGTGAGCCCAAATCTTTTTATTGACATTTTAAAATATTTTAAAATAGTCAGCCACAGCTGTAGTGTCTTAGTAAAGGCAGCAGAACAGCTCACAGCAAAAGAGAGCATAATATGCTCTGTAGAGTCTTCATTAGCACTGAGGATAGGAAGAGAGAGAAGAAAGTAAATCAACTTTCAGCCCAGGAGTAGATTTTTAAGACACTGTGGTTTTGAAAGAGAAATACCCTATTTTCTCGTAGAAGAGAAAATGTTCAAGCCAGGATTCACTGAAAGCCACCAAACAAGTTGGCTATGTAATTCAGTATGTATTTTAAATTAGAAAACCAGTAATATTTTAATGAAAAAAAAAAAGTGTAGAAATTAACCAGGTACATAAAAATAGTTTAAAGAGGTGGCTCTGGGTATAGAACATTTTGTACCAGCATCTGAAGACATCCTAATCTATGGATACATTCTCATTTCTTAACATATGAGGTTATGTCATGAATTAATACCAGTGAGAGAAATCAGTCAAGAAATATGTCTGGACAGGCAATACCAGGATGAAAGAATAATGTTGTTTTTTTCTTCACAAATGATGAATAATACGGAGTTAGGTTAGAAAACAGAACTTAGTAAGACTCTTGTGGCTTCTCCTATCACATAAGTGAATTTCTAGACAGAAAATTCAGAGTAGTTAATGAAAAAGCCATATTCTTCTATTACCTTATAACAAAAACAAACAAACAATTAAAATAGATCAAGATCTCTACATTTTCCACCATAATAGGTCTCGAAAAACAAGAATTTAAAAATACTTGAATGCAATTGATCCAAAATCCTTAGGTAATAAATTATTACATACCCCATTCTCTGTACGTTTCTCCACAGGTATATTTATGCCATTTCTTTGATTTGGGGCTTGACGTCCACCTAAAAGTACAGTATCACTCTTAGTGAAAAGTTCAGTTTTCCACAAAATGTCACTCTTCAATCTCTTGTTTTCAAAAATGTTTATAAAAATGTTTTAGCTTCGAATTTTTATTCTTCTAGTTCCAACTCTTTCTTATTAGGTTATTCTTTACAATGTAGTCAGCAGAAATAAGCCTTTATTTCACAAACTTTCTTTTTTAAAAGTGCAGACTTACAGCTCTACTTTTCTGAATTGTGTTTAGGCAACAACGGCATGAAAGGTAATGTACTCAGTGTGACTACTTAAGTTTCCTATTTCTGTGTCCACAAGAAGCAGTAGCTTCAGGTGAATACATTATAAATGAATGTAGTAGAGAGTTCTTTTCTAATGCCTTATAAACAACTTTAATGTACAAATTGATCCATAGGTCAATGATTAATTCAAAAGCCTTGAATAAATGGTTAGAAGCAACGTCTTCCTTGAACATGAAACTCTGTAGCTTCAGGTGTATCTTAAATTTCTCAACATTCATTAGATTTGTATTGCCCAAAGGAGATGACAGTCTCAAGCCTTCTCACAAATAAGTACAGTCTAGCTAGATCAGAGAATTGAAATCCTTCTTTTTTTCTTATTCCAGTCTTTTAAGAAAGCCCCACTTAACATGGCAGTGTTTTATATAAACACTTTTCCTGTAGAACCAAGCAGATCAGCAACTTCTCAAGGTGCATATTATCACCATCATTAAATGCATCTGTATGAAAATAATGCAGTAAGTCTCTAATACAAACATTTCTGGATCAGTATCATAAAAATAGAAATCACTCTAACTACAAAAATATTACTTAGACTGGTAGAAATTATTTTAGAGAAGGGAATTTGAGGACATGAATAAATGTGCCACTGAAGAAGGTCTGAAATGGTTTTGGTGTAAGGAAGTTGTATTACATTTATGTAATGAAGTTCACTGAAAAGTGATAACCAAGCTCACTTCAGAAGTCTTTTAAATACATTTAGGTAACAACATTACAGGATAAGAGCACTTACTCTGCTCATTGCTTTCAGCTGGTGACTCCTCATGACGAAGAAAAAATTTCACCTCTTCCCTGCGGGGTCCCCATTTCTGTAGGTGGTCATACATCATGTGATCAAAGGGTATGGGACGCTCTAAAAGAACAAGACCAAAAAACTTACCACAACTATTTTAAATTAAGTGAGGTTTTATAGAACTCGAAGAATCACAATCCTTTCTAGTACCAATTAAATCTATCCAATGCATTTTATCTTACACAAAGTCAAAGAAACAGGCACCAAGAGACAACAGTTGCACTGTATTAAAAGCCCATTACTGTAACATAGCTCACAGTGCATAACCAGTGTGCAAAACCATACAAAAAATACCAGTGTTTACAAACCCTAATTTAGGAATTCTTCATCACAACCTTTTTCACAATACTTATTTTTGCACCTTTGCTCCCTATCACCACCAAGATGGATAGTTTGTTCTATTGTTAAAATAATTCATTCAGTTTAAACCTCTAGTTTTCCACTCACACTAAAAGCCTTATAATTATATTGACATTTCATCTCCTAAGAACGTGAGCAGGTGTTCTCACTCCAATACACTGTGCCAGACATTAACTTCCAGTATGTGTAGAATTGCTGTCAAATCTTTCAACAAAGGATAAGTTCTATAACCCAGTCAGTCTTCTTCTTTTTTCCCCCCCAAAAGAAATGTAAAACATTCTCATATTGTAGTTATTTCTTCCAAATTGGTCAAATATATTATTACTAAGAGGATGCATTTTATATATTTAGTATTTAAAAATTAAAATACATTTCAGAAGCAAAGTTTTCACTGTTTCCATTATTATAGTTGCATTTATTTTTAAGTGTTTTCATTAAAGTAAGAAAATTCTCCATTTTAAGATCTAATACTAAGCATGGTATTAGAAGATATCTCCTAATCAGGATAAAGTTATACTAGAAGATATTTAATTAGCTTTCCTATGTGCAGCACCATGTCAAACCACTACTACTACACAATGGATGAAAACCCAAAAGGAGGAGTTTGTCTTCTTCATTTTTAAAAGTAAAATGCACTCTTCCCTCAAAACTCAAACCACAGTATCTCCTAGCATGCAAAGCACCAATAACAATTTATTATCCATTTTATACTTAACCTATTTGACATGAGAAAACAATGATTCCAAGACATAACAAGTACCTTGAAGAAAGTATGGGAAAACCACATCACAAATATAGATTTTATAGAGAATTTTCCTATATTTATATGTGTTGTGAACTATATAGATGTATGTATATCTTGATACTCCTAGGATACTTAATTATAGTATTTAAAGAAAAGTACATTTTTCATTACTTGATTCACAATGCATTTAACACAATAAAGTGTTTTGCCAAAATCTGTCACATCAAATAGGCACAGTGATTAACTCAGTTCAGCCACAGTTATATCTATCTGCTTTCAATGGGGAAGGGTCATTTAAACCACAAGATAATTACATGAATCAGCTGACTGGTTACCTGTCTTCCTTAAAAACAAAACAAACAGGAAAAAAAACATCAAAAACAAACAAACCAACCCCAAACCCATAAAACAAAAAAATCAGATATTTTTCCTGTTTGTCACTCAAGTGGACCCTGAGAAACATTGCCAATAGTTTTTATGCATACAAGAGTAAGGTCAGTGGCTTATTACAACTCAGTTCTTGAAAAGGCATTTTAAAAACATGATTTTCAGGTTTTTCAACTCCTAAAGTTTCAAGTGCTTTGAAGCATACCCACTAAAATTGCAGCATGAGTCTTCTAAAGATCACAGAGTGTAAAAATATTTAAATATTTTCATTCACAGACTTTAGGACACAAAAGATAAGAATCTTTAAGAATTTTTCCCAAATAAAAAACATTGCTAGGTAAGCCTAGCAAGAACTGAAGCTTCATAAAAAAGTATCAAGGAACTGGATGTCTGAACAGGGTTGGGCTAAACCTGGAATGGGAAGGATTGCTACAGCATTGCTCCTGGTTAGGCTGGTCTCCCATTAAAAGTAAGGCCCTGATCTTAGCAGTCAGGGGAAAAAAAGAAAAAAAAAAAAGAAAAAAAAAATCAAAGGTTTCATTTACATAATGTACCTTGAAGAACCAAGGCTAGTATTTTTCAGACATGACCATGGAGAGAAACAGGAAAGATTTCCTACTGCTTTAGCAAGCCTTCCACAAAAAACAGTTTGGGATATGCTGCCCTAAATTAGACAGAAAACAGGTTAAAATAGTAACAGCAACATCATCATCACCAAAACTGAGAACAGAAGAATGACAATGCACTAATCATTCTGTGCAACTTAAATACATGAACCAGATTCCAAAAAGAAACAGCAAGACAAAATGGAAATTAATATTCGACACAATTGATTATAAGAATAGAAGTCCCCATTCCTTCCTTCGGTTTAAATCCTTCAAATCCAGGGAAACTGCAGGAAGAACGCAGGATCCTGTGTTTGCTGTAAATTAAGACGGGATATTTTCTGGAAATACTAGCTCTTTAAGAATCAAACCCAAAGCAAATAAAACCCGCAGTTAAACTTTTCCCAGTAGTTACAGCTTCAGGCATATTTGTGAATAATTGTTTTGACAACAGTATTCAAAACACTAATTTTAAACTTTAAATAGAAGAGAATGAAGAGAAGGTGAAATAGGAGAATGGGAGTAGAGTAATAGCCAACAAATTAGATCCCTATACCTTAACAACACATTAAAATTTATCTAGAGGGCTGGTTTTTTTTAGTAATAACCTAGTGTAAAACCATGATATATGCATATATCCATTATTAATTGCAAAAACTGCCTTAGATTTTAAGTTGGATGAAAATTCTGAAAGACTTCTGACACCTTTACTTTTAAGGGAAAGTTTTGAGAATAAGATAGTTCTATGTAGTCTGACTGAAACACTCTGAAATGACTGAAACACCAAACCACAGATACCGTATCAATGTTTTAGAAGAGAACTGCAAAAACCTTTCTGTTGGAACTGTGTATCCACTATTCAAAACAACGTAAACTTCAGACTTCATAGTCTGCTTATATCCTGATTACAACTATCCTGCTGCAAAAAACACATTTTGTGCCGGCTATACATGAAAGCAGAACACAAAGCAATGGATTATCTCCATAATGAGGGAGTTCCCTTCAAGATCAGAAATGAGTCCTATCCCCCTCAGGTTTGCAATAGTACACTTACAATAAAAAATTATTTCTTTCATAGTCACTTGCCTCTATGTTAAGACTAAATTCAGGAAGACCAATTAATACCAACTGCTGAAGGGCATTCCAGATGTAAATGAAGTTCCCGGCATCACACCTGTCTTTTGACCTCCTTAAGAACTGCTTTTGCAATAGCTGGGGAATGAAAGACTATTCTGTGTGTTTTGGGGGGTTTACTTTTGGTTTTGTGGTTTTTTTTTTATTTTTTTTTCTTCCTCTCGTAGCATGAAAAATCTGTGCAAAAAGAGGAAGCTTCAACTTGACAAAGCACAAGATGGTGCAAAATGTAGTCACATACCAGGTGTAAATACTATTGACTTTTTCAACTATTGCACATCTCAAGAAACAGAAAAGAAGCAGGAACAGAGAAGAATGAGTTAAGAAACTCATTAAGTATTAGATACAAACAACACTGAAAGTATTTTACAATTCTTGGGAAGCTCCTCAACCCTTTCTTTGCCACATAAAAGCAAAGAAAAGCTAACATAAAAAAAATTTTAAAAAAGAATAAAAAAAATACATTCTCCCAATTGCTAAGCTATAATAATCCTGCTCTGAACTCTAGAAAGCCTATATAATTTTTGAGCCAAATTTCTATGAATTTTCGTAACATTTTTCTGAAGACAAATGCTCTCTGTCACCCTCTAAAAATAAAATTAAGTATTTCTCATTTATTTATACATACATAATCAGAAGAGGAAGATTATTAGAAGAGGTAGTCTTTTGTTAGATTGATATAGTCCAGAATACGGACAAGATTTTGGGTACAGAAACTTTCAGGGGTTTTGTCCCTGATGATAAAACTACAATTTACAAGCCTCATTGCTCTGAATTTGAGTAGACCTATTACTCATTTTGGCTACCTAAGAGGCTGTGGCTACCTGTAGAACAGAGGAGTTAGGCACCTTCACCAGACGACAGAGAGCTCTGATTTGCCATCTGTGCAAAACGGAGAGACTACAAAGAAAACAGACCACTTATGGTGTATGACAAAACCTAGGGTGTTTATTCAACCCGTGATTTTCTGTATTAGTTTCGAACTTTAGTTTCCCAAATGTCCTCTGAAAGAACATTTGTAGACATCTCGTAAGGATAAGGGCTTAAGGGTCAGAGACAGTGCAGAAGAAGAGAAAAAAAAATACTTTTCCACTGGCACAACATGCCATAGTTTCCTTGTGAATGCTTCACACTTCCCACTCAACCATAATTTAAGTTGGCTGTTGTAACTGTTGCATTTAACTGTTTGGACTCTTCTTTTCTACCCCAGATCTCTGCTCCAGGCAAAACTATTTTTGAGAACTTCAGGGAAAAGAGTTCACTGTAGCTCTTGAGAGTAGCTGACAGAAAAAAATATGTCATATTTATTCCCGTTAAAAAACAAAGTCTGGTTGTTTCACTGAGAAAGTCCTATATAACAGACTTTGGGGAAAGTAGTTGAGGCCACCACCATGCAGAGCTTGCATTTAACAGTGTCTTACATTTAAGAATAATAAACAAAATGCTTGTACTGAAATTCCAGCCAGAGACACTTAAAATCAGCATGTAGAAGATCTTGAAAAATCCAGAAATACATGGAAATGTTTAGTTTTTGATTTTCGTTCTCAGTGGTTCCACACTTTGAATGGAATAGGTCTACATGGTTATCACCTTGAGTATTTAGCAAGGGAAGCTAGGTATGTGAAAGTATCTTCATGCAAGTTTAAAAAAAAAAGAAAAAACAAACAACAAAATATATCTGGGAGCCGCAAGCACATTTTTTGAAGTTTGACAGGCCCATTCAACAGGTAGAAGCTTTGGGCAGAGTTCTGCATGTAGATGTCTATTTCAGAAAACTGAGTGAGCTCCAGTGCTCAAAATCAAGTAGATAACAACTAACTGAAATCAGTCATCTCTGTGGTTTACTCATGTTAATTTCCAGATCTCCATTGACAACACCAGGATTAAAGACGCATGACTCACAGGGTAGGTAACACAAAATTCAGTCTCTCCATCACAACTTCCTGGGTAAGTTTTATTTCCCACTTTATAGAAACTTCAAGCTTTAGATAAAATACTTTTTCAATCTTGCAAGTTATTACAGAAAACATGTGCTTGCACTTGCCAGTATTGCAAAGTCGAAGTGTCCCAGAAATATGCTGTGGATCACTTTCCCAGTTTCTGGTCACTCTTTGAAACCAATTGACAACATTTTCTGCATTTTTTAAGAGGTTCACCCTCACAGTATCATGAAAACAGAAGAACAAATAACGCCATATGTTACACTTTCACAAACAAGTGACTGGAAAACATTAATGATATTTGAATGCTGTTAAACTCAAGCTGCAGATCCATTTTAGAAATTTCTGTGATGCACTTGGCATCTTAGACTCTCTGTAATCTAACTTCCAACTTAAGAAAGTTTTAAACCTCCAGGTTTTATTCTGAAAGACAGTTTCTAACTAAGCATGAACTGAACTTGTGTTCCTAGAACTGCAGACATGCTTAACATCTCCCCCTCTCCACTACTGCCTAAACTCTGAGCTCCCATCCAATTAGGGAATTACCTTGAGGCGTATTTTACCTTTACAGTCTTAGAAAAGTTTAGAAAAGAGAATGAATAGTTCCCCCAGGAGGAAAACAGTCTAGATTGCTAACACTCAAAAGCTGCAAAGCATCTGGACAAATTTGTCTGTTTGACCAAAAGCAGGGGGAGCAAGCAGCTGTGTGGTGCTTAGCCGCCAGCTGGGGTTAAACCACACCACCACTCTATGTAAAACTTAAGAATTCAACATTGAGTTATGACCTCATCAGTCATTAAACAAAACAGGTAACACAAGCAGCTTAAACAGGGGTGATCTTAGTAACTGAGGGATAAAAACTTGCCTGTTATCCTCACTCACCTACCAATTCTACTCACACCCATACATTGATGCATTATAACCTGCCGGCTTGTACTACATGCAAACCCAAGAACCCATCTAAAACCAGAATTTTTAATAGGGCTGTTTTGATGTTTCCTGAAAGAACTGCCCACTCCATTATTGCATGAAATTGCAACACAAATTGGATATGGGCACTACCACTTGCCCCAAGGGAGCCTGTCATATCTTTGAGAGGAAATGTTCATGAAGAGAAGCTGGAGAAACTGTGTCCAATTCTGACACAATTCTGTCTGCAGAACATCTGCTATTCATGATATGGGAAGAAAAAGCTGTATTCTCATTCTTAAATTTCAGGTTGTGTTCACATGCCCAAGAGTGATGAAATAGAATTGGAAAGAATGAAGGTTGTGGTTTGTACCCCCTGACTGTAAGAGAAGATCACTGAGATTCCCTACTTTCATTTGAATATCCTGCTCCAAGAAGTGAAAATACCCTTTTTTTTCCCGTTTTTTTCTTTCCTTTAAAATAAAGATACTGAATATGTGGTTTATGTAATTTGAAAAAGTGAAATAGAAGCCACTAACATATATTAAAGGAACATTCTACCAAAAACTCCACAATGAGGAAGAAAACAGAGAAGGAAAAAAAAATGTCAAGAATTGCATTCACCTCTACAGATATTGAATTGCCATGCTTTGCATAACAGTTTGCTAGGAAAAAAAAAAAAAAGTACAATTTGAAATCATTAATACTGAAAAGTCAGTCTTACCATTTCTATCTTTTGTCCATACATTTAAATCAATTTCTACTGAAGATTTTTCTTACCGTTTCCACGCCATACTTCAGCCAGATGGCAGCTTCCTTCTCCAGGCTCTTTGCAGAACTCTACTACATCACGACAGGTTGTTTCTGGCGTAATTGGAACTTCTGTGAGAATCTGTTCATTGTTGCTCAGAAACACAGTTAATATCATCTAAAAGAAAAAAAGCAGAATATTTTTTAAAATGGCAAGAATAAAATCATGGGTAAGATTTATAATCCCCCTGTAAATGGAAACATATGCTTATGGGTTTGTTACTACGATCCTTCAAAGTAGTTTTCAGTTCCTTGTAAGTTTGCCAAAGCTTTAGTCCTTTGTGTTGAATTTTCTTGACAGTGCATTGAATTCACTTTAAAAAAACAACACTTAAGTTGAAATGGTTTAGTTCTGTCTGAAAATAATGCTAGGAGGGAAGGAACAAACTTTGTGTGTGTTAGAGGCCTGAAATCATAGCATTTAAATGTTACAAATAAGTAAATACTTTGACAAAGTAACCTGAAGCTTCACAGGTAGGCAACCCTTTGCAGGATAGATGTCATTTTGACAAACTGCCTGAAGATAGTTAGTTACATTTGATTGAATTGTAACCCTTTGATTAAATGGTAAATCTCAGCATTAAAAAAAAAGAGAGAGGAGCAAAAAAATCATATTTTTCAAGGGACTGTATTTGCTTAGCATACTTGCTACAACTAAAACCCTCTGAAAAGTTGGTTCTATCTGTACTACCCCCACCACAATCACACTGTACATGCAGCCTTCCCACAGCAGTACTAAGTGTGTTCTCTTCACTCAAAATTATAACATCAAAAGATGACTTTTTCTCTAGTAACTGTTCTCAGCTATTCCAGTTGGAAAGCAGCCACAAAACTGAAAATAACTTTTCTTCCCCTCCTTCCCCCTTAACAGCATTCAAGATGACTTGACATTAAGGGAAAAAGAAAGATGAAAAAGTGGGATGAAATCTGTAAAGGAAAATGCCTAGCACTAAGAGCTACTGTTAATCTGGGTCAATGTAAACTTCTGTTCAAATTCCTTTCTCCACCCTAAATAAACGTGTGCACAAATAAATATACCCAGAGACATTCCATCCCTCTTCATACTAGCAGGTGTAACTTGCTGCGAAGTTAAACACTCAAAAAACTGTGCATATTAGTTTAACCCAGCCTCACACCCTTGGTGCATACATATTATGTGATCATTAATAACATGTTCATTTGCTACATTCCCCCTATTAAGGACCTCTACTTTACACAGTATCCTCAATGGTTTTGGTCTGTAGGTCCTCATGCAAGTTACTGCAAAACTGGAAGTACACAGTTAGCAACAGAGGGGCTTGTAAGAAGGAAAGATAAAAAAACATTCTACCAAGGAACAAACTCCTAATACAATGATGCTAAAATAATTATTTTTTTCATGAGTGACACTGGTGGTGGAATAGTAAAGGTTGCATTCAAACACAAGTATTCCTATGTTACACAAAATCTTCTGAAAGATACTTGACCTTAAGATCCTGCTTAAAATTAAACAGATACTTTTAATAACAATTACACTCTAATTTCCCAACTGTAGCCACAACAGTATTCTGTAAACTCATGGGAGTTTGTGAGAGAGAGAGAGAGAGAGAATGTGATCTTTAAAGGACAAAGACACCATAATAATAGATGTCCCTAAAGAATGGGACCACATTAATCATTTTGTCTGCAAACAAAGTTCTTTCAGATCTTTGCAGTAAATAAAATGTGTCATCACATACCAAACCATAAAGATTAAACCTAATTTTTTAAAAGCTCTTCATTAAATGAGCACTCTCCACTTTAACAGAGTTGTGCTTCAATTGTATAAGCAATTCTTACAACCATTCATCATACTTTTATCTATGGAACATATAGATGTACCAAGCTGAAGATGTGCATTAGTAACAGCTAGACACTGAGTACGAGCAGTCTATCTGCTTTAGAAGCAGGCACAGGACAAATTCCAAGAAAGCCCAGGCTTCAAATGCTGGGTCTCCTCATCAGTCCTCCAGGCTTTTAGCCAATGTTCCTCCTCTCCCTCAGCCTACCAAGTTTGTATACTGTATCCTTAAGTCTTCAAGTAGCTATACTTCAACACAACAAGCAGTCATCCAGGACTGTAAATACACTAGAATTCGTTAAATTTCTCCAAGAGCAGCATTAAAAGAAGCTGTAGTAAAAACTACAGTACAAGCTAGGAGGAAGCCATAGGATGCAGCCACAGATAATACTGAAAGCGCCTGCAACCACCTCCTGTAAACAGCTCACAATGTCATTATTCCCTTGTAGAAGATTCAGATGGTCTCGATGTTCAGTGGCTGTGGAATCCTTTACAGAATAAATATCTAATGTGGAATACAGTAGTGGAATTTGACCTTAAACTTAAGAAAGAAAAGACATATATGAACATAAAACAATAGAAACCTTAAGAGGTCGTCTAATGAAGTCTCTTGGCCTCAGGCAGGATCAACTATACATACACTACTCTGCAGAGATGCTTGTTTAACCTGTTTTGAAAAGCCTTTCATGATGGAAATTCCACCATTTCCTTGAACCATCCACATCAGAAATCCAGGATTCCTTTTGCAAGAAGTTTCTTAGTCTAGACAAAGATTTTCTTGACTATTTAAATCCACTAGTTTTAGCCACAAGGATGTTACAAAATATTTTTCTTCTTCCTTTTTTTTTGTTCTCCCTCTGCAATTAAATTTAAGGAATACACAATAAATAAGTAAGCTGAGTAAGTTAAATTAAACACCACCAGTCTGACAGAGAGTTATTAATGTCAGTATTCTAAATAGTTTCCCCATAAAAATTGATAGCAATTTTGAAATAAAACTCAAGTTTCCCAAACCTTATATCATCAGACCCTGATTTACTGAAGTGATGATAGGATACATACCAACTCTATCATTTGTCTGAAAGACCTATTATCTTGTTACAAAAGGATAAACAGAGTGGCTTAACACCATGCAGTTAGTTCTACAAGGTTCCCAACTGTCTATTTTTTTATTGCTGTAAAGATAACACTACCCCAGAAAACTTATTTCTTGTATTCAAGATTATCTGTTCACATCTGCAGACAGGATGAAAAGGAAAGAAAAGCTTTGGAAGCGTGAGTTATCCCATATATATCAGTCAACTGTCCATAAATTCAGATCTCAGCCACTATATACTCTGTCCCCTTTGCAAGATCCAGTCGAAATCTGAGGTAACTCAACCATATCACTTTCTTCTCTCAACTCAAGAGTGTACTAGTAGTGTCTTCTCTGTCTTCTGGGTGTCACTCACAACATCACCTGCTAAACAGCCCAAAGAAATGTATCTCCCTAATAAGGTAGGGCAAGGTGCTGTAGCCAATTATTGTCATACTACTCATCATGTAAACTAGGTTAAATAAGGATTTATTTTAAACAGATTGCCTGAGTAATACCAGAGGAGCTGAAAAAACATGCTGTGAAATGTTCTGAAACATTCAGAAGAAGATTCAAAATACTGAGCATTATTAATATATTGCAATGTTAATTCACTTTTCCAAGTCAGTGTCATAGCTGTCCCTATTTGTCATGGGGGAATAAGAGGTATTTCACAGTGATAAAATGGAAAGAAGCATTGATAAAGCCTGGAAATCTGCTCCTGAAGAATACAAGTGAAAGATGCACATTAAATATATTGTACACCCACTGAAGTAAATTAGCTTTATGAAAAAACATTCTTAGCAAATATTAGGACACAGAGGAACTGATAAATCCTTTGGTTTCTCATTTAAATTGGATTCTTAGATAGGAGCAATTGTATAAAACCCATCTTGCAAAATAAGATCATAACCACTGTAGCATTTCTTTTGGTAAACTCCCAGTTTGATCATTCCAAACTTTTAATACTTGGACACAATGTCATACAGTAAGTTCAACCTAACATTCATGAGTAAATCACCTCAGGGATTCTAAATCATGTAATTTTTTTACAATGAATACAAAGCTCCAAATTTTACAATTCTCTCCTTCTTCTCAACCCACACATGGATGTTACCTGTCTGTTACTCTTTACTGCTTCTGCTACCAAACCTTCATGAATTCCCATTTCTTTTTACTCTTCTTTTTAACCCCCTCACAAATTCTAGCTAACTCTATCAAACATCACAACCGTCCTTCAAAACTACTCTTGTCATCTCACTGATTGCTCAGTTTTCAGATGACCTCCTTTCAGGACAGTCTCAGAATCAGTACTCTCTACAAATCTTCTCTGCCTAACTAGACCACCACCATAAAACCAGGAGATGACAGCTATGCGCGTTGTTTCTTAAGAAATAGTCTAGAATGCTAAAACTCCCATTGCTGAGGTCTTTTCCTTATTATTTTCTACAGTCTTACCGAACAAAAAAACCCCAAACCAACCAAACAAAAAAAACCCACCATACAACACTTTTTGATCTTCAGCCAACATCCCAAATTAAAAAGAACCAGTATTCAATTAGTTAGGTCCTCATTAACAACAACATACATGGAGAAAAAAATGCGTCTTACCAAACTATTATATTATGCTACCAAGACCAGAAACACTGCTGCTTGAGAAGAAATAAATTATACACCCACACCTCCATTGCCTTATGCTCACATTAATTTAATAACTCAGGCAGCTGACACAGTAAATGTTGTAAATACCATAACACAGTCCATGTACCCTGGACTCCCTACTCCCAGAACATTGAATTATTTAAGCTATCAGAAAGCAATCAGACAAGTACTATTTCAAGACATTTTGAAGTATTAGGATTTAAAACAAGTCCCAAATTATTTTCTTACAGTAATAGATACATATTCAATAAGAGAAACAGTCAGTCATGAGGATGAAGATGGTAAATTATTCAGATGGCTTTTTGCCTTACATATAACTGATTTTTAACTAAACCCCACATTTTCAAAGAAGCTAGGGTTCCTGGCAAAAATGGATGAGACGATCTTTACTTTTTCTGCAAATAACCCACTCTATGTCCCCAACAACAAAGGAATTTAGAAAAATCACATCTGTGAAAGATTCGATGTAAAATAATTCAAGCAGAGGAAAAAAGCTTAAGAAAAAATAATCCAAGAAAATAAAACTAATTAATGTCTCCCTTTGTCCTACCCACTGCTCTCACTGCCCAAATCCAGATATAGTAATACCTACCTGATATTAAAGGCATAGCAGGTAATAGATCTTTAGTGCTAATAACTTCTGCCAATTTAAGAATTTTCAAGCATGTGATTATGAGTTAAGAATACTTCGTATGGATACAAGCATGGCTGAAATCACACACAGCTATGTAGTCTTAGTAGATTTTCCCTTTGCTTTTCTATAAGCTAACCTATATTTCATTATGTAGAAGTAAGATACAACAAACCCCCCAAAAATGCCTCTTACAGAAGAGGGGCAATCAGACATTTCAAACATATCAAATACTTATCATTAAAAGGCTGACACACAATGAATTTTAAATACAAAACTTATTCCTCTTAGAAATACCTACTTCACTCTTTCTGTTTCATGGAAACTGGGAGGCATTATCTTCTCACCATGTGTTTTCCTCTAATAAAAAGAGTTCCAAAATATCTATTCATGGTCTTATGTTTTGCTATTTCAGAACACTTAGTGGTGCCTACAACTCCAAGAAGAGAACGATCAGCAAAGTAAATCTCTCTTGCACAGTACAGACCTCAATCTCCCAAGAAGCTTTATTAGCTTTAATCTTTAATTTCGGTGACTGAGGAGTCCCAGGGGCTTGCTATATTTAAGATGCTATTACAATAGAATTTCAGCCAAAAGGTCCAAACCCCTACTGAAATGTCTTACTGAAATGTCAAAGCCCCATCATCAGATACGAGCTTTAAGTAAGACTGAGATTTTCAGTTACTGTAAAAATTATACAATGAGATGCAAGGAAAATGTGAAGAGGTGAAACATCATCCCTTTGGTGATGAGACATACAAATATGCACAGCTCTGTGTATAGAATGGTGAGAGAAACAAAAGTTATCAACTATCTCATGCAAGTTTGCTTGCCTGGAATTCATGCTGGTACATAAATCTTGCATTAGCTACAGCTGTAGAAATATTCGGTGCACATTTCAAACACTAAAGTAGAATTTTATTTGCAGTATGTACATTGTCCCTTTTTAAGATTTTCAACTTAATTACGTGAAGCATTAAGCAACTGTGTTTTAAAAGAAACCAGACTATGAAATTATAATCACAAAAGTGCTTTAATTAAAGCCATCTAAAGATACATTCTTGACTCAAGTCGTAAGTATTTCTTTCTACTGTTGAGATTTCAGAACAAACAATCCGAAATAAATCTCTGATTATTATGTGCAAGGCCCAGAAAAACAGTAACAGGATTAAACTATTTCAGTTTCGTGTATTGAAAAGAAACATTTAAAGTCCATCTAAGAAACAAGTTATTCACCAGCACACTTGTTCCAGTAATAATTTACCTTCAGAATAAAGCTATTATTTGGAAAAATAGATCTGTTGAAGAATTTCTTGCAATACATTTATAAGTCTTATTTCAAGTAACGGCATCACAACATACAGCAAATTTATTATCAGTGACTGTGGTTTTCATCAGGATACTTATTTCCCTTTACATCTTTTCCTCTTTCCCATATTCATAGATTTTGTAATACGGTTTGAGTTGGAAGGGACCTTAAAGATCATCTTATTCCAACCCCCTCACTGTGGGCAGGAACACCTTCCACTAGACCAGGTTACTTAAGGCCTCATAGCACCTAGCCTTGAACCACCTCCAGGGAGGGAGCATCCATGACCTCCCTAGGCAACCTGTCACATCACCTTCAACTGTAAAGGATTTCTTCCTAACATCTATCTAATATCTAGTCTAAGCCTACACTCCTCAAGCTTCTATTCATTCTCTCCTGTCCTATCACTATATATGGGGTGAGAAATAACTGTGTTCAGTTTCTGTATTTCTAAATGAGTCTCCTCACATCCAAGCTCTATGAACTTTGAGTTCAGGCCAAACTTTAAAGCCTAGTGATGCCTTTTGACTCTATTGGTAAAATTCACAAAGGTAGTGCAACCAACAGACTTCAATTTGCAAAAAATACAAAAATAAGTAAAGGTTTCTGCCAAAATGCAGACTTGTGAAACCAACAGCATGTTTCCTACTGCACTTTCAAATCTGAAACCAACTTCCTCCATATGGCTTGCAAAAGAATTCACAAAATTGGGAGCAACTCTCAGACGCTAAAAATGTATAGCACTCAGCTATGGGCTACTAACAAATATTAGAAACATTAACTTCACTATTGATAACTTAAGCCTGTATATGGTTGCTCGCAAATACAAACAAGCTAGTATCATTCTTGGATAGCATTTGCAATTTTGATCAAACCTGAAAATAAATAATGTTGCTTAAATGTGTTTTAACTATACTTATCTCACAAAAGCATTTTTTTCATAAACTCATACACTACTGCATTAACTTGCTATTTTACAATCACAGAAAGAAAAAAAACTCCAAGTGATCCATCTTGAGATCCACTTTCATCAGGTTCTGCACAAGGTAATCTAGCTATCGAAAACATAACTAGGCACAACTAGTAGTTGTACCAACAGAATTGGTGATGGGATTTAAAATTAATTCTCTTGCTGGAAATGTAGAAGCACAGCATTAAAAGAAATCCTTGAACAAGATCTTTCTACATTTTTATATGGTCCACATGTATGCAATGGCTTAAAAATCTTACAAAAAAACACAGACATTTAATCTCAGAACTTTCAGGACTGCAGCTTTTGCCCTCTTCGGTAAACGAGCTTTTATATGTGACAGCAGGTGTTCAACAGGATTCAGATTACTTCAAAAACCTACATCTACTTGATATTTATTTGCTAAAAACAATACTTACCACATTTCCTTGTTACTGAAAGATAAAGAGCTATAGCACCAAGCGCAGATTTGGAATTTGAAGTCTCTTTCAGCAGTAGGCTTTTTGTAGGGCAGAGAAGTAAGCCAACATTTTTGGTAGAGGAAGGAAGCAGCAACTCTCATCACATATTTAAATATATTCAACTAAACAAGATAAATCCACAGATTATTAAATTAAAGGTATTGCAGTAGTTAATTGAAAGACTTCCAAAGCTCTAGGAAAACAATACCTAATGGAAACAATAGCAGCTAGAAGTTCAATTTTGTAAACAACACAAGCAATTCCAATGGGTGTTCTACAGGCTGTGAGGTGCAAGATATGAATAGGGCTAAAAAACCCCAACTGACATAACAAATGTTAAGTTTCTAATGTCTGCCTAAAACAGAAGAATAACACAATAATTTAGACATAACCCTATACCAGATTTTAGGCTGAACTTTGTTACATTAGGAGCCACTGTCAATCCATGGTAGTAAACCACTGCCAGCTCTGCAGACATTATCTTTATAGAAGCTTTGTGTTGTTTGTCACAACATTGGAATGCTTTTGTTTAGATTCAGATGTCTGTTAAAAGCAAACAGGAGCTGAGAATGGGTATAGCTGAAAAGGGACAAGTTAAAAAAGAGGTTGCATTACAAATAAAACTGCTAATTTAAAAGGAAATCTGTACAAGCGCAATACTTAACATCATTAGTTAAAGCAACACAGCCTGCAGTTAGAGAAATCTATAAAGCATGCCTCTTGTGATGCTTTCTCATGGCACTTGCTACGGAGTAAGTTCAACATCCCTGCATCGTATTATCTGTTTGCTTGATTCCTAAATTGCTACATCTGGAGAAACAGCAAGAGATCTTGTTGTTGCTCCTTGACACAAATAATTCTACCAAAGGACTGTCAAGACACTAGGTACCATGTAAGAGACTTTAGAATGCAGAGATAATTCTAGGCACACTGACAAATTCTTGCTAAGCACAGTTCTCCATCATGCAACACGTATTACAAACAGGTATTTTTCTTCTTTCTGGAATAAGGCTTTGAAATTTTGTTTTGTTTCACTGTTTAAAAGACTGCAGACAGCTTAATACATAAAAGTAAATATTCCCACCTTGCAAATTAGTATTCTCTGATTTGTTATAGCACTGTTGCAAATGAACCTTTGCAGTCTATCAACCAAGAAAAAAAGACAGAACTTCAAATCAAGGAGTTCTGAAGAAGTCCCAGAGTTTTTCTGACACTTGGTGATTTTTTTTATCTTTTAGAATATTTTTTGTCTGTGAATCTTAGGATCACAAACCTCATCTATTACTGCCTATCTAACTTCAATGGGATTTATCAAAAGCACCTTGAAAAAACAATAAAAATCAGCAGACACGTTGAATTTGTGATGATTATTAAATAAAAAT
The DNA here is from genome assembly GCF_027791375.1 of Indicator indicator. Lineage (NCBI taxonomy): Eukaryota > Metazoa > Chordata > Aves > Piciformes > Indicatoridae > Indicator > Indicator indicator. The sequence continues at coordinate 24,966,371 of NC_072013.1, forward strand.
AAAACAAATTGCTAATCTATTTTAGAAACTAGAAAATACCACTCACTGTATTTTAGTAGTTGTTTAGGCCTATTGAGATGGTAAGTCCTTAAACAATGGAATCCTGCCAAAGTCTTCTTAGAAAACTGCAGCAGGTGCTGCATTTACAAATGCATGCAACACTAGAAATCATCAGGAAAAGTCAGAAGTCCAGAGGACAGTAAAACTCCAGATCAAAATAATACATAGACTGATGCAGTCACCTTTCCTGAAGTCTATTTGTCCATAAACTCTGACAGCTCCATTTCAATAAAATATAAACATAATGTCCACATTTCTACTTCTTCATGTCTCCAACCCAGAGTCCTCCAAACCAAATGGTTCAGAGAATTAAATGGAGACCCACAGTGCAGGTACAACCCCAGAGTCCCCAGGGAAAAGGGCTGAGGAATCACTGTGACACTACAACCACATCTCGTCATGACACTACAACCACATCTCGTCATAACAGACCACAAACAAAATCTAGTGCTAATGTTCAAAGGTCTAATCCATTCATAACTGCCAAGGTAACCAGAATATCATACATCAAATGCATGACAAGCTTGGAACAACAGTTCTAAAATATTAGCTGCCCACTTAATTTCATCAGCTGATGAGATTAGAATAGTATTCTTTAAAATACTGTTAAAAGTTTTACTTTCCAAATCATTACAGAAAACACGTTACAGAAGAACAATGTAATTGTAGTGCTGTAAAACTTGCAGATAATTTCAGTGAACTGAAAATAAATTAAAACAAAACTAGATGAATCCAAGATGACTGAGCCTGACAGATTATTTTATTACTTAAGAATCTCAGGTTTCCAGTCAGAAAGGGGAAAAAAAAAAAAGTCATATTCATCAAAAGGAAAGGTTTAAAAAAAACCCACAACAACCACCACACACAAATCCAAACCAAAAATCCCATACACCACACACAAAAAGCCTCCTAAATCCCCAAACTCTACAAAACAATATACTTCCCCAAAGACTCAGGAATGAGATGACAGGTAACTAGGACAAAGAAATGAGTATTTTACTTTTATTGTGTGGGCAGGATATAGGGAGAAGTCCTGTTCAAGGAATAGCAATACTATCAGTTACTTTGAAAGAAAGCTCACACTGACAGCAGAAAGCAAAAGTGAAGAGCAGGGCTAGGCATGAGGGTTTGGGTTAATTTTCCTGAAATACCACTTAATCTTCAAAATCCACATGCAACAAAATAGCACCACAGAATTTCTACCACAGAACTGAGTGTTCTCAAACTATTAAAAATATTTTGGCCAAGGCTATGGAAAGGGAGGTACTAGTGTTTCTAAGTCTTCAGTTTGACCTTGTCCACTGCTATAGCAAAGTCATCCAAAATCCACTGAATTCCAGAAAAGCCTGACCCAACCACTGCATTAAAAATAATCTCCTCAGAAAAGTACAGGCATTTGTGTCTTTCCACACACAGCTTTTCAAAAAAACACAAAAACCCCATCATCAACAAAAAGCAAAAGCAGAAAACAAAACAAACCAGCCAATATAGCGCTTTTGCTAAAGACACTGTGCTTTTTAAAAGTCCATTAATAAAGGTGACTTGTAGCACTGAGCATCACTTTTTCATTTTATAAACAATGAACAACTTTTATGAAATCTACAGACACCCATATGTAATGTTGCAACTGGAATCAGCTCTACTCTTACTTTCAATAGAGTGAAAGAAAAGGAACTGCCACAGCTTCCTCCCACTGAGTGGAAAGTATTAACAAAATAACGATTGTTTAGTGTATGGCTTTCAGGGAACACTGACCATTCAATCTTTGATGTAATGTTATCTGGCTTGGCAAAAATATAAGAGGTGAAAAGTGAATGCATCCTTTGGGATCCAACAGGCAATCTGCAGAGTTTTCATTCCATCAGAGTGGAAATTACACAGAATAGAAAATAACTCTTTCCAGTGTATTTCTTTATTTTTTTAAAGTGGCAGATTAAAAAACTAAAAGCTGTTCTGTTTTACTCTCAGATCTCCAATTTGGCGGAATTAAAGAAACCCATGAACAATTTAAAAAGTCAAATAACTTATGCAAAGTAAAATTAAAGATTTCAGACATTTCATATACAGAAGAAACCCATATAAAGCACTAATCTCTGATCTTCAAGCAAAAATCCCACATATGCCCACTCTAACCCACTATAAGGCTAGATTTGCATTACAAAGAAATCCCAAAATGCTTAATTTCAGAGAAAAACAAACCCCACAAAAAAACAATGTGATCCCACCTTCTTTTTTATAATTCTGTCCTTTGTCCAGCTTTTAGAGTTAAGTCTAGTCTTTTCTCGTAGCCAAGATTTCTCTTTTGATGTTTTTATAATATTCTGAAGAACCATCCTTAAAATATTCTTCATGTGGACAACTGTAAATAGCAGTGAATATAAAAATACTGTGTAGACCTAAAAACTAAGAGAAGTTTCTGTGCAACAACTACAGTGAAAAACTACTTAAATGGAGTATTTTTGATCTACTGGCATATGAATTCAAGCAGTAATGACGAGCAGTGATAAGACGTTCTAAAGAAACAAGACAGGACATAGTTGTGACAGGAACAAGATAGGCTAGATCAAGTTTCACCTAATTAGGCAAGGTTGCAGTGGGGGAGTTCTGCTATTCTCTTGTGCAATAGTTATCTTTGTTTGCTGTTATAATAATGACAAACACTAAGCATTCATCTTAAATTTATCTATAAGGCTCTAACTGTCTCAAAAGAGACAGAAGTAATTTTCCTGATGATGGGAGCAATGAAATGAGCCAAAGTTCCAAGAGCAAATAATCCTAACAGCTATCAAAAGACATTCCCAGGACACAATTTCTTAAAACAGGAAAATGTTTTAGAAAGACCAACAAGCTTAAAAACAAACCAAACAACAACAAACACACCATGTATTTATGACTAAAAATACTATCGTTCAAGTACTACTCCATTCTTGGCGAAGTCTGTCCTCTTCCTGGATGTAATTCAAACAGCAGAGAATATAAACTGGTAAACTATGTTTCTGACTGCCTCTTCATGTCAAGGGACAGTGAATGTTTATCATCATTCCTGTCAACACTATACAGGATCCAGAAGGGGGAACAGACAGAAGTGGCACCAATATTGCATTTAGCTTTCACTCTACAATTACTGGAGCAAAGCATATTCTCTAGCCTGATCCATTTCCATAATGGAGAAAATGGAGATAAAGAGTAAGCAAGTGACCCAAGGAGGTAAAAACAAACAAACCCCAACCAACCACCAACCAACCCCCCCTCTAAAAAAACCCAGCACCACAAAACAACAACAAAATCCAACCCATGCTATTAAAGATAACAGAACCTGAACAACCGATAGCTAAGAAATGTAGTCATGAGCTACATCTTTTGTGTTGCACCTCACATATTAACTGCAGGAAGGGAAAAGGAAGGTGTGGTCAGCTTAATTTGAGAGCCACAGAATTGATTTATTATCCTTCCCCACAAGCATCAACAAAGAAGAAAAAGCTAGCAAGATACTGTATTTAGCCTGCTTCAACATTCAGAAATAGTCCTGTCCCCCCACAACGCATTCTGTAACAAAAACACTCTGATCCCATGCCGTATTCCTTCCTCCTCAGCAAACACGTATCATGTTGAGAGGTTTACTGAGAACATAATTGGCAGAACAATTTCAGATTTATAAAATGCTGCAATTTAAAAAATTTGACTTGCTAGTAACAGCATCTTAAATAAATGATGAACTGAAGGATATTTCTTAAAAGGGAAAGGTTGTTTTGCTTTTAGAAGGATGGAAAAATCTAATCTGGTTCTTCTCCAAAACCAGATTGTATCTTTATCTGCCAGAAAAACAAACTGTATCACTTGAATAAATATTTGAGAGGAAAAGATGAGCCTATATTAACACACATTGTGCCACTCTTCCAACTATGGCTAATGGCTGAATTCCTCTAAACAAACCCTCAGAACTTATCAAAGCCTTATTTGCAATAAAAAGGTGTGATACACATGTAGATAGAGGTGTATGGGATGGTCCAACTCTAAAGCCTGCCATCCCTATTGGGTAATTAGGTTCTTTCAAAAGAAGAAAATGAACTAAAATAAACATGTCACTGAACTTCCCTTTTGTCCTGTCCTCCACTCTCCTGAAATAACTGAAAACAACCGTGTGTCATTTGGTAAATCAGATAAACAATACAAACAATGGAAACCCAGTGTAGGCCCTTACTTTCCCTCATGTAGACTGTCAATGTATTGTTTCCATGTTATCTGATCCAGTGAAATTATTTGGCTGACTGATTTATAACTGCTACTGCTAGGGAGGTAAATATAAATCTAGAATCTATGTAGAGAGATGAGTATACCACAGCCTCTCGTTGTTTGATATATTACCAGCCTCAAAATCCTAAATTAAAGAAACAAGAGGATTTTTCTCCCCAAATGAAAAGATGTTTTGAATACTCAAAGTGAAGGAGATTATGTACGTGCTGTATTTCATAAACATGTTATAAACCTATACAAAAGGTAAAAACTTGTAAGTTCCATGAGGACTTGCCCTGTGTGACAAAGCTTGTGCTTAGCAAAATTTATGTAAATCATTCAATAGGTAAATGCAGTCTATGATCCTACTAAAGCATTTAAACATGAAGACACTCACAACTCCTGAAAACTCTATGGAATGATGTAGGAAAAAGAATAAAAAGTAAACCTGAAAGTATAATTCCCAATAATGCACACAACTTCACCTCAAGTATCTATACAAAACTCAAAATTACTTAACATAAAGCTATGGATTAAAATTGGTCATTGTGAGCAACAAGAATACACAGAGAAGTAATGGATAAGGAAAACTGGGAGTTCAGAACCAGTAAAATACAATCCTGCATGCAGGATATCACTAACCTTAAATTAAGGTATATTTGTTTTAATAACTTTTTTTTCACTTTGCTATCCTATCTTACCCTCTCACTATTTTCCTCCTCCTTTTTAATCTATAAATGTTAACTATAAAACTAAACCCTTGCAGGTTTGTGGAAAACTAATTTAAACAGACAAGATTACTTTCAGATGAAAACTGACCTACTAGAATTTACACACAACTTACACACATACAAACATTTAAGAAAAACAGCTTGTGTGAGCTCTCTTTATTTTCTTTCACTTTCTCCACTAGGATCAATCAAAAATCCATGGATCATATTGAGCAAAGTAAAAAAAAAAAAAAAAATTAAAATCCAGGAAAAAAAAAAATCAAATTTCTCACAGGTCACTGAAAATTAATAATACTTAATGAAACAGGTATTTAGGTTTATTTATTTCCACTTAGGCAAACTGACATCTATATGGGTACGGGGCTGGGGTGTATGGAAGGTCTTTTACCAACTGCTCTCCAATCAGTGCTACAAAAACAAATACTACTGCTCTCCATCATCTGATTTAAAGAAAAAAGAAAGCGTAAAAACAAAGTGCTGTGTTGCACTCAGGAATTTAGTGGGATGGGGGGGAGGGCACTGTAAGCAACAGAGTTGGATCTGAATTGTTTCCATGTAAATCTTGCATTTTCATAGCATATTCCCATATCCAACAAGCTCTTGCTGAACTGGTGATAAATGACAATAAAATAATAAGTACCCTGAAGCACTGAAGAAGCTATTTAGAAAAAGGGACTGAATAGGTTTCCAAGGGATATGGGCCAGAACAGACAGCAATCCATGTGACATCGTTTTAAAATAATTGCTTTGATCCTGACACGATTTAGAAGTGTAAAGGAGGTCAACCACTACAGATCTTTTTTTTCCAGAGATCTTTTTCTGCACTATCAGTATTCAGACTTACAGCTAAGATTTTTCTAAAACTTAGATAACTTGGGACAGTAAAGCAGTTCATAAGAAAATTAAGCATCAGGCATGCTGAGGCATTCAGAGCTGCATGCAGAGATTAAGCTGCATAGAGAGATGAGTTTCATAGTTTATTTTTATAAGACACTGTTTCAAGAATTCAAAGTGCACACACAGTCCAACTGTTTGAAGTCTAAATAGTAATTAACCCATTCATTAGCCTGCAGAGTCATCCAAAATTTCATTTCCAAGAACTTGCTGGTTTTAAATACCAGCAGGAAAAATCAATGTCAATATATCTGAATGGCAAATTTAACACTAACAACCCTGTTTGACTGTTTCTAAGCATGCATTTGACTAAGCTAAGTATCTATCATACCCATGTACCACAAAAATTATTTTACAGGATTCATAAGAAATGGCTGTTGGTCTAGTACTTTCTCAGACGCTCAAATAATAATTTATCTAAGTTCTCAGTGGGTAACGTAAGAGTTTTAGTTGAACTGTTTAAACTTACTAGAATACTAGTTTCCTATGCTGCCCACATTATCACACAATGGGATGGCTCCAGCCATCCCATTCCTCTCTCTCTCAAAACGTAAACAGCCATTTAAAAAACCCATTTTATTACGAACAATTAAACCATAACAGTGTACGAATACCCCCTCCATATTCTATATATTTTCAAACGAAGTGGCAATGATATTAGTAACTAGTTATGATTTCACAAGATAGCCAGATATACTTTACAAAGCTTTTTTTTTCCCCCCTCAAAGGAGTAAGTATGAGGGAAAAAAAGGTATAAAATAAAAAAAGAGTCTGAACTATGTTAAAAACACCATAACTATGTTGAAAGCATCACCTTCATAAGTAAGAATGCTAACAGATGCAGCACTGTCTTAAATTACAAAATTACCAAATTGCATTAGGAAATAGAATTAGAAAAGAATTTTCTCATGCAAATGTGCATTCGAAGTATTCAACTTAAAACATTAAACTGTATCCGTTATTCTAAACAAAGACAACACAGATTCTTTGATAAATTAAAAAAAGTATTTATATGCAGGTAAGCCTGTACTTAATGGTAATGGCAAACTCTGCTCTATTTCTTTCCATTTTAACATGCAGGCAAAGCAATGCAGGCAATACTTTTCTCCATGTGTTAATGCAGCCCTGCCTACTGGTTTTTTCATCTAATACTGTAACCTCACCAACTGTCAGCTGTTCACCTTAGTAGGTCTGGACATTTTGGGTTTTCTAGGAGAATGAGGTTTGCTGGTCTTGAAGTGTCAAAAATTGTAGCCCAGGACTGCAGAACACAATTAATTCAGATGCTAGTCAATTAACTGTGTTTGTGTACATGGGGTCAATCAATGAGATTTGGGATTGGAGAAATTCTCCTTGATTAACCTGGCAGAGACCTTGGGCACTGCACCATTTTCTTGTTTTGGTTTCAGAGAGTAAGAGAGTTACTCTTCTTTGCAACCTGGGACACGGATTACATACCAAAATCACCTACATATAGCACACCATATTCATTCACCACCATGGAGTTGTTTAGGGCTGAAAAATCCCAGCAATCTAAACTAAAAAAATTATTACATCCTTCCTGCAATCTACGCATCCCTGCCCTTTCTTGTGCTGGTTCCAGTACACCGAGTTGGTTTCAGTTTGCTCAGCTGGCAGAAAAGTATCCTGGCAAAAAAAAAAGGCAAGCAACTTCCTGCTGAGTTCACATACTGAAACAGCTCAGCACAGATTCAAATAAATACCAGACTCAACACAAGAGAGGGGGCAGCAGGGAGGCAGGACTACAACAGTCTTTGCATTTACATCCATATCACCTACACAAAACTGAAGCTTCATTTTCTTTCATTGTCAATTTGTAAACAATAGTTTAGTCATCTGAAAGCTGAAATCCTTTTGTAAAAGGTTAAATACAGTGTCTGAAACATAATCAAGTTTGTTTCCTGCTGAAGTTGGAATTCCTTAAATAAAACAGTTTTATATTACAGTCTCACACATAAATAGAATTCTGCTGCTATGCAAAGCAATGAATTGGAAACTAAAAAAAGATCTTAATTGTACTTCCACTACTGAAGAATTAGGCTAAATTACACTATGAATCTTAGAAGATGAAGAATTAATGGGCAGAAATCAGAGGGAATGCAATACCGCAAGCGGTAGGAGGGGGGGTAGCAACCTGCCACCTACGATTTATTGCTTATCTTTTTTTTAAAATCCCAACTTAGTTTCTCAAGAGGTCCCCAAAGACCACATATTTTACCAGAAAACTTAATATCTCTTACTTTCTTCTTTTTCAGGGAAAATGTAAAGTGTTACTGGATACCAAATAAAGACGTGAAAACTGGCAAAACTGTAACTTAGCTCTGAAGTAACAATATTACTGCACTGCAGAGATCTTTAGTTTCATTTCACTGTTCTACTCACTTGCTAAGTAGCCAGAGAACAAAATTCAAAACACATTGTCTGGGTTCCAGTTCCACAATAAACTAAACTGAATAATAAAATACAAAAGTAATACTGAAAGGGAGAAATTCCACTTCCGTGTCCCCTTCTCTGTTATGTCAGCCAAGCAGTTTGCTTCCTTCTGTACCAACACAGACAATACAACAGTCACAATGTAAGCTGATTTAATGCACTAGTCCAGTACAATGCATTTACATACTTCCATATATACATAAGTACACATATATCTCTTCAGCATTCTTTGCATACAACTTTTTTTTACATTTTTAGTGACCTGTATCAATTTACTGAGATGATCAAGTCCAGCCCATTCAAAGCAAATGGTGGGAATGAGCAGCAAGGAAAAGGAAACAGTCTTTTCCCCTGGCTACAGGAAATGGTTAACCCACCTCATCCCCATTGTGAAACCTCAGCCCTGAAAAGAATTCAGTTGCTCCAACATCCTACTGCACCACAACGATAAACCCACACTCTCCAAAGCAAGCAAGGTCATGCGTACTTGCTTCTAAGCAAGATTTAAGAAAATGAATGGAGTGACCTAAAATCTAAGTGAAGTTGCTGAAAATTGATGTCCAAAATTATTCTTTTCCTCCACTAAGCAGTTCATATTCTTGCTTGTCCTTTAAGTTAATAGAATTATCATTGCCCTCCTGTTAGTGTTGCTGCTTTTGACACACAAATCTGCTTCTGAAAGATGGTGTCTATTATTGCACAATACAATTCTATTATAGGCTACCACAAAAAAATTATTTCAAAAGCTAAAAATATTGAGTGCATTCCATGAATATATTGCCTAATGCATTAGAGATTATATGCTTCCGAGTTTAATTGATTCTAATGACAGATTTCCAAACTAGTAGAAAAAATGTACCAAACTCATTTTGTAGTATTTTTAACAAAAATACCCCAACAACTTATAACTAAAAAGATCAGTGAGACATAGGATTCAAGACAGATGGAGAAGCTGTTCATAAGTGAAGAATGATTTTGAAGCTATCTGAGATCACCTAATAATATTATTTACCATTTTAGGGAAAAAAAAAAAAAAGTTAAAATCTCACTTTGCTGAGGTATGACACAAGCCCATGAATAAATTTCCTATATTCAGGCTAGCATATTCAATTAGAGTTGAAGTATTGTGTATCCTGTACTAGTAGTTAATGTGCAGTCGTACTAAGCTTTTAATTTAGGCAAACACATAAGACTTGTAAATTCCTACAGTGAGTCAGGATGGAAAGGGAGTAAGACACCTTTCCCCCACCCCTCAAATTAGGCAATAATTTGTTTGCTTCTTCAAACCTCAGCAATTATTTTTCAAGATGCTTCCATCTTATAAGGACAAAAACAAACAAAAAAAGACTAACCTACTCCTGAACGTTTAAAAAGATTAAATGTGAGCTTTACTACTAAGCATACTAAGCATAATTTAAGTATGGTTAACGTGTAATATTATGGAAGCTGTTCCACAGCTGTATGCAATCTTAGTATCAGAAAAAAAATAAGCTACATGAAGTTCTTATAATATCAAACTTGGATGCGTTATATTAACATAACCTAATCTGGGAAAATGGAATTTTTCTGTCAAATAAATACCTATTCTCTCTAAAGTCTGCAATAGGCAACAATCTCATCTATGTTAATATACAAAGAGAAAGTTGAGAGTATCCTCTACCTCGAAATTTTCTCATGTTTCATTAGAATCCACACATATCTATTAAATATTCTATTTCAGAAAGGCCCAAGAATAGTACTTTTTGTGGACATGAAGCTAAAGAACTAACTTTTATCACAGAATGCGCCTTATTCTGTCATCCTAAAAAACCAGCGCATGATCCAAAAATACAAGAAATGGCCTTTAAGCTTTGCCGCAATAAATAACTTCATTAATAATGGCTAATAAACTTGCAAATTATTGTCTACAGTCAGTTTAGATTTATTCAGCAAACAAGGAGGATAACAATATTTCTGTTAACTATACAGCTCTGAATTAATTGCAATATATTATATCTCAGCATCACTGAAAATTCCTAATATTAAGTGTATCAAAGTGACACATCTTCCCTTAGACTTTACAACACATAATTGTATTAGTAGTGGCCTTCCTAAGGCAAAAGAACAGTGTACACTGGCTTGAAAATATTTTCACTTTACATTAGGGATTAAGCAATGCCTACTTAGGACTTTTGGGGAAAGGTTTTAGCCTGAATACGTAACAAATGTGTACTCACTTGGAAAAAACAGACACCACCAAACAACAAAATCCCCCTTTTCTTAATTCACCTGGAAGATAGCTTCATTCAAGAATAACTACTGCAGCAGATGCACATCTTAAGTTTGTATTTTATCGGCCATATCATCTATCTTCATAGGTCAGGAATGCATGTAGCAATTAAGATATTAATGCACGCTGTAATAATTGAGATCCACTTGTGTATTGTCTGAAGATAAAATATGCATCAGTAACGGTCATCTTTGGGGAAGAGTTGCAGTGCCACACAAAATTAACTAGACAAAACATATCACTCTCCAAACTTCCACTCACACTTCTATTAAAGCACCAAACATAACCATCGAATCCTACACACAAACAGATGCACCCACCAAGTCTTTGACTCGAACCCTTGCACAAAGTCTCACAAGGTTCCTTCCAGATGTGTCCAAAAATGCGAATGCTGGCTGCAACCTCACTGATAATAATTTCTCCCAGTTAAGTTAAAGACAAACCCAGAAAACCTCTGAAGCAGGAAGTGCTAGGGAAATACGCAATACTAAGTATTCCTCCTAAAAGATTCAGTCCATCACAATTTCATACACAGCATCCACCATCACCTTCTGTTACCGCTTTATTGATGGTGTACAGACTCTCCATAGGCCTATGCCTCTACAGCTCAAACATGCTGTAAGAGAATAACACTCAAAATTCAGGTAAGAAGTAGGAAATGTTATATCCTTCTCAACTGTAGCAGTTCCTTCTTCCACCAAAAAAACCTGCTGGGGCAGAATAAAAAAAGAAAGAAAAAAGGTGTGTATGTCTGTGTAATATAATTAGGCTTCTCTAAACAGGTTATAGATTACACAGCTGAAAGAGGAGCTATATCCACAGTATTTATTTTTGCTAATAAAATACAGCTGTGGCTGTTTCAACCCAAAAGATTTCCTGTTTGAAAAGGATACCCCATAGTTCTGGGTTTGCACATTTTATTCTAAGAATGCAATAAATACTAACCTTTTTTTTTCATTTAAAAATATTCAAGGCATATTTAAAGCAACTCTTTTATTAAGTTCCTTAGTAGAGATGATATTCAGTGTAGCATCGTAAGCTCATCACACACAGTCCTTATATCCTGAAGGCAATGAAAGAATTTATGACCGATGTGCCTTGTCAGCAAAGAAAAAAACAATGGGTGAGGAAAGCGCAGTCTACCTCATTATTACTTCTTGAAGCCTATCTGTGTTGAGGATCAAGAATAATTTTTGTATTTTTTCAAAAGCCAAGTAGAGTAAGCAACAAGTAGAGTAAAAGTTGGAGCACCTCTCCTATGGAGACAGACTGAGACAGTTGGGGTTCAGTCTGGAGAGGAGAAGGCTCCAAGGAGACCTTACTGTGGCCTTCCAGTATCTTAAGGGGGCCCACAGGAAAGCTGGGGAGGGACTTTCTAGGATGTTGGGTAGTGATAAGACTACGGGGAATGGAGAAAAACTAGAAGTGGATAGATTCAGATTGGATGTTAGGAAAAAGTTCTTCACCATGAGGGTGCTGGGACACTGGAACAGGTTGCCCAGGGAAGTGGTGGAAGCCCCACCCCTGGAAGTTTTTAAGGCCAGGCTGGATGTGGCTCTGGGCAACCTGATCTAGTGTGAGGTGTCCCTGCCCATGGCAGCAGGGGTGGATGATTTTTGAGGTCCCTTCCAACCCTGACAATTATGTGATTCTGCAATTCTGTGAACTTATATGGAAAGGATGCTAAAGAAAAGAGAAAGAGGTATCCTGATCACAAAATAAACAGCACCTTTCAGAAGTAGCCCTGTTCCCCATGTTTTAAAACAAAAGGAAAAAAAACACCCACTACAACCAAAACACAGAAGAGGAAAACAGATACATCCATTTTCTATGCTTCAGATATGATTTCATACTTTTAAATGACTGTACAGAATATCTAAAAAAAAAAAAAATCTTGTCAATTACTTCAAATCTGAAAAATGAGGGTCAGAAGAAACTAGAAAAGTCTGATAACTTTTCATTTTAATTTGTTGACACAAAACTGTAGTGATGCCCATTTGTTACAACAGTTTGAGTCTAGTAGTATTAAAGCCTCTTCTCTTGCTATTATATACTTTTGTTAATTATGAAAACAAAACAACAACCAAAACCACCCAGGATCACGGAGGAAAAAAGCTTCCATGAATATGAGTTTAAGGAATTCCCTCACATAACAAGTTGGATCACCAGCTTTTCTCTTTTCAGAATACAAAATCTCAAGTCCAGTTCTAGAGCCGTATGTTCACACTATTTTGATATTTTACGTTGAATATTCCAGTAAATAAGGTTGGTTTTTTAATCCTTGCCATCAAAAAGGAAAAAAAAAGGCTGCAACGAGAAACTGGAAGACTAAAGCACCATTCACAGTGCCCATTTAAATATATATATATATTCCTGACTACCTAATACTCTGTCCAAAACAGCATCTAAAAGCTCTTCAGAAAAGTAAAATATTTATTATAGGATTCAGACTGAGTAAACTCTGCAACATTACTACCACTACAGCAAGGTAATTTGTTTTTATTAAAATTCAGCCATCAGTATCAAAAATGCCTTGAAGTGTGTTTCAAAAATATAATAAAAAGTTTGAGTCTCCTAATACAAAAACAACCATGAAGGTAACACAAGACACTGGCAAAAACACTCAAAGAGGTAAAAAAATACCATTTTTTAAAAAATAAGTCAATCACTGCACTACATAAGTTATTGCATTAGCTTGAAACCCCACTAATGGGAAGCAGATACATTTGTAATGACTTAGTCTCTCATTAGCATCCTAGGTTTTCCCTAAGAATTTAATGAATGTAAAGCACAACCCAAGTTGTAATGGAAGCTGAAAAAGTTGACAGTCACCTTGGGTTTGCTTTCACAATCTAGCATCCATATGTTTATGGCACAAGCCCCTAATTCAATGAACTTTGTTGCTTGTTTCTGGTACATCTAGTGCACTGAAATTCTCATACAGTATCAACAGAGTATTTTGGTAGCTAGCAGTGGAAGTTAAGAAGCATGTCATATTAGTCTATTACAATATCTTTTTTTAAGCACTATCTGTACTCTTCAATCTGAAATTTTACATCTAATTTGAGGTATTTATTTCCTCTGAAATTTTGTAAAAGACATCTTTAATATTCCCACTGAGAAGCATTCTGCTGCAGTGCTTCACATGCAAACACTGCAGAGGAATTGTAAATAAAAAGCTCATTGCTACTGGAATTAGAGAAAACACAGGATATACTCCCTTATATGGAGTAGCTCATAACGCAACATTTGAGATCAAAAAGAGTTTGAAAGAAATCAACAAAAAGAATGTAATTGTTTATTACTCAGTCTCAGAGGATCCTGTCATAAAGCAGTCATCAAGAACAACTCTCCTCTGACCACTGCATCAGCCCACAGCCAAAAGGGGGAGGGAAAGAGAAGGGAAGGAAACGGAGAGAGATTCTGACACATAAAGGTTGTTTGCACGAAAATTAAAGGTTTTATCCTCGATAAAGCGATGGTTTCACAAAAGAGGCGGCTGAAACCGAGGAGGGAGATCTCTTTGCCCGCAGAGGTGGCGAGGCTGAAACGAAGCTGCTGTCTGCACTCGCTTGACAACCGGCGGAAAGGCCGGAGCCGCCTGCCCCGGGACTGCTTTAACCCTTCCTCGCACCCGAGCAGCGATGAATCGGTGTTTGGAAGGAAAAAAACAAACAAACAAACAAAAAACCAACAAAATAAACAAACATACTCACACGCCCACTCATACAAACACAGAAAACGCATCGACGGCTCACATCGGGCCTCGGCGGCGAGCAGCCGGGGTCTTCCCGCCGGCCCCACGGCGAAACCTGCACTCTCCTCTGCCCCTAACCGAAAGTGCCGCGGGCACAAGAGGGCGCCAGGGGGTGGGGAAGGAGTCCTGACAGGCAGACGCGAGGGGTACGCCGAGGGGACACGGCCCTCGACCTGTCACGGCCGGTGCAATGCTGAGAGAGGCTCAGCCGACGAAGAGGGGCTGCTGCCCCTCGCTGAGGAGAGAAGCGGGAGTAAGTCCTGTCCCTCCCCAAGCGACAGTGACAGCGGCAGACGGAGGCCCTAGCCCCGTTAGGGAGACCGGCGGTTACCTCCGCAGCACCGCCGCCTTCCGCCCCGGCTGGCCGGGACACGGGCTAGGATGACGGCGACGCCGCGCACTCCATCCGCCGCCAGCGGCCCCGCAGGAAAAGGCAAGGCGTCCCATTGCCCGGCAGAGCGGCGCCAGGCTACGAAGGTGACGACGCGAACTCAACCCTTTCCTACTCACCGGCATCATCTCCACTGCTGTTCCTCAGCCAGCCCCACCGAGGCTGTCGCCGTGCCGGGCCTCCGACGCCGCCGTTCCCTCTCACCGTAGCGGATGCCGCGCTCGCTCTGGCGGCTGTGACAGGTGCCTCCCGCGCGCCTCACTCCCCACAGCGGGCGGGCGGAAGGAAGAGGCGAAGGCGGCGGCCGGGCTCCCACCCCCACTCTCCTCTCCGCCTCTGCGCGGCGGCGGCCTCCCTGCCTTCCTTCCCTGCCTGCTTCCCTCGGCGCTTCCTGCTCGGCTCGGCTCCGCTCCGCCCGCGCCGCCCAGCCAGGGGTTAACCTCCGCTACGGCCCCATTGGCCGAGGCGGGAAGAGCAGGGGGCGTGGCGGCGGGCGCACGGTCAGCGTGAGGGGTGGGGAATGGGGAACGCGGGGTGCACGTCTGGCTGCTGCACGTGATCTCAGGCACAGTGCAGGCCCTGGGCTTGTGTCCGTCTCTGGTTCCCGTGGCGGGTGTGGGTTCTCCCACGGACCTGCTCTGGTACTCCTTGGTCCCACCCAGCGCCGTGTTTCGCGTAGGCCCCGTCTCGCCAGTTCTTCCCGCGGCTCCGCTCCAGGGGCGGTTTCTCCTGCCCCCGGTGTTGCGCTGCCCTGTCCCCGGGCTGGGCCCCTGGCGGGTGTTGCCTCTTCTGGGCGGGCTGCCCGAAACACGTTGCTCGCGGGCCCCAGAGGTGGAAGAAGGGGTAGCGGCTTTGGGCGTTTTCTGTTCCCGGAATGCGGGGAACGCAGCGCGGCTCGGCCCTTCCCGACTCACTGCTGCGCGGGTGACGGGCCCTTGTAGCTGAGCGCTGGGACACGGATGAATGGGCCGCGACACGCTTGAGTGCGCGGGACCTTGCGGGGGAACCTGGGCGGGAACCCGGGGGTGGCTGTGCTCCCGCGGGGTCAGCCTGGGAACTGGGGCGGGCGGGCTTTCCAAGAGCTTGTTTCGGTCTACGGAAGCCCCTCTCTGTGCCTAGTTCTTCTTTGTGGCTAGAGTAACGTCACGTTTAGCGTCATCCTCATTTTACCGGCCTTTCACCCGTGAGTTATTTGTGAAGTGTGTTTGATGTACGAAGCTCCCCTTAACAGCAGGAGTAAAGGTGCTTTTGCCCAGGACCCTGATGTCAAACTGCTTCAGGAATTAGTGTTTGAAAGTAAGGTTTAGTTTTTTCGTGTGCTGATCTCATTCTGTAGAGCGACAACAGCAAAATGAAGGTCATCTTGGAAGAAATCAAGCTCAACTCTCAAGGTAGAACTGATCACCATATGTTAGTGCTCTAGACAGATTTCATATTGTCGAGTCTTAAATCCTAATCTACAAACTGCGTGGATTTACCCAGTGCTTCAACTGTTTCTGTAAATCGCAGTTTTCCAGTCTTTGTTATTTTATTTGTAGCACACCGTGACAGCAAGGAGTGAAAAAACCCCACAATTTCTCAAGTTTTTGAGAGGAATTTAGGGGTTGGGGTTTTTTTGGTGTAAGTCTTACAGAATTTTGTAGGTTAAGTGTAAACTTTTAATATAAGAGTCTATGACATGACTGTGTAGGTTATCTTAAAATAACATGCATGCCTAAGATTTCACTGTGTATCCTTGTCAGTGTATCTGTAGGCTCTGGTATGAGCTTTGCAATGGGTCAAAGCTGCTGTTGTTCTTAATAAATTGGTCTCATGGAAATAATCTCTTAGCATCACAAGATAGTGCTTTTTTGTTCAAAATTACTTTGCAAGTACTATTCAGAGTGCTACTGAGCGACATTACTATTACCACCCTCAGTGTCTTGTAAATCCTAATTTTACCTTGGAAACAAGTTAAGGCTATGATACTTCATAGCCAGTAGTTATGTATGTTAAAAAAACCCAACAAATCCAAAACCAAACAAATTCATACTCAGCTTTACTGAACAAAAGAATGGCAGTGAATTGAAATTTCCTTGTCCTCATAGTATTTGCGGTGAAATTCTGATTTTTTTAACAAAGGAATTGTGCATCTTTTGTCACACACGTATTTTAAAAATTAGTCTTATTAACCAGGTAATTTTTTTGCCAGCAATTCTTAAGTGGTGGTCTAGGATTTTTTTTTGCAGGTATACTTTATATAGCTGACTTCTCCCTGTTTTCAGTGATTGGTAATAAAACCTAAATTACTGTAAATATTACCCCACTGTTACTTTTCTATTGCCACAGCAGGAATGCTGACAAGGAAAAGTGGGAGAATATGGTGTAGATAATTGCTGCTGGGAAGGAAGGCACTCCTCCATTCAATTCCTCTGTTGGAATGATGGCCTCTAGTATAACAGTGTGTCAGCTTTGCCTTGATTTTGGCAGATGGTTCAGTCAAGGCAGCAACCAGACAGACTGGATACTGTGGACTGAGAGGAAATGTCTTCGAAAGGTAAAATATGTACTTTATATGCAACTCTGTTCTTACTCCTATTGCTGCTTCCCTTCAAACAAAAACAAAACCCAGACCAAACAAAAAACACACCAAAAAACCCAACCACAAAGCCTTTCCTGTCACCAATTTCCCACAGAAATTAGGGAACAAAAAAACCCCAACTAGTATTTACAAATGTGATAACATCTCCGCTCCTATAGAAGAATATTTTCGGGAACCATTCTTTTAGCAGTCAAGGGACAGCAGTTGTTACAAAATCTTCTGATTTCAAATTGAACTACAAATGTTTTTGTGAGCAGGGAAACATTCACTTGGAATAATCTAGATCTTTTTTCTGTATTGCCCATGCACTGCCATACCAACTGATTAGTCCAACTTTGTAGAAATTTGGTTGTTTGGCCAAAGGGGTCATCAATAACTAAGCGTTGCCTGTTAAATAAGTGAGGTTGTGTGAAAGCAGTCATGATTTGGGGAATGTCTGAGAATATGAGAGCTTGGTTATGGAAGCAGATACAGCCAAATTACTTGCTTCCAAATATGTTACCTTCCTGAGAGCACTCTGATTTTGCTGGCCTTTTTCTTTAGGAAAGGGTTTGTGCTTAATTGCTGGTGTAAGTATTAAACATGTCAGGTAAAGTCTTTTTACCCTTCTTGCAGTTCTTAAAAAAAACCCAGCGATACTTCTCAACTTTACAAACTGAAAGCACTATAGCTTAATAGACATTTACTCAACACATCTGTGCTGAGCTCCTGTTTAGCTAGAAACTGAAATTTGCTTAGTAAAACACTAAAATGATATACATTTAAAAACACTTGCATGGGTAAATAGAGAAAAATTATCAAAATAAGCCTGTATTTAACAAATTTACTTTAAAAAGGGATATGAACTGCAGTTAATATCACCAGGCCTCTTATTTATCATGGACAATGTTATTTTAACAAATTTACTTTAAAAAGGGATATGAACTGCAGTTAATATCACCAGGCCTCTTATTTATCATGGACAATGTTATTCTTAGGGAAAGCAGAGAGTCCCAAAGATACAGGTGAGAGACTAATGAGATTTTCAGGAGCACTTCTGATGAAATTCCAGTTCTTACTTGAGTTCAAATTTTAAGTATCTTCTAGGAAAAATGTAAAATGTATTTAAAAGTTTCTTAAACTACTAGGTCTGAATCTTTCCTCCTTCTTTTTCGTGCATAGACAAAAGGAGGAAAATAATCTTTCCTATGCTCTGAGATTGAAATTTTCTTCAGTTTTGCAGTAACTTATGAAGATGCTTTCCTGAACATAGGAATATGTTTACAGGCTTTGGAGGTGTCACAGGAAAGTGTTGAATTAATTTAACACTCTTTCTTTTCATGTGGTATTATTTTAAATAACCGGTATTCCTATTTATAGCCAGAACCAGTCCAGAGGTCAAACATTTAGGCTGAGATCCATCTTACCCACTTTAGTAATCTAGAAATTACACACATGTTCTCTACTGGTCTTGTAGGCTCCTTCTGTAGATAAACGGATGGGGAGGGAAAGGAGAGAGGCAGTTCTACAGGCAATTCATTCCATGCTGAGATACTCATCCCACTATCTAAATCTCTTTTAAGTCTTTGAAGGTGCCTATCTCTCTATTGATTTAAGATGGAGCCTGGATGACTAGCTTAGATTAGAGATCAGACTTTGGGGTGGCTGCAGTTAGGATGGGTTTCCTCACAAATGGCAGAATAAAATCTCTACAAAGTGGTGTGTGTGTATGTGTATTACAAAAAAAAAAGTATCCTTTCTAAATGGATGAGTGGATTACTTTATTAAAAGATAAAACTTTCCTTCCAAAAATTACATTTTGCATTTACTGTAAAGCAGGAGGAACTGGCCTTGAGTAGGTAAGTGATTTTAGGTCAGTCATGGAGTACTTCTAGTTTGCCAGGCAATAAACATGGAGATGCAGATGCAGTGCTAGGTAACAGATGATAGAGACATAGGATGATAAAAACAGTTAAGTATTTCAAGGAGAGTTTCACAGTAGGTAGTCTACAATCTTTAGTGAAATATTTCGTGAAGGATCTGTGTATATTTAAAGGAAAGGTATTTTAATTAGTTACTGTGGCCTTATGTGACCTCTCATTCCAAAATCAAGATGACTTCCTAAGGCTGCAACAATGAGGAATTAATACTGAACAATAGTCATGTACTGCTATGTTTCAATTCCTATATAGCCAGTGTATTTTAAACCCCGTCAGACCTGTTCAGAGATAAACCAGAAATATTAATCTAAAGGAAACACTTTGATGTCTGTTTTGTATACAGTATTTGAGACACGTGAAGAGAAGAAAGATACTTTTTCATCACTACCTTGTAATATTCTAAAGTAATGTATGCTGGACTAGATGACTAATGTTCTAAAGTTTCCATAACACAATCCACTCAGTGCATCATTCTGAAAAGGAGTATAATAATTAAAGCAGGAGTGAAGCCATCTGAGTTGTATATAACAGAGCTGTGTACATTGCTGGGGATTTGACTGTCTGATACATCGTGTGTTTCAGCTCTGCACTTGGTGGACTAGAGATGTCATTTCTGAAAACAACAAGAAATACATGCTGTGGCCTCAACTGAAATGTGTTGCTATACACTCACAATAGGTATTTTTAATATTGTATTTTCTACCTACAGAAGATACAGCTCTGTAAGACAGATTACGTGGTATAATTTTTAGGGATGGAAAATCTTGTTCTGCTGCTGTGTCATTTATAGTGATGAAATTATTAAGTCTATTCAAAGAGATGGAGAACCCAAAAGCTTAGATGTCCTGGGAGAGCTTCTCTGTGCTTGTACCTTTAGGGTTAAAACCATTTGGGCTTTCAAGATGCTTCTTTGCAAAAATATTTTTTTCTTAAATTTTCAATATGCCCATGATGAGTGGAAGTGTCTGTGACTAGCTGGATGATGGGTTGTTAGTTGAAACATTAGTGAGGGATAGGTTGGCAAGGCAGTTCCTCACACTTTTTTTCATTTGCCACTTTGCTTTGGGTGTACCGCTTGGCTAAGGTTTGAGGGGAAGAGGGATGAGTCATCTTCTAAGATAAGTCCAGTCGTCTTAAAACATCACTCTTCTTGAGTATTTCACCCACGTTTAAGCAAGTCAAGTATGCAAACGTTTTAAACAATTTTTATATGAAGCGATTTAAAATATTTCAGCTAAAGGCCTAATGCAGAATTCTGTAACAGATGCTTGGGTTTTAGCCCATGCTACAAGAATTGTGTGTGGCTAATCTTCAATTTTTTTCTTAACCATCACTTCTATGTTTAGGATGGGCAATGATTTTATTTACTATAATTGAAAACACTCTCTTATGTTTAGTGTTGGATCAGATGCAGGTTTGTTTTCATGTTAAATTTGTGTTATTCCCATACTCACACCCAGTAATTCCTAATTTGAAATGTGTGTCTTCCTCTAGAATGTCTTTTTCTTGGTTGGCTTACTTGAGGTAAGTAGATCTAACAAGAAAAAACATGCAGAGGGTAAAACGTAATGGGGCTCCTGCTTCCCGCTGTTCTACCTGGTAATGAGGTGAACTTGAAGAATTACAGCTTGGAAGGGAGATTACAAAATTATTCTGCTTGATTCTGAAGTCTGAGATATACTAAAAGGTGGGTTTCAGCAATTACTGAGAGAAGGTGATGTGCAGAAGAGAGGCTAGGAGAGAAAAAAAATCTCTGGGACAAAGAATGCTTAACCTGTAGTCCAAATTAAGTGTGTATTAAAAAAAAAAAGTAATTGTGTATATTTAGTATTGAAACACCTACATTAAGATTACAGTACTGGAAATAACATTCTTTACCTTTTTTTGTGTGTGTGTACTTACCACATATTTTACAGAAGGTAAATTTCCTCCAAAAATACAGTAAGAGTATTGAATCTCTTTAAATAAAAGTTACACCCATGAAACAGGACATGGTTATGATTTGAGATACACCTCTATGGGAAACATTTCTGCACAAAAGATAGATATATATAAAAACCTAATGCCTTAAGTGATTTTGGGGGCTTTTTGATTAACAAAAATTGTCAAAGCATGGCTGTCTTCTATACAGGTGTATACAGTTTATTGTGAATCTGAGGTTTTTATCTCACTTTTTTTAATAGTACATTTTTAAAGAAGAGCAGCTGCTCAGGTAATCTGACCAGCAGATGTAATCCAAGACATCTGCAATGAAGTTTTTTTCCATGTTACAAACAAAAATACTGGGTTTGTGCCTCACTAATACTTAAGGTCCATTCCTTCTAGCTGTTTGTATAAATATTGCTTTTCCAGGTAAAGTAATGATGTTCTAGTCCTGGAAACATTAATGAGACCAGTTGATTTTTGCCTCAAATGCCTTATCTCAAAGTTTATCTTCCAGAAACATATTTCTGAATAACTTGATTTTTACTCTTAATGGTCCTACAACAAAGTTTACTGCAAATCTTAGCTGCATAAACACAAGAATGTAAACCACAAGAGGGGAATTGAATACAGCATTGATGGAACCCTATTGAAAATTACTCTGTGAAAAGCCCTAGAAATAGTGACAGTAGAAAATGTATCACCAGAATGTGTTTAGAATCTTATAGGTTGATCTATTCAAAGGTATCATAATATGCAGCTGAACGTAAGATTTGAAAGACTGGAAAGGAGTGTGTTCATCTTGGAGGAGTACATGCAGTAATAACCTACTTGGCACAGGGATGATTAGATGCTGCTTTAAAGATTTGTCGCTTATGTCTCACACTCATACCCAGTATCTCTATTTTATAAATGGACAAACTACAGCACAGGGTAAAATAACTTCCACTTTCTATGTGGAAGTTCTACACATAATTTTTTTTTCATGCCTTCTGTTTGTGTCCTACACAGGCCTGAATACATGTTTAAATTATTAGCCTTGATTAAAAAAGGTGTGATAGTTAGCCCTAATAAGAATACATAATTTGAAAGCAAAGTAAAAATATTTTTGGCAAAATTGCTTTTCTGGTTGCATTAGTCCAAAAGAATTAACTAAATCAAAGTGTGCTGAAAAGTATTTATGTCTTGGTATTTACTGAAACAAGAGTCAGACCCTTTGTTAGAATTGGCTTGACTCCAATTCTTAGCTTGCTGAAAGAAACGCATCATTTAAATTTTTGCAGATTATTTTAAAGAAGCATCTTGAAGTCGTAGCTTGGGCCAAAGGAATTTTCAAACTGTATGTGATAGAGTATGTGGAATACAAAATAAATAGTATTTAAAGAGAGAACTGTAAGGTCAGGTATAAGACACTGTTCAAGTACACTAAATTAAAAGGTACCTGAAAGGAGTGTGGTAGTTTTAAGGCTGTGCCTTTAATTTTTTTCTCACAGAGTTGGAGCAGAAAGGTAAAAGAATGTAAATAAATCACTATTGGGTGTAAGAAAGCAAAATAATGATTATTCTAAACACTTCCATTGGAGAGAGAGAAATATTTAAGAGTCAATACTCAAAAGTATGGGCAGTCTCTCAGTCCCTGTCTGGTGTTTCTCTGCTGGGCAGTTCTGCGTTTCTCTTCTGCAGATAACATACTGGCATACTGACCTTGAAAAGCTAAGTTTCTAACATTCTCTCTGCTTCTTGTCTGTCTGCCTTCTGCCAGGGGGTTCTGAGGAAGGTAGGGGGAAAAGCAAAGAAGGGCCCCTCTGGGGCCAGGGGGCTTTGTTGTGTTTTTCTGTTAATTGTACATATTTGTAAATAGTGTATATTTGTACATATTCATTGCATTTCATTATAGATTGTAGTTTTGCCTGTAATACAGTTTCATTTGATTCTGAACTGAGTTAGCCTGGTTATTGTCAGTGTGGGAGAGGAATTTCAGCCCACCACACCACAATAAAGGATTAAGAGTCCATATTGCTGTAAAAAAATACTGCTCTATATATGCTCAAGATAATGGAGTTGATTATAAAGGTGGAAATCCTTTTGGTTAGACCTTTCCAAAAAAGGGGACCCTTGTCTCTTTGAATCCTGTATCAAATGCTTGTTCACATTCTAATTCCCTTCATTAATCCCTCCTTTTCCCTCTCATCATATTCTGGTTATATTCAGTTTAGTTGTTGCCATTTTGCTTGTTTATATAGCATTCCATATGAAATACCTCACAACAACAGTTTCTACTTCATACCTAAAAAATTCCCCCTTAATTGCAACAATTCTTAGCATTATCAAAAGTATGCTAAACACAACAGGTTAAAACAAGAGATGAAGACTACAAGTGATACTGCAGGAAAAATCTGTGTAGGCAGAAGTAGTCATCACAGATGGGATTCATTCAGTATACTGCTGTTGGTTCTACCACCCACATAAACCCCATTATCATTTCCTAGCAAACACACTTTGCTAGCTCTGAAGAAATCTCTATTGTCTGCTCCAGCAGATAGCTGAAGTTACTATGATGATACAAATACAAAATATCTAAAGGTCATGTGAATTTTGAAAAGTTACTTTAGGTTTTTGAAGGGCATAAGAATTAATAGTGTATTTTCATTTGATAATAACCAATAATGTAATTTAATTTGAAGAACCACTCAAATTTGTCCTTTATTACTAAAAGTATTCTTCCTGCAAGTATTGAGCATTAGGATATTGTGATATAACTGTTCTCCCTATTCCCTATTCGTTTGTTCATTTGTTTCAATTAACTGATACTATAAACTTGAGAAAGTGATGTGCTGTCACAGAGGAAGGAAGCAAGACTCTGCCTTTTTGCTGCAGCACGAGCTGACATTCCTGATTTGTATACAGGGTGGAGTCCTGCATATGATTCTATGAGTCTTTTTATTCCTGTGAGTGTTGACAGTGATGACAGTTCTTATGGGAGAGACAATACTTTGATCATGTGTATACCTGAGTATGAGGAGGAAACTTGCATGAAATTAAGGACAGGATGACTTAGAAAAGTTGAGTGATGAAATGGGAAGCTAGAAATTCTGATTTTTTTTTCTGTCCCCACTCATCAAAAAAAAAAAAAGCTCTTATGCTGTAATGCAAGTTAGAAAGTAGCTTTGCTGGACACAGCATCAGATGAATCCAAATTAGAACAGAAAAAAACCAAAGCAAACAAACACCAACAAAAAACCTGAGTGCTTGTTTTGCCCTTTTAGGGGGAAAAGCCCCTAGAATGATGAAAAATTGTCCTACTGGATTCACAAATAGTTGTATTGGCAGAGCTGTAAGGTGCAAGCACTGGTATAGTGTAGAAATTCCACAAGTTGGTGCAGCTGCCAGAGTACTTACACTGTTAAACCACAACCAGACCATTAGCAGAACTGAATTAAAACTTTCAAATAGCCAATTCTTGTGGTGGTCGGTTCATTTGAGTTAGGGGAGAGTAACTGTTTCCAAGCAGTTTGCCTGCAGCAATGGAGCAGACTACAGGAATGTCTTGTTTACAAGTTCTTCATAAATTACCAAATCAGTCACATAGCTTTACAAAGAGAGTATTAGCTGCTAAATTTAGTTGCTAAAGGTCATGGAATTATAGTATGAAGTGTTTGCTGTTCAATCACTATCTTGTCACCTCTTGTTTCTCTGTTTACCAAATTGTTAACATACTTAATGCCTAAGGGAATCTCCCTTTACTATTCTTTCCTTCCAAGTAGCTTTACAGATTTCCGTGAATGAAACAATAGTGATTTCATGTGTTGACTTCCTCAGTTAGTTTCATTTCAGCCATCTGGTGGTGATGTCACACATAATCACCTCTGTCTAACAAGCACCTGATAGTTTTCCTTCCTGGGGACTGAAAGTACAATACATAGATACTAGCTCTGTAGGCTGCATTTGTACTACAAACAGTGGTTTGCTGTCATGATTCAGATACATAGGAAACTAGTTCAACTCTTACACTTGTTACTTTAGATCACTTCCTGCAACTTTACTCATCCTCCCAATTATCATGAATACACATTTGGGTTTTTTTTATCCATGTTAGCCATTAAATAGGATAAGTAGGTTGGGCCCTGTGACTAATGTTTCCTTGGCTCTGACTGTATTTTGCTGCTCCCCTACAGCAATCTAATACTTTATTAGCATGCAGGGGATACTTGGGTTTCTAATTGTAGGACATCTGACAATGATCAATGAGAAATGCTGGCCATAAGTAAGTCCCAGCATAGAGGCAAATACAGAAGTACTTGTGCTGTAAAGAGACCACATCTTTATTATTCATTAGCACTGTCATTATTAATACACCTTTCTACTGCTGAGCTTTCATATTCTGCATTAAAAAAAAAAAAAACTTCAACAAAAAAACAACAAAAAACCCAACCAACCAACCAAAAAAACCACCCACCAAACCAAATAAAAAGACAAACAAAAAAAAACCACAAAAAAA
The DNA here is from genome assembly GCF_027791375.1 of Indicator indicator. Lineage (NCBI taxonomy): Eukaryota > Metazoa > Chordata > Aves > Piciformes > Indicatoridae > Indicator > Indicator indicator. Next base: position 24,992,081 of record NC_072013.1, read on the forward strand.
CCCAAAAATGGATAGTAATTGGATGTGCTGCAGTAATTGGATGAGGCTCTTCAAGCCCTTTAGGAGCTTCTTGTTCCATTAACACTACCAAGATAGTAAACACAGTTTTTATCATTGCTGATGCCTGATCACAGGCAACTAATGAACTATGCTGAACTATTTTATTATACAAAGTTTAAATGTAATCCTTTTGTTTTAGAAGCATTGACAATATAGAGGCAGCAGCTAAATGAAAACAGCATGATCTGTCAATGAGTAGTAAGCATTTCCCCCACTAGTGTTTGTGAATCATGGTGAGTATTACCTCCTAGGATTAAAGTCTGGGTCTTAAATAGTAATTTGCATAGAAAACGGGTTTGTTCAGGACCTGAGGCTTGTCTATATAGACACTTACCTGGAACAGGAAAAACTTTTTAAACTTAGCTTTAGAAATCACCTTAGCTAAAATTTTAAAAAAGGCACATTGAAAATAGAGTATTCATTTCAAGGGTACTCCTTTTCAATGCCTCTCTACCTACGGCTGCACTCCAGATGTTAGTGCTGCACAAAACCCCAAAAACCTGATTAGTCTTCCCACATTTCACTGTAAGAAATGGGACTTTTCTGCAACCTTCATAGAAATTTCTGACAGAGATGCACTAATGGAATAACCAGTTGCAGATATTATTTCAGTAGCTTTCATAGCTCAAGACATTACTGCCCAGGTGTACTTGAAGTCCCTACTAGAAACTCAAGTATGTCAGATGTAAAGCAGTAAGAGTTGAAGTAGGTAAAATTTACCTAGAAGTGCAGTTAACTGTGCTCCATGATCAGGTTAGCAGAAGCTCCCCCTACTTTTCAGTTAACATGCAGGATATCAGACAGCATGTGGGTATAGCTCAGCCCCAGTGTGCTAGGTTCTAGATAAAGTGCATCAATTCCTGCAGTGATTAATGTTTTTTTTTTCTAGCTTGTTTTCCTTAGCTCTGTAATCAGAAAAATCCTAAAGCAGGTCATTTAAAGTGTGTGTAGTATCTTAGGAACTGTAATTTAGTGATCATAAATTTGCATTAAAAATGTGTATAGCTCATCACCTGGCATAAAGTTTCAATCTGAACCACTTATTACCTATACCACAACTGGAACCCACCCTGTAATCACCACTGCTTTAATATCTGTTCATTTGAAGCTCCACTTTCTTCTGGTTTTTATTTTCTTTTTCCCTTCTGGATGCTTTTGTTTTATGTGAAGGAACAAATACTGAGTTCTTTCTGCAGTGAGGAAACACTGATAATCCCATATAGAAGTTCCTAAACTGATGAAATAATCATCCCAAATGTATCAAAGGTAGATGCAACAAGGAACTGCAAGGTGGAAATGTCAAGAAGGCATGAAAGACAGATCATAGAATCAACCAGGTTGGAAGAGACCTCCAAGATCATCCAGTCCAACCGATCACCCAGCCCTATCCAATCAACTAGACCATGGCACTAAGTGCCTCATCCAGTCTTGAACATCTCCAGGGACAGCGACTCTACCACCTCCCTGGGCAGCCCATTCCAATGGGCAATCAGTCTCTCTGTGAAGAACATCATCCTAATATCCAGCCTATACCCCTCCCCTGGCACAACTTGAGACTGTGTCCCCTCGTTCTGCTGCTAGTTGCCTGGGAGAAGAGATCAACCCCCACCTGGCTACAACTTCCCTTCAGGTAGTTACAGACAGCAATGAGGTCACCCCTGAGCCTCCTCTTCTCCAGGCTAAACAACCCCAGCTCCCTTTCTGAACTGAATAATGCTATACCTGTTTTTTAAAAAAAGCTCTCAGAGAAATCTGACTGGTAATGTTACTCTACTCATAGTGGCTATAGCTATGAAAAGCCTAAGCAGAAGTCTAAATTTTGAAGAAGTTATAGGCAACACAACATTTAGAATGGTTACTATCAGCAGGTAAGGTTATCAAACCTCTGACTATTCAAATACAAAATATTTAACTTATGGCCAAATACTGCAGTCTAAGAGATTAGAAAGCACATTCTGAAGTAGTTAAAAAGATGTACGTAAGCATTAAGTCATTAAAATTACTTAAGCTGCTTAATCTTCTCAAAAGCAGATTAGGCTAAATTTAAAACAAACATGACACAAAGCAAAATTTTGGTTTAATACACTATGCATCCTTGGTGCAGAACTTGGTATGTACAGTTCTGAAAACTGACTTGTGTAAGATAATAGAGGTTTCTAGAGTCACTGAAATAGAATACCAGCTACAGAGTTACTTTAACAGCAGCTATCTACAAGAAACACTAATGATCCATCCTAGTAATACATACATCTACATTTTCAGGAAGCTGACTTCTTTGAAAATTAAATGCCCATATTGACTGCTGCCACAATGCACAATTTCATTATTCCCTTTGGGTTCTGAGACTTTCATAAGCTCAAATGGCAGGTGAGGGCCCACGTAACATCAATTTTCTCACATCATATGGGCATGTTATTACTTAGTAAAATTTGTGACCAAAAATAGAACCTTTCAGAGTAATTCCTTAGCTCCACTGAATATGAGGGACGCAAAAAAAGAGAATTAAGTCCTCACACTTTGCACACTATTAAACGACATTTTGAAAGTAAATGAAGTATTTCAAAAGTTTTAGCCAAAAAAGGTATCACTAGGAAAAAAATAGTAATAAAGAATCTTGACGCTATTTTAAGAAATGTTGGCTAATTCTATTAGGTAGAGAAATCTGAGCTTCTTCAAAGTACTGTTGAAACGGTTTAACGTGGAACTTAGAAGAATGATAGACACAAAAAATGCTTATTGTAAAAAATTATGTTGCAGTATACTCTGGCATGTTTGTCCAACATGTTTAATTCCTTGCTGCTCAATGGGTTTATTCTTTCTCTAATTACAGCAGATGGATCAGATACAGTTTTAGAATTATCTTCCCTATGGTTGTAACTTGCTTCATTTACAGTAAAGATGACAAATCACCGAATTCATACTCCGAGAAGAAGCCTTTAATGATGTCCAGCACCAGAGGACTCTGAAACAAAGACACGATTTAGACTGTTCAAAAGAGTAGAGCAAATCAATTCAGAAATGTAGTTTCAGAACCTACGACAACTGTACCTACATCTGAGCACAGTAACTGGCACATTCAGCTGCCCTGTCAAATTAAAACAAACCCCTCAAACTACATACGTACACTTGGCCAATACTAAAAATCCTCTTTCACAAGTTTTAAAGCACCATAGGCAAAACTCCATTCTTCTTATGTTATTATCCCTTAAGTCTACTGGGCAGTGTTTTTCACTGATGACACGTTTTAGAGCATCAGTAATATTTTCTGTACAAAAATTAAACTGCAGCAAATGGGCTATCTGTCATGGTGCAAAAAGTTAAACTGAGCTATAGCAACTTATGAAAAATTAAAATTCCAATATGATGTCAGAAAAAAAATACCTAAACATTAAAGAAGATCTAAAAGTAAAAATTCAAAATACAAGTTCAACCTTATTTGTCTCTTGACAGCTAAAATAGCAGCTAATCTTGAGATAGTGATGATTCATGCAATTACATTAAATGTTTGTTACTGTTACTTAAAAAAAATCCTCCCTCCAATCCAGGCATACAACTTCCATTCCACTGCTAAAACCTATGCAAAGGACAATTTAAGACAGAGATAGTATCTGTGCAGTTTCACAGATGTTACTACATTATAAAACCATTTATACAACCAAAACTACACATTTAGAAGTAGTCTTTAAACATGTCCCCCAAACTTACATAGAATGTGCTGAGCTAATTTTTATTGCACTTATTTGAAAAAAAGACAACAAGGTATTAGATATTTAGTACTTACTGTCTGCCACTGCTTTTTTGCCTGGAAAAAAGGGAAAAAAAAAAAGATTATACTTAGATTACTTAGATTATACTACTTGATTTGCTAATTTTGCTTGAATAAGATTTAACAACTATTCATCAACTTTCCATGTCATTAAACATTCTGATTTTTTTAAAAAAATGTTTTTATTTAACCAAGACTCCATGAATTGAAAAATTTTAGCTATCAAGAGTCCTACTGTAATTCAAAAGAAACATACATACAATGGTTCTATTTTACATAACATATGGATAAGAATATCATCTGCCTTTAGAAGTGTAAGTTATTTTATGTTGCCATTGTAATTGTTCTAAAATAATGATCCACAGTGATCAGACAAAAATAGATGGAGAAAATTATTCAGAAAGGAGATTGTCATAAGAGGTTGTACAATCTCCACCCTTGGAAACATTAATTTGAATTACAGATAAAGCCATAAGCAACCCGATCTAACTTTGATCTAATGGCTTTAAGCAGTGGTTTGGACCAAGTGAGTTCAAGAGGTCACTTCCAATCTAAGTTCTTCTACAACATCCTCTTCTATAGAGATGTGTATTATTTCCAAAACTGTTCCCCAAACTCTGGCAAGGGCTACAGCTATTAAAAGCTATTTGCACTTTAAAATAATGCTTAGCATACTCTTGCCCCATATCAAGGTTTTGGCCCTCAAAACCCTATACCACCACACCTATTATCTAAATCATAAACTAAAATAAAAGTAGCATGACATGAACACAAACTTGAAACAATCTTGAATTATTAATTGTGCTTGAAATTAAAGAAGCGAAAGGAAAAGTTAAACTCTTTTTTTCCTGTTCATCTATTTACATACAATTAAGCTTGTAACTGTAGTTTAACACTTGTGTAGTTTAAGTTTTGGACTTGCTACAAGTTATTTTGCCAAGGCCAGACAAATAATCATGTAACATTACTCAGCTGTTCCCACCGTGAGGAGTTCCTTTATCAAATTTTTCTAAAGTCTAACTTTCATTGTTCATGATAGCTAGTAAAGCCTTTTGACTTGGAATTTTTTTAGCGTAGCCTAAACTGAGGAACAGGCCTTTTAAGAAACCACAACCTGTTGTACCATTCTGCTTTGAGGGATCTGGCCCACCCAAATTTATATTTTTATGTTAGATGTTTTGTTTCTCTGAGAAAGCGATCTGGTATCACCAAAGAGCACACATTTTAATGTTCAGTGATATATCCCAAAATATGAGGTGCATCAACCCAAAATAAACTAAGTGCTTCAGCTTTCATGAGTTCACATGGGAAAACCTTTCAAAAACTGGGTTTTTTTGCAGATCTTGAGTGAAAAGTCAAAACCATAAGGATTCTTTAAAAATTTGTCATCCAAGTAAGTTTACAAACATGTGCCTCTGGCTACATTTTACAAGTTAGGTGGGTGTTTTAAAACAAATCCTATGTTACATAATTTTCAGTTACTTCTATAATTACATTGCTCTTTCAGTAGTTTGTTAGTGTAATCTTCTACACTAAACATGTTAGAACTTAGAAATTATGGCAAAACCCTGTCCTTACGTAAGAGTATTAATTTCTTATTTGCTGGCTATTTTCAATGACTGATTTCTGTTAAGGATATTCTCATCTATAAACCTTATCTATAAAGTAACAGCTAATGCAGACTATAATATGTAACTTACCGCCGTATGAAATTTTGTAATAGGCGTAAGCTGTTAATGCTATACCAACCCATATTTCTTGATACACGGTGGTGAAGTAGAATTTCATGGCCCTCAATGACTTGGGAAGCATTGTCTGCACCATCTGAAAATGGTAAGTTTTGCAATGATGAGTTTTACAACTGCATTCTTACCTGCTATATTTTTATATACACGTATTTCATAGAATGGTCTGGGATGGAAGGGATCTCTGAAGGTCATCTAGTCCAACACCCCCTGCAGTCAGCAGGGACATCCTCAACTAGACCAGGTTGCCCACAGCCCTGTTGGGCCTCACCTTAAATATGTCCAGGGATGGGGCACCAACCACCTCCCTGGGGCAAGTTGTTCCCATGTTCCACTACCCTCATAGTACAGAACTTGTTCCTAACATCCAATCTAAATATGCTCTTCTCTAGTTTAAAGGCATTGCCCCTCATCCTATCACCACAGGCCTTTGTAAATGGCCACTATTCAGACTCCCCAGAGCCTCCTCTTCTCCAGGCTGAACAACGCCAGCTCCCTCAGCCTATCATTGTAGCAGAGGTGCTCCAATCCCCTGATCATTTTTGTGGTATATAAACACTCCTAATAGCAGCAATATACAGGTTTTAAAAATAATCATCATCCCCAAATGCAAAGGTACTTATTCTACAGCAAAGCTACGAAAATTCAGAGTTAAGGTTAGAATTTATAGGCTGAGGCATTAAAAAAAAGGATACATTACAGTTAATGAAAGGGTTTGAAGATGATTCAATACAACATTTACGGAGTAGCAGTTGCTAGGTTCCTCTATCCCTATCAGTGACAGCTGGTTTTTTTAATATTCCAGATCCTCTCAGAAGGAAAGCCTTGTCCCAGACAAGGCAGAGAGACTCCTTCCCTGCACTACGAGGTTAACTTACCTTTCCCACTGCTAAGGTATCTCTCCCAATGTGGTAATTTCTACTCAAACCAGCAAAACAAATAATGTTAAGCTACTGAATCCATGAGTTATCGTGGACATTTTGCTTCAAAATATGCTCCAAGAGCAAGAAGAAACCTAGCTATGTTTTTCTTCCTTTCTATGCAGCTTTGTTCAGACAAAAAAACTGTCAGATGTTTTAAAATTAACCTTACCCTGCCTTCCATACATGCTATTACACATTTACACTACATATCACTAAAACACTACCTGTTCTACTGTCTTACATATAGCATTTCATGTCAATAAAGTCACTATTTGCAGCTACTATAACCCAATAAATTGGCTACATATAGATATAGATGGTATACGGTAAACCTGAGACCCCAGAAAGAAAAACAGATTTAAACCTCTACGAGGTAATGCTTATTATTTGCCATTACTAATGTAAAGAATCCTCTGGCATGCATCAAAGAGAAAAGGACACAAGGGTAGCCAGTGTCAAAACAACTGGAAAAACCTAGGTTCTTCTCAAATAATGAAAGCATCTTCATAGCTTTCAATTTTATTAATTTTACAATTAATATAGAATTGTAATCAAACCCACATTTATCTTTGTTTATGGCCAGACATTTCAATCAAGTTTATTTTTGTGGCCTGATTTCCTGACAGTGTTGTGCTATCACTGCACCTCCCCCATAGTTTCCCCCCATAATTGCTTCAGATGAAAAGTGTGATAACAGCAGTCATCCTAACAGAATATGAAGACAGTTAACAAGGAGACTGAATAGAAAGAACGTATTTGCCTGCCACTATAAAACACAGAATAAGCAATGCTATTTCCAATTAACATCCTGCTAAAATCCGACAGAGGCCTTTCCGTAAGGCCTCTCTGGACACGACACCGTTAATACGTTTTTTCTGAAATCTATTCGGAACAACGCTGAATTTGCGTTCTTTGACCTCCTGTCATGACCCCTCCGCAGCCCGAGGAACCTGCTGCCTGCCCAGGGCCTGACCCACACAGACCCATACGTACAGGGGGGTGGTGAGCGAACAAACGCAAAGCTCCAGCGCCGCTGGCTGCCCCTCCCGCCTTTCCCAGGCTAAACCACAACTGCCTCCCCGAGACACCCCTGCAGCAGGGCTCGCTTGGACCGAAACCCACCGTTACAGCCGGGAGTGCGCGAAGGTCACCCAGCAGGAACACGCGCCGCTACCGCCGCGAGGGATGCTGGGAAAGAACGCTCCAACAAGCAAAGACCAAGAGAGGTGCCGTCGCTGCGCAGCGCCCCCTACGGCGGCGGAGGACGAGAGGGCCTTCCGCAACGTGGCTGCGACCGGCCAGGCCTAGGTTCGCGCGGCTGTACCTTTCCCTGGCCCTGTTTCGTGCCCGGGAGTACGCGGGGAAGAAGCAGGCTCACTTAACGTACAGGTTCCATCACGTCCCTGTGCCCTGCAGCCCCACAAGGGCCTTTGCTCGGCCCTCACAGAGTTCATGTCGCTGCAGAAATCCACAGGCTGTCCCAGGGTCCCTCTCGCCGTGTTTTGCCCAGTTTTAACCTCACTCCTACTTCCCGAGAAAGGAGCATAGCAAGCGTCCAGCGCACAAACAATGCTGGGAAGGCCCTATCTCAAATCTTTATGTCGCTTAAAGACTAGCTTATCCTGGAGAACTGGAAGGCACCCTCTGGGTCAGAATCAGGAGGACTGAGACGTCTACGTGCATGTGAGACACATGCTCCAGCAGACGGGAAAGACAGCGTGTCTCGGCCATTGTTCTGTGGGTACAAGCGGGAAACTGCCCCGCGCCTTTCGTGTCTGAGAAGGGAGGAAACCTCATCCTGAGAAGAGCTCAGGAAGGAACCAGGGGGACGGGTGGGTCCACGCTGCCGAGCTTGCCGCTAAAGAACCTTGTCGGCCAGCCGAGCTGTCACCCCCTCCTGTGCCGCAGCACCGAGCGAGACACCTGGGCGCTGGGTTGCGTAGTAGGGGCGGGACTGCGCCGAGGCGGGAAAGTGGCAGCGCGGGGGCGTGTGGTTGTGGTGTGAAGAGCTGTTTGCTAGTGCCAGCATGCTGCGCGAGCTCACCGAGGAGCAGGTCAGCGACTGGTTCACTATTGGCAAAGCCGTGACTGCTGTCGAGTTCTTGGGAAAGGAGACGCAGACTGGTGCCCTGCTCAGCAATCCCCACCACCCCTCCGGCTCGCTTACTGCGCAGGAACCATTAGCGGCTGTGGGGTGAGTGCAGAGCGCTGGCCTTCAGGTCTTGGCTGCTGGGAGATGCACCTCACCCCGGGTAAATGGCCATCTGTGAGTGCACCTATGGCCTTGTCATCAAAATCTGGAATAAAACCCCTTAACACTGGGTTTAGCATTAACCAGCAGCCATTACTTTGTTATGTGGTTGCACAAGTTTGGGTTGCAGGAAGTATTCCTACAAATCTAGCACAGTAGCTGAAATTCAGAGAAAATATGTATACAGTAAATTGTATAGCTACGCTTCATGTCAATACCTAGTTGCCCATTGGTTGGTTTTCTGCTTGCTTTGTATTAAAGGTAAAGCTTGTCTTAAATTTACTGTGCATACTTGTGGGATGAGGGGTTTATTTTGAGCAGGGATCTTCTAGCTAAGAGGTGTATTTTTTAACATAATAATGCTAGTTTAGTTTCTGACATTAGTTTCTGAGCCAAAAAGCTGACTATGCTTATGTAGTAGCATTTTTTACGTACTTGTCTATCATGTTTCAACTATCAAGGACATCCCAATTAGAACTCTCTACCTTGCTGCATTATATCATCTAAAAGAGCAATTTAATTCTGACTGTGCACGCTGCTTTAGTAACAGCTGTTTTTCTCTCCCCTGTGTTCTCGTGGCCTCAGGTGTGAGGCATTTATTCAGGGTCTGAACTGCCCCTACTGGCGCTGTGTGGGCTGGAGTGGATTCTAGTCTTAACACCATGGGTAGTGTTTGTGGCTGTAGTCCAGGTGTGAATAGGTGTGGACTTGTGGGATTAATATTGCTAAAGTATTTTAAGATTTGCTGCTTGCCTGTATTGTCTTGATCATCACTAGACATGCTACATGCAGGATTTCTCTAGGTGTACTAAGGCTGATGTGCAATTGTAGCAAATGCTGTTGAAAAACAAGCAGTATTAGAAAACACTGGATTTATTCAGATTCAGATGTGCAGCTTGGGACTTTTTGGCAGTGGCAAGTGATAAATGAGATTTAGGAGTAAACTTATTGTTCATTAGGGAATAATATTTTCACAGAGTAGGGTTTTATGCATTTCACTGTTAAATCAATAACACTGATAATTTGGACTGATGTTTTTTCCCCTCACACTCTCTTAACAGTGTTACTGGCTTTTATTATGCTGTTTCCAAGTGACTGATCCTCAACTGATTATTTTACAGTACATAAATTATTTGACCAGTAGTTTCATATGTTATTTGTAACTGAAAGCATTTCTTTTATTCTAGGGTTCATAAGCAAACAATATTGAGTGGGTGCAAACTACAGGATACTTCTATTCATAAGTTTAATTTAATTGTGGTGCAAATTTGTGGAAGACTCTCTTATTTATATGTGCTTTTCTTTCTTCTTCTAATATTCCCTTCTAGCCAGCAATTTTGCAGCAGTTGAGATACTGATATCCCTTACAGCAGATATTGTCAGTTATTTTCAAACTTAATCTCTTTGCTTCCCTACAGGAACTTCTGTTTTCTCTGAGCAGTAGTTAACAGTGTTCCTGAATGGTGTAGTCTAACTAAACTATGTTCATTATTCTGGTGACCTGGATAAAGACAGTTCAAGGTATATTTGCATGTCAGTCCTTTGATATGCTTTATTCGCAGATGGCAGAGCTTACAGACCAAGAGAAGAACTTACCAATATTTGCATAGTAACCTGGTACATTTGGTTTTCACTAGTGCCTGGTCATTGAAAACAAACGAACAAAAAAACCAAACCAAAACATCTTCCACTTGATGCTACCTGGAAGGTGTTGTGGCAATGGATAGTAATTGTAGTATTTAGATCAATTTTGGTTTGTGTACCTGTGGCACATCTAAATACTTATACACTCTCATCTGTTAGTGTAAATGTGCTACCACTACCAAGCTCCAGATCTCTGACTAAGAGCTGCTGAGCTGCTGGGTTTTATGCAAGTAGATAAAACTTCCCAGAAGTGACAGGACAGATTTTTCCAGGGATTTTTTTAAAGGTTATTTTTGATGCAAGTGTAATTCCTAAACCCAATATGTATGAGATACCTGGGACATTTTAGTCTTCATTTTGGTGCCAGTAAAATTTCAGTAGCACTTGGGAAAGGTTTGACAAAAGATTCTTGAATCCAACAGTGCGTTAAGCCACCCAAATATAAAGAATTAAATAAATTGTGAAGATTCATCAAGCCTTGTGTGCCTAGGCAGAGGAAAGTCTTTATCTTTGGTTAGAGATGCCTCTTTCCATTCAAAAGCTTTCACAGATAGGGGCTTTTTTTTTTCTTTTGTGTTCTTTGCTATCTGTGAGAGAAAGGATATGTGTCCTAAATAGCCACATATGTAAGTGTGGACAGAATTCTTCATCCTTAGACACATATAAAATATTTTCATCATCAATAATGGGTACAGTTTTGTGCCACTGCAAAATGAAAAGGACCTTTATAAGGAGAGGTGGGCCCAGGTGAACCTCATAAGATTCAACAAGAGCAAGTGCAGGGTTTTTGCACCTGAGTTGGAAGAATCCTCACTATCAATACAAACTAGAGGATAAGGTGAGAGAAAGCAGCCCTGTGGAAAAGGACTTTGGGGTGCTGATGGATGAGAAGGTGGATATGAGCAGATGGCATGCGCTTGCTGGCCAATCGCATCCTGGGCTGCATCGAAAGATGTGTGGCCAGCAGGTGATTCTGCCACTTTGCTCTGCCCTGGTGAGACCTCACCTGGAGTATTGCGTGCAGGTCTGGAGTCCTCAATACAGGAAGAACATGGACCTGACTGAGCGTGTCCAGAGGAGGGCCAGGGTTTGGGCCCCATACATGGAGATACTTGAGGTGAGGCTCGACAAGGCCCTGGGTAGCTTGGTCTAGTTGAGGATGTCCTGCCTGACTGCAGGGGCTGTTGGACTAGATGATCTATGGAGGTCCCTTCCACCCCAGACCATTCTATGATTCTAAGGTATGTTTGCTTAGCTGTGTTTGGTTTCCCATATGCATTTCTGTTTCACAGTTCCAGGAATGTGCTTACATTTACAGCATTTTTGGAAAACTTTAAAAATCTTGAGGAGATTTAATTTTATTAAGACTAATTTTTTTAAATTTAGTAATATTATTATATTTTGTTTACTGTCTTCTTAAGAAAGTTTGAAGAGCTGAAACCAAAATAATTTCTCTGCTATTGTTGAGGCTGTTTTAACATAATAATCAATTTTAATATTCCCTACAAAACTTAGGGAATATAAAACCAAATGATTACCACTTTTTCAAATGTCTTTATATTTATTTCAAGCCACAGAAACAATTATTGATGGGTACTCTACTTTTTTTGTCTAAATTTATATGTACGAATGTGTATGAATTGCTAATGGTAATTACAACTGTGTTATTATGCACAAGTTTTGTGTAATAATTGATGTTTTAAAAAAATATTACTGGAACTGCCTGATGAGATCTAAAAGCTTCACATCTCCCTTAAAAAGACATACAGAACGTGTTCCCTTCAATTGCCAATGATACCTCATATTCCAAGGCTTTTAAGGTTATCCTCTTATCTGAACTGCTTCTAGAATAGCAGCTTTAGTGCAGCTTTAGTAATTTAACTTGTTAGGGGAATATAGTAGTTCTCAGAAGTTGTGGTTGAAAATTTCATCCTTAAATACCTTATTGATTAACCTTTTAATTCCTCTGATTATATTTAACTGAATGAAGAAAAACTTAGACCCTTAAATCTTTCCTTATTATCAAAGCAATTGTGGTTCCTATTAAAATATTTAAAGGCTGAAGTGTGGAAAAGCTTGTGGTTATTCTCTTGTATTTATTCCATTTCATAGGTTCACCAAGTTAGCCCTTCTAACTTTCACCAAGTTAGCCCTTTTTCTTTATAGTCAGATATTTGTCCAAAGATATTGTGAGCTATTTGTTCTGCCTGACAGCTGTGCTGGTGGGAGAAGTTGCCTTTCCAAATTATTACCACTTGTCTTTCTGTCACTGGAGTGGTTTCTGTTGGCTTCTTGCCTACATCAAGGAATATCAGCTGGGTTAGTGAAAGAACAATATAGTTTCAGATTACTGCATGCAAGTCCTGTAGGCCATAAATAAAAAGTGCTTGAAGAAACAGACAGTAATCTTCAGGAGGGACTGAATGGTGACTGGCCTATAGCCGTGTTGCTGCTATATGATACATTTGAAATCTACATGAAAGCTAAATTCCAGAAAATGGATCATCTTAGCTGACAAACTGGTACAGATTCTGTTGTAGAATGTTGTGGTAAACCTAGCAGACTTCTTTTGAAATACTTCAACTTTTTCAGTTTGTCTTGGTCTTACACTTTGCTTTTTCTATGCTTTTCTTTTCAAGTAGAGAGGGAGTACATGATGTTATCGTCAAATATAAGTGCTTGCATTCTATAAAATTACCTCTAATTTCTGTAATTTTAAAAATGGAACTCTGAGCATCTCGATCTAGTTGGGGATGTCCCTGCTTGCTGCAGGGGAGTTGGACAGGATGACCTCTTCCAACCCAGTGCATCCTATGATTCTATGAAAATGAAGTCTTAGTGGAGGACATCATTTTACCATTTGGATAATTTTTCTTTCCCCCCACTTAACCAAACTCTCCATTCCCCCAAATGTGAGCACTAGAACAAGGTACAGTAACCAGTTATCGGTTTCAGCAATAAACCATGCATATAACGGTAGCTCAGCCTTTCTGTGTGTTTCCTTAACATTGCATTGGATCTAACATAGAACTGGCTATGATGCCTAGATGCATTTTGTAACTGTTGTTCAGCCACTGCTTTTTTAGCATATATAGCAGTCGGTGGCCCATGTCTCTGGACTTGAAAGACTTCATTCACTTCTATTAAAGTGAAATTGAAGTGAGATTTATGAAGAGTGGGTAGGTTGTACCTGTGGTCATTTTGTGGGGTTGTTTGGGGTTTTTTCCTGCTTATTTTTGATGTTTGTAAAAGTAGGTGGGCCTTGTATGTATGGCCTGCCATTTTCTGTAAACTACAATTTGAAACCTAATTTTTCAATGCTTTTCTCACTTATTTTACAACAGAAAACTGTGAGGATAGTATTTTAAGAAGCTAATTTATGTGAATTGCCATTTAAGGAATCATGCACTTTTGGCTAAATAAAAATTGTTTTCTGAAACCAGCATTGTGGATGTTAATTTTCAATGTAATGCTAATTTTGCTAACATCTTTTAATGCATATGCTCAGTACTTGTCCCTTTCTTTCCTATGGAAAAGATACTTGAAATTTAACTCTTTGGGGGAACTTTAGCTATAGCTATATTTTGGTCTGGATGTTTTAAATTGTTTTAGAACTACATGAAAAGAATCTGATGCTCTTTGTTCTGCATCACTAGGGCAGAGTAAGTTGAGATCAGCACTTCTATTATTTATTCACAATGGCACAAAAGGAAGACAAAGTTTATACCAGCTCTGAGGGCAGATGTGAATTGCACAGAATCACAGAATTGTCATGATTGGAAGGGACCTTAAGGATTATCTAGTTCCACCCTCCCTGCCATGGGCAGGGACACTTTCCATTAGATCAGGTTGCCCAGAGCCACATTCAGCCTCTGGGCAACCTTCAGAGGTGGGGCCTCTACCACCTCCCTGGGCAGCCCTTTCCAGTATCTCACCACTCTTATGGTGAAGAAATTCTTTCTAATGTCTAATATAAATCGGTCTAATCATCTAATATAAACCCTCCACTAGCTTGGATCCATTCCCCCTAGTCCTATCATTACTCGACATCCTAAAAAATCCCTTGCAGCTTTCTTGTAGACCCCTTTTCAGATACTGGAAGGCCACAATAAGGTCTCCTCTGAGATGCCTTTTCTCTTCTCTGAGCAACCCCAGCTGTCTCAGCGTGTCCCTACAGGAGAGGTGCTCCAGCCCTCTGATCATCCTCAAGGCCCTTCTCTGAATTTGCATATAGTTGCAAAGGTTTGTATATTTTGTTTATGGAGAGTGGAGGGTGAACTGCCATTTTTTATTATTCTAAACCTGATTCACTCTAGTCCACTAGTGCTTTGTCAGTTAGGTGTATGCAACAGTGCTGATTGTTTCACCTTCTCTGTATATGATGTTTCACTCTTCTTCACGATGTTCTATGGATTATAAGTTTTCCAAAGGCTTCTTACAATAGTAGTGGTTTTTTCCTTTTTTGAAAAACTTGTGCCATTTGTTTCACCTAATTTGTGTTACGTCAGTAATACATTCTGTTGTGGGTGGCGTTTATAGCTGTGGAGCACAAGGAACTATCTTTCAGTTGTATGTTACCAAATTCAAGAAATGTGAATGTTTGGAGAAAATCAGAGGAAGCAGATTTCCTCTTTTTTTTTTATTTTTGCAAAATAGTGAATTTTGTGAATTGGGCTATGTGAATCTTGCCTGTTTTTTATGATGTAGCAGACAGGTTAAATGGAAATTAGGATATGGAAGATATTACATAAGACATACAAAAATTTGTGGCATAGTGATGGGAGTCCAATTGGAAGTGTAGCAAACTGAGTTCTGGCATATGTTTTCATTGATTTTCTGCTCTAATTGTCTTCTCTGTTTAATTGTCTGCTATGTATCCAATCAGTCATGTAACACTTATTATAAACTCACAGTGATAGATGATGACAACTGAAAAACATGGATTTTTGTTAAGGTTATCACCTCTTGCTTTGGAGCTGTTGACTCCTTTGCTTTTCTAGAAAAGTACAGTCTGATTTGAATAAAATATTTTAAGTTTAATGTAGAGTCTGGGTGTCAGGATAGTTTCCAATCAGTCAAATGGAGAAGTACAACTATTTGATATAAAATAATGCATTATTTTCTTGAAGAATAGAGAGCTATTTGTTAAATGCTATTACATATCTGAAGTTTTCATATTGTTCTTACCCTTCACAGGACTTCAGCATGTGCAGAGTGCAATTCAGAAAAAATATAGATCATGCATCATGTTATATCTTCTGACATTTCATTTTATAACTGACTTTTAAAGTTAATAAATAACTATTCAGCTCCAAAAAAAGTATTTAACAGTTTATTTGTTCTAATATTATATTAAACCATTTATCTTATACAGTATAAAGTTCTAGAGAGCTAAAAGCTATGTGACAAATACAGAAGTCCACTTTATGGATTAATGCTATTTCAAAATATGGAAAACTGTCTTTTCTTATTTAAATACATCGATATATACATGACTAAAAATAAAATGCTTTGGAGTTTTTTCAGAAACATCTACATTTTTGGGTAAAAGGAGCCTTCAAACACAACATCTTTAAGGAGCCAGAGAGGTAAAAGGAGAGTCCATATTTTAAGCTTGTTTACTGCATACTAGCTATAATCAAGGATTTTAATTTCTTTTCTTGGAAAAAAGGAAAGCATGTCACATGTTTTATTCCTGGTTTTGTGGATGGCAATCACAAGAAAGGAATGCAAGCAGCTACATAGCTTTTAGAAAGAAAGACAAGCCAACTTAACTTGAAGGGTAGTAATAGGGTAGGTTCCAGATTCTATGAGAGAAGGTGGGAAACATGCTTTGTGTGGATTTATCGACATAGCTTGAAACTGTGGGGATTTCATCTTTGTCCGATTTCTTAGAACTGTCTCCGTGCAGGCTGCAATGTTCAGAGCAATTTGTATTCCATGCATCTACCAGCTGGTCTTGTTGGTTTCGTCTGTCAATGGTAGTGAGAAAATCTTGTAAAACTTGCTTGAATATGTAGACTATTTCCCAAGGTAAAACATCATTTTCTGCCAAAACTTCACGAAATCTAGAAACAGAAATGAAAATATAATAATCAGTGTTGAAAATTCTTCTGTTTCCTCTCTGGTCTTTTGAGAGGCGGGGAAGAAGGAGGAAATTACTATGTTCTGGTGTCTTTTATTCCTTGTTGCCACATTTCCCTAAAAGACTGAGAGGAAAAGAGATCCAACAATGCACTGGATGTGGTCCAGCTATTACAAGGATTGAAAGCTACTGTTACTGGGCATGCTTGTGCCTTTTGTTTTTGTTTTTGGTGGTTTGTTTTTTTTTTTTTTTTTTTCCTGGCCCATCTGGGTTACGTGATTTAAACTGACTTTGCCCTTAGGTATATTCTGGGCTTTAAAAGGCATGTAGGCATATTCTGTCATTGTTATGTGTCCCTAGAAAATGTATTTAATATACAGTTGGACACATGAGAATTTTTCTTCATAAAATGTGGGTATGGTTGGTTGTTTTTAAAAAACAGGATTTTGTTGGCTTTTTTTGGTGTGGGTTTATTTTTTTTTTTTTCACTGATATTTCGGACATGAAGCAGGGTTTCTGCATAACAGTGTATTGTATTAGTGTTTTAATTTGCTTTTTGTTATTAGGTTACTATTTAATGAATATTTGGGATAAATAACAGGAAAAAAAATCAAATTATTGATAGGTCACATGTTTAAGCATATGAGACTTCCCTTGTTTAGGATTAGACCAGGAAAACTCTGATTAAAATTTCTTCAATAAAGATGTAATTTCTAAAAGACCTATTAAAATGTGTTCCAGTTGCTGATCCTTGTTTCTTTAGAAGAAAGACCAGAGCCAAATACAAACTTGGATTAGGTAAAAGAAACATCCTACTTATGATAGAATACTCAAAGAAAAATATGAAAGTTACCTGCTGAGAACAGTTCCTGTTTGGCAAGGCTGGATTTGTGAACACAGAACTTCCAGCTGCCGTTGCTCTGTTGCTGGAATGGTTGCTTGAGGGTTTTGGTTCTTCAGCCAGTTATAATCCGTGCCAGTCTTCTGGACTTTTTGTTCATTTTCAATCTCTTGTATTAACCTTTCACGTTCTTTCAGGTGCCATTTCAATTCCCTCAGTAGGGTTTTTGTAACTACATCTGATTCAGGATATCTTGTGGATTTGTAGGAATCATTTTTTGACCATTTCATCCAGCCGAAAAGCGGCATTTTAACTGTGAGAGATAACACAAACAACAAACCTTATTTCTGTAATTTCTGTCTGTACACTTACACTTCCTTTATAGCAACTGAATATTAATGAACCTAAACTGTTTTGCAGTATAAGTAGTCATAAGTGCCAAACTATAATGAAATCTGACAATATTTTCCATCTGTTTCCTGAGTTAACATAACTGAGTAAAGTTTATAACAATTCAAATTGCATATCTGTCATCTTGTAAACATCTGTATTTTTATCATACTAGTATGTATGGTTCTAAAAAAGCCCCCAAGTAAAAACCAAAAGAACTACAACATCTGCACCTCTCCCCAGAGAAAAAACAAGCCTACAAAAAAAGCCCCTTACACCTCCGCAACAAGACTAAGCAAACAAAAAAAAAAAGGCAAAAAAATCCCCAACAAAACGTTTATACTTCCAAAATTTTAAGTTACCTGTACATCTAAAAAGTAAGTAAATAAAGTTAAGTGCTGGAACTTTGTGTGATCTATTTTTTTTTTTTCAACTTCTGTATCAGTTTTTATTTTAAATAAATTGGTTTTTTGCATAACCTGAAAACAGAAATCTCATGGAATAGGTTTTAAAAGGTTACAGATCGTGCAGACACAAGCAGACTAATTGGAATAAAATAACATAAATTACCTTTGCAGTTGTTTGTGAACAGTATTGTTTCAGGTGACTTTGCTTGAAGGTCTCTTATTGTAGCATATCCTGTTCCCAGGCTGTTACTACTGCTGGAAAAAAAACAAGGATTTTTTCTGTTTTTCTTTCTTGTATTTTTTTTTTAATTTACTCAAACTGTGCTTAGAAAAATGACTTTCTATACTGAATATGACAGTTTAAGCTTTTCTGCTTTTAAAGTTCTTTTTCATCCTCTGTACCAGAGAGAAGTAGTAATGCATTTAACCTAAGATGGTCTCTCAGATACTTTCTACAAAGTCCATTAAGACCTCCTACCTTTGAACTGGGTTCTGCCGCTGGCAGCAATTTAAAAAAAGATGGCAACAATTTCAAATGCTTGTTGCTAAATCCATCCAAAGGTATTGGTAATAGTGAGATGAATAATGATAGTCTGAAGCAACTACAGACGTGCTTCTAGCTAAAGTTAAGGCTATCGTATGATGTGATGCTTGGCTGTGTATAGCTGTAGGTCACAGTTTAGAGCTGTGTTTTTTATGACTGTAGAGTGCTAAAAATAACTATGTTGCTTTTATCAAACTTCGAGGCCATTGAGATGCTGGAAGACTTTTTTCCCATTAGAGGGGGATCAGGCTGTTCTATTGTCATTTTTAAACAGTTAAAAATAGTCTTTCTCTAGTAAAGATCATCTAAAACGTTTTTTAAGTGAGCCTTGACAGAAGAGAGCTATTTGACAGTTGCTTAGGGTTCTGTTGCTATATTAAATACCTTTTATAGATTAATTCCATCAGTCTCATGGTACTATACTTTTTCATTACTGTGCATAGCTGTTAGCATTTTTAATTAACATTTTAAATAAGTTTGAAGAAGCCAGTCTGTAACACTTACCATGTACCATGTAAGACACTTTAATCTAATTAAAGGAGTAGAATGAAAAGGATATGTAAATTGAGGTCAAATGGATCCAAATAGCCTCGAATTGTAAGTCTTACCATAGACTTTGCTTCTCTCTCAACTGGCTGTCAGTTGCCTGCTCCGTCTTTCCTTGATGAGTATTTTGAGCATATCCATTTTTAAGATTCATTTACAGAGACGGCACCATGCGCACTAAAGGTCGCTGAAGCAGCCATTTTCCGTTCCAGTTATCTGGTCTCTTCCTATTAAACAGTAGGCATGGTATGTGAAATGCTCTCTCTTCTGCTTGCTCTTGTTCTAATGACTGTCTTTGTTCCTGTTAGTATTTTTCATTCCTACTTTTTTGCCTCCACTGGTGTGTTGAACTGTTGGGAGAACAAAGGTTCTGCAAATTTCTTCTAGATGTCCTACAACATAAAGATGACGTGTATGGCTGTTACTAAAGCTGATATTACTTATACATTGTAAAAATTCAAATGTCAGCATTAATCCTCTTCAAGTGGAAGGTTTTCACATTGCATTGTATGTGGTACTATGAAAAAGGAAGGGAGCTAGGTTTATGGTGACAGAACTGTCCTGACAGATTTTCAGATGAAATTAAAATGCTCCTTGCTACCTTCTTTGCAGCACAGTTAACATGTCAACACTTTTTTCCCCACTGTATCAAATCTGAAAGTAAACTGCTGTACTGCATAACCCCATTGTAGTGTCTTTGCAAATTAGTGATGCTTACTGGACGGTCTGCAGATTAATTAAATCTATAATAGTTTGGTTTTGTTGCATCTGTCTTTGTGTCATCAAATTTTGTCAGGTAGGTTACTGAGAATGGTGTTTCCATTGATGGGAGAACGCTAAAATTGAAAATCTGTATTGCTACTACTTTTTAATGTGTTTCAGAACCCTGTGTTCAAGAAGAGATGGCTGTTCATGTGAGAGTGGCATCAGGAATTGGAACTTAAATACAGAGCAGTATGTTATGCAGTTGCTAGCAGGTGGTTAATCTTAGAAGCTTTGTGGAGACTTACAGTTCATGCAGCTATTCCTGAAGAGGCTCATGGTTCTGCAGTTCTGTGTCAGGATGGAAGTTTTGACTTTTCTGGTAGTGGGTCTGTTCGCTGAAGGCATTGGTGAATGTGTCTTTCTTAGTAAATCGAACTATTGTTACAGTGTAACCTGGGGAAGGGCTGTATTTTGATTCCTCTCATTAAGTTTTAGACACTTTCTAAAACTACAGGGATAAAATTACAAATGGTTTGAAGTCTTTACTACTTACCTTTAGATTTCTTGCTCCTTCATTTTTTCTTTCCTCCCCCTCTCTCTTTTGTGTTTGACTCATTTTGGGGGAAAACTGTTTTATCTTCTTACCATTGATCTAGCAATTTTGTGTTTTCATTCAGTCTGTAAATTTAGATAACTTGGAGATACTGTGGCTTTAAACATTATTTGTGGTCTTAAGTTTCTGAACCTCTTTGACATTTTATCTCTTGACTCGTGGAAATTGTAGAAAATTTACAGTCCTAGCACTGTTACTTTCTTACTGTAACATATCAAACCCATATATTTATAGTCTCCATTTCTCTTTTTTGCATTTTTCTTTGTTGGTATCGGTGACTAAACCATGTTATAATACTTGAGCGAGACCATAACATTAGTTATGTAATGAGTAACTTCTTTCTTTTTTTTTTCTTATTTACTCTGCCACTATAGGATGGCGGTTTTTAGCTAATTGATCATCTTTTTTCTCTGTAGATTAACCGTAGTTGTCTGTGTGTAATATAGAATGCAGAGTGAAGATTCTTTGAACTTTTTTTTTTAAGCTTTCTTTTAACCTCCATTTTCTTCGTTTTCCTGATTTCTGAGACAAGAAATGTAATCAATTTGTAACGCGTCTCACATTTCTATAACTTAATTTTCTTTGAACTGCAGTGAGTATCTCCTTTTACGTAGCTAAATCAGGAGTGTGCTTTTCTGTAGCGTATTTTGGAATTATTTTTCTGATGCTGTTCTGAAATTGAACTTGGAGCATCAAGAGCTGCTGAAGTCAAAGTGCAGATTTCCTTTCATAAATCAATTCAGACAGTTTTTAGTGGTCTTTCTTTTCTTGCTATGACAGATCCAGGTTCATCAGCAAAGAACCTTATTCCAAAACAATAGTTGTACAAGAGCACATGATAATTGAGTATTAATAGGGTAAACAAGGAAATAAGAGTGACAGCTAGTGGATAAAATGAGATCTCTATTCTTGTGTCCTTGTGTAAGGCACAAGGTTGTTTCTTTCTATTTTAAAATTACTATGTGCTTTTTAAAAATCTCAGTGGTAGTGTATTTTTTTTTCCTGTGGACTTCTTGGTACAAAAAAACCCCAAACCTAGTCTGATGTATATGTGTGTTCCTCTTTCTCCTGTATTTATTATTCTCTATTCAACCCCAAGTAAATGGGAGGTTCACATCAAACAGGTCTTATTTTTGAATTAATTGTCAGTTCTGCCAGTTTTTCTTTAGGAGACTGCATAACCTGGTGCGTGGATAGGTTAGATGATGGGAGGAGAAAAGAGAAATACCTCATTTTTCCTCTTTCTTAAGATGGTTTCTAGATGGTACCTTTTCTAGAAACTCCATTAGCAATAACCAAATGGTTGTATTGCACTGTGTGCATGATTTCCACAGTGAATTACTCTAGTTGTGCAAGTGAAACACTCATGAGCCACAAAAGTTATTAAGGGAGTGGAACGTCTCCTTCATGTGGAAAGGCTGAGGGAGCTGGGTCTCTTCAGACTGGACAAGCAGAGACTGAGAGGTGACCTCATTAATGTTTATACATACATGCAGGCCAAGTGCCTGGAAAGTGGAGCCAGGCTCTTCTCTGTGATGCCCAGTCAATAGGACAAGGAGCAACATGTGCAAGCTGGAGCATAGGAGGTTCCACATCAACAGAAGGAAAAGCTTTTTTTTGTAAAGGTGACAGAACAGTGGAACAGGCTGCTCAGAGAGGTTGTGGAATCTTGTGCTTTGGAGACATTCAAAACCCACATGGATGCATTCCTGTGTGACTTACTCTAAGTAATCCTGCTCTGTGAAGATTTGGGGGGTTGGGCTAGATGATCTTTCAAGGTCCCAGCAGCCCCTAATTCAGTGGTTCCGTGATTCTCAGAAGCCTTTTTCTGAAATAACAGTAGAAATGGAGACCCATGGAGAATCTCTAATTGCATGGCCATGCAGCTAGATGTATTGACTTGCGTCTCTTGTGCCTTCAGACCAGATGAAAAATAAATGCTTCACTTTGAGTGGCTGAATTTAGCCAGCATTCTAAAAGAGAGGTTTGTATGGCACAGCTTATATATAAGGTTGTTAAATGTTTGCATCAATATGGATGAGCAATGACAACTACACATGAAACGATGAAGCAATCTAAATGCATCTCCAACAGTGACTCTGGTTTGTGGTGAGGATTTCCTATGGTTTGTGGTGGATGTATATGGTTTCCCTGTGGCTTGTAGCTGTGCTGTTTACATGACATTTGGCTTAGAAATACAGAAGTGAGGAATGGTTGAAGTAACTTAACTTCCCATAGTTAGAGTGCACAAAGTAAGCATAATTTACATGAAATTACTCTAGAATAGATTAATATGGAAAAGTGTGGGGGTTTTCCCTACTGGCTTCAGTAAACAGCCATAGTCTGTAATTTAGCAGGTGATTCTTATAATGACTGACTCCATGGAGAGTAATGAGCATGTCTGTCTGCATGTTGTAGAACAGTTCTTACTGGGGCCTTATGCTCTGTTTATTATTTTCTTTCAACTTTAAAATAAAATATGAGACACTATTCAATTTACTGCTTGATTCATTTTTACTATTAGGAGGCATTCTGTTACTAGCTCTTCGAGGAGAAAAGAGAGTCTGTTGTGATACTAGTACATGTCATTTTTAAATAATTCTTCTTAAGATGATACTGCATCCATGGTGGCAGTTACTTTCTGGGTGTGTATTGTAGTGAGCTGCATCTGAACTCAGCATTTGCTGTGACACCCCTCATCTTCAGAGTTGTTTTATTTAGCCACTTGCAGCTTGGGGTGAAGGTATGAAAGTGCAGTTCATGGCACTGGTCTTTAAGCTGAAAACAACTGGTACTCAAAATGTCTCATCTATTCTAAGGAATTCCTCTTCTACCTCTTCCTCTTTGACATCACAGTTGTGAGGGGGAACTTGGTGATTAAGGTAATCTAAAAGTAAATAACTGAAGTGAGGCTGCAAAGATGAAGGATTTATTTCAAAAGCAAGTAATACTTCAGGGTGAAAACTTCGACTCTCTGCTTGTGAATACTCTTATAGCTTTGTATATTACCAGTTGCTAGGAGTCCTCAGCTCTGTTGAATGCACAGCCCAACTAGGGAGTAAGAATATTTGTGTATACCTGTGATGTAAGTATAAGCACAGCATGGGTAGATAGCTGAAACTTACCACAGGAAATAGAATGAGTCAGTGTGAGATGTAAGTTGTGCTGAATGTATCTGGAATTTATCTTTCTTCAAAAAATAGCAAAGCATAACAGTTAGGTGACTTTGTGAATGTTTACAGGATGGCAGAAAAGGACTGGAAGAGTAAAGGCAAGAAAAGTTGGAGTTGAGAGAAAAACTGTTGAAAGAGTGGAAGGAGAGAGAGAAAACAAAGCAAGTGATGCAAAAACTGTTTCACACCACTTCCCATGGGCAGACCAAGGCCTAACCAAACAGGGGATGGCAAGCCTAACTGAGCACCCTTCTTCCCCTTTTCTCATTTTATTACTGAACCTGACAGTATGTGGCATGGAATATCTCTTTGGTTAGTTGGGGTTATCTGCCTGGTTGTGCCTCCTCCTGTCGTCTTATGCACTGTCAGCACTGTTCACTTGGGGGTGTACAGTGTGAGAAATGAAGAAGGCCTCGATGCTGTGCAAATGCTGCTCACAGCAGTAACTAAGAGATTGTAGGTTTGATACACTGCTTTGGTCACAAAACTAAAGCCAACATCATAGAGCTGCCATGAAGAAAATTAACTCTCTCCCAGGTAGACCTAGAGCAGTTACATAGAAAGGTTACCAATGCAGCTAGTCAGCTGAGAAAAGCAGTATTTCATTTTTGTAGTTATTCATAGGTAGCATGTTGGATGATTTGGTTCCATTCATAAATGCAGCCCCACTTTGGATTTAATGATCAACTTTGCAGAGCATTTTTCTTGATTTGATAGAACAATTTGCTGTAGCTGTTTTAAGCTGCAGACAGATGGTGAGTCTGTGTGCTCTGATTGCTTCAGACAGCATTTGACTACTGCTTTTGCTTTTTAACAACTATGAACAAAACTTGCTATGATCCTACAGGAGAAGCCTCTCGGTAAGATTCTGTTTAGTCCTTTGTTGTGACAGCTAACAGCAGTAATAATTCTCTTTCAAGTGCTGACAGAAAGTTTTTTTTAAGTTATCATTGTATTACTGTTGCTCTCTGATGGATAAAATCAGGACAATGTGACTGTAGCATTGATGTTTCTGGTGCTTGGGACACTTCATTAATAGACAGGGGAGTTACAGGTGTCAGTTTGAAATTGAGGAGATCTTGCATTTGAAAGGACGTTGTGGAGAGGTTGTTGCTGGTCTCTTCTCATGGGTAATTAGTGATAGAACAAGAGGGGGAACAGCCTTAAGCTGCAACAGGTTACCTTTAGACTGGACAATAGGAAAAAATTTTTCACAGAAAAGAGTGGTCAGACGTTGGAGTGGGCTGCCCAGGCAGGTGACTGAGTCACTGACTCTGGATATGCTTAAAGATTGTTTAGATGTGGTGCTTCGGGATATGGCTTAGGCATGAACTTCGTAGAATAGGGTTCTTGGTTGGATTTGATGATCATGACAGTCTTTTTCAACCTTGAATGTTTCTGTGATTCTGTGAATATTAGTCTTCATGGGCATTTTTTTAATTCAGTGGAGTCTCCTACTTGCATTGCATTTTATTTAGAGATTTATTTAAACTGAATTTTACCAAGCTGATAACCAAATGCATTTATTTGGGTGATGGTTTTTTTTTTCTTGTTGTTTGTGGGGTTTTTTGGGTTTTCGTTACAGGGGAATATTTGACTTTTTTTAATTCAGCCAAGTTCATTGCCTTCCTGATTAGAGGGAAGGGATGAATTTTAAAGTTTGATTTTTGAAGTTTTAAAGAGCGTAGATGCTTCATGATGCTGCTAAAGGATCAGAAGCAGTGCTTGATAGAGCAACTGTGCTTTTGGTTCACGTTAATGAACATCCATACTAATTTACAAAGTTAACTGTTTCATGTGTGGTAGAGAGGTAGTTGCTTTGTGGCTTGTCACCATCTGCTGCAGGTTAATAGCTGCCCTCTTCCAAACCATCCCTATTTGAGCTGTGGCTGCAGAAAGAGGAGCTCATGAACAACTCATTTCCAAAAGGAGCCCAATTCCTTAAAGCTCAGTAGTTCAGTCTGGTTTCCCCCATGGGCTGTTTCATCCTGGCATTTGTGGTTGTTATTTTTCTTGAGTTTTACCTTTGGGTAATGTGAAAAATGGAAGGTTGTACAGAGCTGTTGGTTTGTTAATTAATACATATTTATGAGATGTTCGGTTTACATAGCATATCCAAATCCAAATATTTGCATTTGAGATTTTCAGGGTTTTGTGAAGCAGTTTTAGTGTGCTCTCTCTCTCCTCCCTATACCCAGCTAGCTTCCTACTGTGGGGAAGAGCTGTGCAAGCCTTTAAGATGCCTATATATGAAAACTGTAGCACTAAATTTAGCTAATTACATTTTAGAACAGTTCTCTTGAGTGGAAAAAAACAAGCACCTCATGAGTTCTTAGAGTTGTATAATAATCTGTAAATCACTTAAAAATCTGTATTTATTTAAAGGATTTCACTTACTCTGAATTTAATCATTAATCTTATACATTCATGACTGAAACTTTTCTTTAACAGCAGTACATTATTTCTTTAAAGTTAGTATATTTCTGCAGGTAAGACCAGTCTTCTAAATGTATGGAATGCCAACTGTCAGTTAAAAGAAATTTTTAGTATGCCTAACCAGTGGAAGGTTACGTACTGTCATGGCAAATGTTCAGTTATGTAAAGCGTCACATTATTTTAATTTCAGAAAAGAGGCTTTGAAACAGTCTACTGTATATATCATACTAAAATTGTACAGCAAAACATGGCTGTGTATGCCATAAAGCTAAATACTTTTCCAAGTGATTCTCCACCCCGGATCTTTTAAGTAGGTGAAGAGCTTGCGTATGTGATAGAAGCCATAACTTAGGGCATTCTTTCTCTTGTGAACTGTGAAATGAGTGTCCCTAGTTTTATGTTCAACTCCCAGTCCCAAGTAAACAGGGATTTTTGTCAGATGCGGCAGAACATAAATAAGCAAAAAGTACATCTATAACAGCTTTCAAAAAACACAGCTGTGGAACACTTTGATGTTTCATTTGCTTATCTCTAAGATGGAAGCATTCTTATATTTATATGGCCTTGAATAGAAGCTTCTACCCTGGAATTAAATAATGAATAGAAATGTATCTGAAAATGGATAAGAATGCATCTTAATCCTTGGAATTTTGTTACATATTGGAATGTTTTCTTCATACATTCAGATTTGCTGCTCTTATTTATTTCCAGGGAATAAGATTGTGTGAATCTGTTCCATTAATAATTTTTTTTTGTAAACAGACATTGACATATGTTCAATGTATGCATTGGCATGGTAGTATATGATACTGAGAAGAGACAAACAAATTACGTCTCACCATTATGGTTAAGATGGGCAATTGATTATATTTTTTATGACTTAAGTGTGTGCAAAGATGCTTTGGTATTTCAAATGCAAACACTTTCTGAGTGTACTCTATTATGATGGCCTTGTTGGCTTACTAGAGGTCATTCTATAGCTTGAAGAAAAGGAAGACCTTTCTGTAGCTGAATTTATTTAAAGAAAGGTGTGCTCATTGCATTTGAAAGCATTTACAACTGGATGTGTCAAAAATTTCCCTGTTAGTAATTTCTGTGAAGTGGCAGCTGCATTGTATTTCGTTTGACACGGAATTTTCCTTTAAACGTAGATAAGAAATGCTTAAAAAGATTTTGTCCCAAATGCTCAAAATAATTTAAAGTAATACCATGTATCTAGATCAGTCACACTTCAGAAAAATGTTACAGCAGATAAAATACATGATAAAGTATAATGAAAGTGTCCCATAAGATAGTGTTAATTCTCCTCTGAACAGAAGCATGCTGTCCTTTACATTTTGTTTATAAGAAAAGCCTCTTACTGGCCACTTGTCAGGCTCAAAGTTCCCATGTCTGCAACTACCGAGACTATTTTCCAAAATCAATAGATCTTGAGAAGTGTATGCCTTCAGAAGTAGCTGACAAATTAGGTTTTACAGATGTTAGGATGTAACTTTGTATGGCTGTGTCCATTTAGAGTGAACATAGTAGTATGTGTTTGCAGGTTCAACCGCAGAAATCTGGTTGCTTTTGAGAATAAAACATGTTCTCAGTCTTTCTGAAATGAGATGGAGAGCATTAAACCCAGAACATCTGAAGTTTCCTGTATTTCCTTAAGCCAATAACTTTAACTTTTCAGTAACCTTTAGCCAAAAAAATGCATTCTGCTGCCTCATAAATTGATGGAATTATGAATGTTTCATATACGCAGTTGAAAATCTATTTGCCAAAGTTGTACAATATTTGGAGATTCAAAAGACCCAGGACAGCCTAAAAGTAGGTGATCACCAAGGCTGGAATCTGGAATGCCTAATAATGTGCTATAGCAGGGCAGGTGTCCTGAAATGTGAATTTTAATTCTGTCAGAAAGAATAGAAATGGGGGAGAGATAACTGGTGTATTAGACGGACACATACTTCATTAACAGTCTAGAAGAGTCCCTTTATTACTGTTGTCCTTTTCTAGACTGCAGTGGATTTGAGTTTTCTGAATCTTCTCATTCCTCTGCTATCAGTAAATCAGAAAAATGTTCCAGCCCTTTCTGTTTGTCCAGGTATATTTGGGATAACACTTCTTCCTGATGGCTTATTAAAGATTACTTGTTTATATTGTTCTGGTGACTTGGGAGAGTGCCAAAGGGCTTTGTAAGGATTTTTTTTCCCCCGTTTGACTTTAAAAAATAACATTCTGTAAGCTTTTGATTTTTATTAAAGCAGCAAAGCTCAGCATTTAAAAAACTGCGAAATTATGTAATGAAAGTTGTTTGATCATTTCGTATGACCGTATGCAATTTTCCAGTTGCATATGATTTTCCCCAAGACCAAAGCCTGATTTGGTGCATCGAGTGAGCAATGTTCATTCTTAATGACTGGCTATTAAATATTTTCTTCATTCATTGTGTAGCCTGAGGTTTATTTACTGAATACTGTCTGAAGAAAGAAAACCTATGTTCTGAAAGAAAATGTCCAGATATCCAACCAAAAAGTACTGTATTCTCACAAGTCATTGAGATCATACTGTCCTTGTTTACCTGCAGCTGTGCAGGCACATGTTGAAAGCATGTACATACTTCTGTGAACCTGTTTTGAAATGCTTAATGCTCCATCTCCCAGGAGTATTTAGTTGAATGTATCTTGTGTTACATAAAACTGTTTCTTGGTGACTTCAGCTGCAACTTTAATTCTGATGCTTCTGCAAGGTCTTTGCAGCAAAGGAGGAACGTAGTTCTACGTTATTGAAGTGGTTGGTTTGTTAATGCTTAAGGTTCTGATACTTGATTAATACCTGCTCCTGCATGAAAGCATTTGCTGTCATAATCAGGTGGCTTTTTTTTCCTGGGAGATGGAGCAATTGCACTTACTGCACAACTAAGTTTAGTTGTGAGGATGTGTGTCCAGTGCACTCGATAAGACTGGCCATATGGAAATGGAGAATACCTGGTTATACCACTAAAATCTGTTGCATACAATGTTGCCAAATGGCAATTGTATGGCCAAGCTTCATTATGTTATTTTCAACTACTGAATGCTTGGCTTTGGTACCCTCATTGTATTTTTGGCTTTTACTCGTGTTTAATGTACTTTTGGTGGAATAATCTTTTCCACAGTCTGACATGATGTGTGTGAACTTTTCTGATTTGTACCTTGGGTTCAGGCCTATCATGGAGTGCTCCCTCTCCCACCTGTTTCAGAAGTTAATTGCTGAAGTGTTGTAGTCTGCTTCCTGGAAGTTGCTCACATAGAGATTGTGCAGAGATGGGTGCATCCTGTTGAACTCTGCATTGAGAGAAAAATTGCCTTAGCTTTGTAACTGAAATATTGTTACAGTCGGATAAGAAGCCACATCTTGGTGAGAAATAACTGGTGTTTCCTGTAGGAGGAAATAATGACTGGATGAGTAGTCTCTAGCAGAGCCAAACTGGCACAGAGATAGTCTTGTCATAGAAGGTGGGTGCTCTGGGGCATCAGGATACTTCAATTATTCTATGATGAGAGCTGTGTGAGAGTGCCATGTTAGAAATCTCTCGTTTTCAGATTGTTTTTTGAGCTACTTTGCTTATCATTTGGGTCAAGAAATAAACACAGTTGCATGTGTACAAAACTCTTCTATGTGTGAGTTCATTTATGGTTTAATCATCGTGCAATTATTACATATATGCTACTTTTTTTCTCTACTGAAATCTGGTTTTCTTGGCACCATTTATGCAGAAGATAGTTTTTCTTAATCCCATTTAATTCTGTTTATGTCATGGATAGATTTTTACATCTGGTGTGTAATAAATGTCTATAAAATTCACTGATCAGATGATTGTGTTGGGGTTTTGTTTGTTTGGGTTTTTTTCCTGACCACCACTCTTGGCTCAAAGACAAAAATTCTTTCTGTAAAGCAGTGGGATGATTGTGTTTTCTCTTGTCTACTTGCCCTGTCTCCATGGAATGATGCAAGAATTACATGTATTTTCATAGTTA
The DNA here is from genome assembly GCF_027791375.1 of Indicator indicator. Classification (NCBI taxonomy): domain Eukaryota; kingdom Metazoa; phylum Chordata; class Aves; order Piciformes; family Indicatoridae; genus Indicator; species Indicator indicator. The sequence continues at coordinate 25,022,217 of NC_072013.1, forward strand.
AACTGAATCAAGAATTTGTCAAAAAAAATTATCTTTGTTTGGAAGAAATTGTAGACTTTCATAAGGAGATAAATTCCTAAGAATTACAAACTTAAAGGATTATATTTTTCAATAAGACTTAATGTGGCACTTTGCTCAGGCTAGTATCTAACTGCAGAGACAAAATTTATTTCCAAAGTTAGTTCATTGAAGTAGTTCCTGCTCAACATGGAGACTGTGAACTTACTGTATAATGCTCTTATTCCCAGAAATAACCATAACTTAGATTAAGAAGTATATATGGATTTGTCATTTCTTTCCTCTTCAGGCTACCTATCACAGAGAGTGTTGGAACTGAATATGCTGAAGAGTGCAGGCAAACTGCAGAGACACAAGAGCTTACTGCTGTTGGACATGATTGGCACGTCGATAAACCAGGTTAATGAAAATAAACGTGTGTATATATGTATGCACACTTTTTTGTTCCTGTTATAAACTCGGATAAACCTGTCTTTTTTCCTACCTGTGGTCTTTCCTCCCATCTTCTTCCCTAAACAAACCATGCACCCCTCCCATGTGTTTCTTGTTTGTTTAGTGCTGTACATGCATTTGTTTGCTTTGTATAAGGCAAAAGTAAATGCCTTATTTTCTGGAAATCACAACATGTAATGCTGTTGTATACATCCGTGTACATACATCTTGTTTATTGTATTGATAAAAGTAGGTACGTGATTGAAATGTATCTGCAAGTAAACAACACCACTCATTGTGTTCATGCCTTTCTCTATTCTGTTTTCCTATTTTCTATCCATGTTATTTCTGTGTATACTTCACCGTTGTTTTGAAATGCCTTTAGAGATAAATTTGATTGCACTTCTTTCCTAGGAGCTCTGGTAAAAGCAGTATAAGGCTGATGCACTTGTCAGGACAGCTCAGCTTCAAACTCTTGCTGTGCCTCTTAATTTCCAAATCTATTATTGTAGCTCATCTACCAAGAAAGGGACATTTTGATGTTTTGTCTGTTCTGTCGTTCTCTGTAATACCTTCTGTATACCTTTGTTTATATACCAAAATTTGTCAAATTGAGAGATTTTTCTAGAAATTACTTCAGTGTTTCTGCAAATTATGTGATCTCTGGAACTTGGGTAAGTTGTGAAGCCATTTGTTTGGCCTGTCATCAGCTGTCAGAGACAGTAGGTGCAGTTGACCTGTCCAGCATGTGCAGCACATCTGACTATCTGTCCCAACGATAAAATACTGTCTCTTGTTCACTTGACATTATGTAAAATCTGTAAGAGAGGAAGAGGTATTGAATGGTGAAAATGGGACAGTAAAGGGATTAGAAGCAGCTTTGAATGTTGTAGTGCAGGAGTGTGGAGTTTCATAGCTTTTAATGTGCTTTACTAATGAATGAAGGACAAATGCAAGTTGACTAAGCGTAAGTTCCTTGGATATTTCTTTAGTGGTACTGATTAATTCAAGGAGTTATTGTAGATCATTTAATGTTCCTCAGCAATCGAATGAGAGTTCTACCTGAGGTAGGCCAGCAACTTAGTTTAGCAGCACTGGTGATCTGTTAATTTTGAATGGAACTGATACTAGCAATGTTCCTCTTGTAAAGAAACAGGGTTATAACGCAGGCTTCTTAGGTAATATTTTTACATAGTCATCCCAGTTCTTTTACTTTGTAAATAACTAATGCTTGTCTATGAAATTTATACCTTCTAATATTTATTCTTTCGTTTCAGTTGTATCTCAATAACAACATCTTAAATACTTAAATATTACCATGTACATACTCTCTTACTAATCTATAAGATGTGTTTTTCTGTCCTTCCCCCTGCTCCCCCTACCTTCCTCCTTGCCCTAGCCCCTCCTACTCTGTGTCATGGTCTGTAGTCTCAGTTGCTTCAGGAGCTGTTCATGCAGTGTTTGTGCCTGCATTCTCTGGCTATTACACTACTCCCAGCTGTCTGTGATCCAGTGAGGATCTCTGATCAGACTGGATAGTGACAGGACCGCATGATTCCTATGGCATTCTTGAGACCAAGCTGCTAAATCTAGATGTAGAATAACACAAAAACTTCAGAAAATCCGGATTCTTACTGGTATTAACTTTGACTTACAGATGCAGGAATATTATGTTAGGACAATACAATAAAGGTCAGTGAGTGAACTTGAGATTTGTAATGTTTACTTTATAGATTATAAATATATGTGTTGTTAATGAGACTGCTATTCTCAAATGGTATTATGTTCATCATGCAGATTTCATGAGCTCTAAGACCCATTTCTGACTGTCAGCTATATCAATCTGGAAAGGCATGTTCTATTTAAGAATATGCACATTGGTGTAAGTGATCAAGGATTTATCTAGACTGAGCCCTACCACTCTAGCTGTTTTGAGTACAAATGTAGTCAAGCGATAAGCTGCACAACATGGAAATGAGAAGGTGATTTGCCCTGAAGGTTTCAGAATTGAAACCACTTCTGTTGCTTCTTTCATTCTTTCTGAATTGCTCTTGTAACTGTATATGGTATCTTCTATATGAATTTTCAGCCTGTTTTAAATATTGCAGAGTTGGTGAAACTCTTGTGGTGTTTGCTTGTACCTTGGTGTTTTAGGAAGTTCTGTTGAGTTTTTGTGCTTTCCAATTTTTTTGAATCAGTATAAACTTTCATACTGACAGGATACACAGAACTGCCAAATCTGCTTCTCTGCTGAGAAAAGAAACCATCGGGGAACTGCATTCAGAATTCTGACTTCTTCATAACATGCTAGAAAGGATACTGCTATGAATAGAAAGTCAAAGTGATTAAATAAAAGCAGGAGAAATTCACAGCTGTTAGTAGTGCATTATCATTTCTTCCCTGGCCCATCAGGCTAGTTTCACAATTGGTACTGGCTGTTTCAGACTCAAAATTACACCTTTGATTCAGTGAGGTCACAGCATGTTGTGCAGCGGGAAACCTTCCAGAGCTGTGTCTATGGGTCACTTGCCTACTTCAAGCATTCTATGGAGAAGAGATAACTTCACTCCCCACAAATTTGGCTATTCTAAACTGCTTGCACTAAGAGTTCTAAGAAAACTTCTGAAGTCCTTAATAAATGGTGGTCTTAGTTTGTTTTTTTTCTTCTTAAGGATGCTTGTATAATTATTTTTATGAAACTTCTATCTTCATTATATTCACACGATTAAAAGGATCTCTTCTGGGTATCTTCTGAATCTTAGGTGAAGTAATTGCTTACAGAGAGGAAGAAATTTAAACGTTGCTTCTGGTTAGGTTTCTGACATAAAAACTTCAAGTTATAGTTAAATGTTTTGGATTCAAAACATGCATGCAAGGAAAATTAATCATAGCACAGATCTTCATCTCAAACATTTTGTATTCAACATATTTCCAAGCTGAGGATTGCAATGGAGAACAGAAGCCTCATGAGCAAAGACTAATTATTTGTGGCATTTTCCTAGGAATTTTCATGTCACCTGCAGGCATGCTTCAGCAGTCAACACAGGACACAGAAAACTGTTAATGTTTTCTCCAGTCTCGAAGGATAGTAACATTTTCCAGGGTTTGGATTAAGCTCTTCAGGGCACAATCAGGAGCACCTCTGTGTACTTTGCATTATGATTGAAGTAGCATGACTTACTCTGAAGTCCTTGTGCTTTGTGAGTCAGTGTAGGAACCTGTTTCCAGTGGCTTTCCTTTCCCATGAACTTGCTAGCTAATGTAATCACTCTGTGTGTTTGTAGCTCAGCAGAATTATCAGTGGCATAGTAAACATCTTGTCTGACTCACCTAACAAGTACTTTCAAGTCCCATTTTAATTTGTTTAGTGGTATATTTAAGGAAGTTATGGATGCTCCCTTCTGGGAAGTGTTCAAGGCCAGGCTGGACAGGGCTTTGTGCAACCTGGGCTAGCAGAAGCTGTCCCTGCCCATGGCAGGGGGTTTGGAATTAGATGATCTTTAAGGTCTCTTCCAACCCAAACGGTTCTATGAATTTATGTTTCTATATACCAATATCCAACTGTACAGTCTTTCCTCACAGAACTGGTGAATACAAAAATCTGTTCTTTTGTTAAAGAATCTTTTCAGATTCAATTCAGGAAACAGGTACCATAAGGAATACATCTGCTCTGTGGGCTACAATAACTGGGAGATTGGAAAATTGCTCCTTCCTTGGGCAGTGACTGTTACAGTCATGGCAGTCAACGTATCTCCACAGAACTTCAGTAATAGAAAAGGAAGTGAGCAGGCAAATTCATCATTCCCATAGCTCAGTTTTCACTTTCTTTTTGCACTGACTGAATAGAGACGTTAATATCATTTTATTCTGGATTGACATTAATGCTATATATATATATATATATATACAAATATAGAAATATTTTGCTTGTCATAAAACAGCGTTGGTGGGCAGTTGCATGCTTCTTCAGTTCACTATTTTCAGGTTGGACATTTCAGGTCTTGCATTCTCTATATCGTAGAATCATGGAATGGCTTAGGTTGGAAGGTACCTTTGAGATCATCTACTCCAACCTCCCTGCCATGGGCAGAGTTGCCTTTCAACTAGACTCAGCTGCTCAGGGCCTCATCCAGCCTGGCTTTGTATGTCAGAATCCAAGACAAGATTGGTACTTACAGAGGTGCACATCTGTTGGATTTGCTGTCCCAGTCTGAATGATGTTTTCCTGAAAGTATAAGCTATTGAAAATTGTGCCTTTCTTGCTGATAACTCTGTAGTCCTGTAGTTCCTTGAATCTGCAGATGCCTCTGTATTTGAAGAAGTGATCTCTTTTTCTAGAGACCAATTCTCATTTTAGGATTTATTATGTAAATAGGTGTTAAACAAAAAAAAAATTAAAACCCAACACCAAAACTAAAACCAAACAAGAGTTGAAGGTAATTGTGTGGTATAGAGTCCATAGTTGAATGTTTATTTAAATTAGTTAAATAACCTTGGAACTTTCATGGGGGTGTATATTTAAGTATTCTGTGGCAAGTCTTCACTGTTCAGTACATCTTTCATTAAAAAAAAAAGGCAGCTAAGTTTAAGGTCTTCTGTCCAAATTCCTTGTCCCAGTTTTGTTTTCAGTAATGATCATACCAGATTCCAGAAAAAGTTTGTATCATCTTCTTATATCTTGTTATAGTGGCCCTTACCATGGTTATTTGGGTTGTGTCAATGTTCATTTGAAGATGCCAGGTTACTCTGAGGGCCAAAACTAGACTGTTTGCTCTGGATTGATGTCTCATAGTTATTGTGGTGCTAGCTCTCCGGGCAAACTCATTAAGAGAAAAAAACCCTAAGTTGTACAGTTCTTAGTACTTGCAGCATCTACTAAATAGTTAGTGACCGCCAGTTCTCAAACTCTTCATATTGATGGTGGCTACATATCGAATGATCATTTACTTTTTTTATTTTTTTTTTTTTCCAAATTTGTGTGCTTAGGAGACAGTAAGATATTGCTCTTACAGAAATGTCATATAAAAAGCAACATTAAAGAAAAGGTTACGTTTCATCAATGAAAAAATGAGATGTACAAAACTGATTAAATTGTTGTGATTATTTAGCAAATACATGAATACTGATTGTTGTTTCTAATGCGTTCCTTTGAGTTTTTACAGTGAAATTCTTGACTTTCAATCAGTGGTTTCTTACTAATACACTTGGCTTCTACTGAGTTAGAGAAGGTGAATGCAAATCCTACTGTTTAAACTGCTTCTTTTTATAAGCACTGTTATAGAATTGCTGCTGTCTTCTGTTGATTCCTTGTAACATATTTTTCAAAATTGTGGTTGTTACGTGGAAAACCTGGTAGGAGTGGAAGGCTACATTGCTTTAGCAGGAATATGCTGGCACCGATGTCTTCTCTTCCAGCACTGGTCAAATCGTGCAGACCTACTGATGTCTCAGTAGTGACATGTTTGTGCCAGAGGGAAGCCAGTCAGCCGTTGCACAGTGTTGCTGTGACAGAATGCTACATGTGATTATTCCTGTGGAATATATTTAGAAACTTGCGCAAAAGTATTTTAAAGAACACAGTAAATATTTTCAAAGAATGCTGTTACTAATTTTTGGGTTGTATGTGTTTAGTAGCACTAAATAAACCACTGTATCACCTATAACTTTTGCATTGCACAGAATTGAGATAAAAGAACCTTTATCGTTGAAGACTGGGTTTAGAGCTTTATGAAACTGTCTTAATGAATTGTTTATCTCTTGGAGGTTTCCTTAATGTGGAAATACGTCTTTTTGATTTCCTTGACACTTGAAAGCAGTTTGAGGGGTTGGAGTACATTCAGATACAGTACAGAGACAAAAGAAGCTGTTCTGCTTGCTTCTGCTTCACTGCTGTTTGAGATTGTTAGTAACCTTTCCAAACAAAGGAATCTGTAACTGTGTAGTCATGTATCTAGACGATAGTCTTTATTTTGCAGTAAATATTGCCTTTGCAAACAAAATACCAGATTTCTTTCCCACTGCTGTGTGTATTTCTTAGGGAAATAATATGACATAAAAGCGAAGTCTTAAGTTTTTATTATCTGTATGCAAATAAGTAAATTTTACCATAGTACCTGATAAAACCCATTTGAAATAGCATTTCCACTTTTGATTTTAGTATAGTTGGTTTTTTCAGCCAAATTGGTAAGCAATTTTGCAATGTACAATTAAAGTCTTGTCCTGGTTTCCTGTTATACACCTGCCTCTACAGTTGTTCAGTCTTTCTTGCTTTGCATAGTCAAACTGGCAGCAGGCTGCTGAGCAGAAATTCCTGCTATCACTGTAAGATGTTGTCCTGTGTTACCCAGTCATAATCGTGACTGATTCCTTCCATGACACTGCAGAGTCTAGTATCACATTGGAAGGTTCTCATGATACTTGCCAGACTTGTAATTGCCAAGTGGTAGAAAACTGGTCTTCCATCAGATTACAGGTTACTTTGTACAATAGGCTTTTGAAAGAAACAACCCATGGATGCATGAATACAGCATATTTTTTCAGTATTTTCAAAGAACTTCTAGGGAACGAGTGGATTTGGCAGTTGTAATGCAAACAGCGCAAAAATACTGTTACTTAACCAAGAGAATTTGAATCCAGAATTGTGTATGTCCTTGACACTGACAGTAGCTTATATGCAGAAGCAATGTTTTTCAAAGCTGCTGTCAGTAGAACAAACAGAAAATTTCTTCAATCTACTAGTATTAAAAGGCATTAATTCTATTAATACTCATGTGATTCAAATTAGAGAAAAGTTAGATTTCAAATACTGTGATCATATTCTTCTGCTGGTCTTTCCCTTTCTCTGTTGAAATAACTTGTTTTTATTTTTATGCGTAGATACTTCATTGTCTCAGTGTGAATCGAGTGATTATACTTCTATACCAATAACTGACCATAAATGTGTGGATATGCCTATAGCCAAACACAGGGAAGAGGTAATTCTGTTGTACTTTTATCTCATTAGGGAACAAAGCAGAAAATGTTTTTGGGGAGGTTTTGTTTGTGGGGTGTTTTTCTTTTGTTGTTATTTTTGTTGTTTGGTTTGGGTTGGGGTTTTTTATTGGTTAGTTTGTTGGGGTTTTTTCCAGAAGGAAACTTCTGTTCCTGTTTTAACCATGGTCCAAAACCTGTGTTCATTATGCAAAACCATTGTATAAAAATTCCTAGAGGAAGAAACAATACTGTTATACTTTCTCTTTAAAGGCATTTATGTAGAATACATGACCAAGTGCATGCCTGTGTTCTTTCGTGTGGTGTTGTAATGTGTTTTAGGAGTCCAGTTATCTACAGACGCTTAGGAGATGATACAGTAGTGTTTTGCAGAGGTTCGATTATGTGGCCTATACGCTATTGTTATTTCAAATCCATTTGAAATCTGTTTGAGTTGTTCTGCAGGCTTATGAGTTTTCTTAAAAAATTGTTTCAGATAGTGTCTCTGATAGAAAGTAATTCAGTTGTGATTGTACAAGGAGCAACTGGCAGTGGTAAGAGCACACAGATTCCACAGTATGTTTTGGATGACTGCATTCAGCGTTCTATCTACTGCAACATCGCTGTTGCCCAGCCTCGGAAAATTGGTGCCAGCAGCATTGCCAGGTGGATTAGCAAGGAACGATCATGGATGCTGGGTGGATTTGTAGGATACCAGGTATAAGAAAATTTTAAATGGTATTAAAAAATATAGGAAGATATATAAAAGATATTATATGTATCTTCTTACTTGATAACTTTTGACCATATATAGCGTACCAAAGAAATGGTATCTCTGGGCTTTAGGAACATGTTTGTACAGAAGCTTCTACAGGTCTGAGTGAATAATTTTGATGGGTTTACACTGTATTTTATTTTGGAGTTTTCAGAGGCATCTCCCTGTATTTATATTTAATATGTGTTCCCATCTATAATATTTTTTCGTAATATATTAGGTAGGTTTGGAGAATGTTTCCACAAAGGACACAAGGTTGCTGTACATGACAACTGGAGTTCTTCTTCAGAAAGTAGTTTTTGCCAGAAGCCTAGCTGAATTCACGCACATTTTCATTGATGAAGTAAGTTGGTGGAAATAAGTTTCAATTTCATATTCAGAAAACTTTCTTCTCTTTGTCTCTCTTACCATGCTAGAGAAAGACAAATGCACAGGTTTTACTTGTAAAAATGCTATGTGTAAGTCATCTAAGGTAATATTTCTTGAAATAAGCTTGTTTCAGTGATCCTTTAAGCAGCAAAACTTAGAACTGAGGTTTTGGGGAGGATTTTTGGGACTGCTTAGTTTTTTGTGTGTGTCTCAACAAGTTTTCTGAAGTCCACCATGTGGATTTCAAAAACATGTCTGGCTAGGCCTTAATAGGAGGAAGGTCTTAGAAAAGACTTAATTCTTCAGGGATGTCCTGAAAAATAAAATACTCTTTAAAAATTACCTGTCTTCTGTCTAGATTTACAGTCTCCTTATGTGGGCTCATTACTGCTGCTACTTCACTAAAAAGCTGAAGAAAATAGACTTGTAGGGGTTTTTTGTAATTCGTATACTTTTACATGCTTCTATGCTTATTTTTGTGGTAAGCAGTATTTCAGTGCTGAGCAGATATGAAATTGTGCTTTAGCAAACCATGAATGTAGATTACATTGAGGACTTAAATCTTGGGATGTAGTAACATAGAAGAGGACTTACAGTTGTTGTTGGTTGATTGGTTGGGGGGTTTTGTTTGGTTTGGGTTTTTTTATTGCTGTTGCCTTTTTTTGTTGTAAATGTCCACACTGGCACATTGGAAATCTGGAACATTGAGCAAATAGTGACATTTCTGTACAAAGCAGCTTTAGGACATCATTCAAGCAGATATAAGAACTGAAAGAAAACCTGAATTGTTTGTCTTGATGGGAATGATCTGAGAGCACTGAATATATTAGCAGAATCTTGCAAACTTTATTTTTAAACCAAAGATTAGGAAGTGCAAATTAGAGATAAAATGAAAATGTCTATCAACAGAAGATGCATACATAGAGAAGTATTAATTTCCTTTAGATTTAAAAGTTATTAATTAAATGAAGAAATTAATTAATGAAGTTTCCTGGCCCCTTACACAGGAGAACAGATTTATCCAGAGATGATTTTTTTTTTTTAACCTTGTTTGTTTGGGTGCTCTAAAATTTGAACTGGTGGCATCAGGTTGTACAATATTTCAGGAGCTCCAACCTTTCAAGGCTCTGTTTTGCTTCCCCAACCAAAATTCTAATCCCCCCTGTTCCCCATATGCCACTTTGCCCCTCCTTCCCCCCATCTACCTCACAAAATGTGAGCTTGACTCAGTAGCAACCATTTTAACTGTATCTCTGCCACTGTATTCCTAATTACAGGTCCCAGCCCTCTTAAGCTACTGCAGACATTTAAGAACATACCTAAACGAATTTAAGTCTGAAGATCGTAACTTCTTATGACAAGACCTTAGTGTCAGCCTGAAAACTGCCTTAGCTAAATTGTTTTCATAATGGGGTACCACTGAATGTATCTTTTATGTTATGTTAGAAGATGCTATTACCTTGCAGGTAATGAATGTTGACCTTTGAAGATTAAGCTCCAGAAAAAGCTGCTGCACATGATATATTTAAACTCCAGTTCAAGAAAGGAATATGATCATCATTGATAATGTTTAAAAGAAGTGTTAATTAAAGTGCAAGGAGCAGTCAGAAAAGTCAGATGCTGGCATATATAAATTCTTGGGTGGAGAATAGTACTTAGGAAAGCAGTTATGTATTTTGATCATAGCTAGAAGCTATGAATAGGAGACATCTTCGGTTTACTTAGTTTTTAGGCACCAGCTTAGTCCCTGCCTGGGCCACTTGTGATTTTACCAGTACAACTGACGTACTGGACTTCAATATCACTTCAGTTGTTTTCATTAACTCTAGTAGAGCTAGTGGTTAGAGCTCATGATCAGTTATCTAGTCGTTCCACAATTTGCATGACTTAGAATGATGGATAATTTCCACAAAGGATGCCGTAGTCATCTGAACAGCTGGGTTAGGATTTTAAAATATTTAACATGCATGGTCTTAAAAGCTGTGTTTTCTTCTGTGAAAATGTATTCTTGTTCCGAGTTTAAAAAAAAAAAAAAAAAGAACATTAAACTGAATAGCAAAGGAAAAGATTGTGAAAAAGGAGAGCATGAAGTAATGAAAATGGAATTGTGGATAATGTCTTCAGGTGCATGAGCGTACTGAAGAAATGGATTTCTTGCTCTTGGTGATTCGTAAACTGTTGCATACAGATCCACATTCTGTAAAGGTAAGTTCAAAGTATGTTCTTGTATTTTTTTTTTTAATGCAAGAATATTTTTTAATGAGTTTTTGATCTGCAAAGGGTGTGTTTTAAAGATCTTACTGTAAATGTGGCATTATTTTTACTAAAATATTTAGTTTGTCACTCCTCATAAGCAAGCAAGCTACAGGGCATTCTTTTCCTGGCTGCTATAATGTGTTCTGAGAGACCTTTTTTCCCTCATGTTAAAGTGCATTAGTTTCTAAAGTCTGCTTAGGGCTAAAAAATGCGAGATGGATATTTGACTAGAATTACATAGCATGTATTGAGGGCAGTGCTTATCCTTGGTTAAGTATGACATATTTAGTCTTTGTGGTCTCAAAGTAATGAACTCTTGAGTAGTACAAAATTAAATGCAAGTGATAGAGTTAGGCTGACAGTATATTTTTGTGCAGCTGTTTGGGACTGCTGAAACTGAGACTATATATCATTTAAGTGCTTCAGTTAATTGGTTCGTGTGAACTGTTTCTATTCAAAGCAGACATAATTTGAGTCTATAATGACTGGTTTTGTTGCTATTAGAAAGTAATGTGTTCTTCCCTACAGTCAACCACATTGATTTAAATTCAGATAACTTGGTCTTTACATCTTCCTGGCATGTTCTCACTGAAAGTGTCCTTCCAGCTGGCATAGGCCATGTCTGTCTGTCCACTTCACATCTTTTTATGCCTTTTCTTGCTTATAAGAAGGCCACCTGAATTTAAATTCAGAGACAATAGTGTGAAACTATTCGGCCTTTCTTGGCTTTGCCAACTGAACATACTGAATCATTTAATCATAATCAGCTTGCTAAGATTTTATCCATGATGCTGATGATCTGGTTGGCGTCAGTTTCAAGAATCCTTACGGGTCCTGTCATTTCTGTTTAATAAAAAAAAAAAAGAAAATTCTTTTATAGGTTCCTGAAAGATATTTTTTTTCCTATTATTCTGATTAAATCTCTCAAAATTGCCACCATAAGACTTTGTCTACTTTATATCCTTCTCTGCAGTTTTTTCTTCATATAATCATGGTTTCCTATAATAATGGTTCCATATAGTATAAATCTGAGACAGTGTTGTATCTTAGGAGCAAGTGTCTCTTTGAATATTTTTTATGGCTGGGTTTTATCAGCATAACAGATAATTCTGTTTGAATCTGTACGCTAAGCCCAGTGTCTACGCCTTCATCCATTTTCATCCCCTTCTGAAAAACTGTAAGGGAAGGGAGCTTTGATCATGTGGTAAATTTAGAAATTGCAGTTTTCCACCCAGCTCCTCTAGACTGATGAAACAGATTCCAGAGCAGACATGACTGACTGTTCTACAGTTGACCTTGGTGATACAGACTTGTTGCCAAAAAATCTGTGATTGTAAGAATGGCTTTATTTGGTTGGACCAAACAGTTCAATTAGAAGCTTAGGTGGGAAGGTAAGAACAGGATAAAAATAGCCACGTTTCTAAGTTCTAGCAAATTGCTATTCAAGGACATCTAAGGTGAGAAGTTGTTACTGTGCATATTTTTGGTATCTGGTGGGGCTTTAGGCATATCCACACTGCACGAGTGGTTTTCAACTGCTTAATCTTGAAGAGCTGTCTACTTTGATTACCCTCTACTCTACTATGTTCCTCTGCTGTATTGGTCATACATGCTTGCTGAATTTTTACTTCAGGAGTAGAGCAAATGTTTTTATATAATGTGACCATTCAGACACACTATGAGGAACCTATTGTTTTCCTTCTAGTTTGGAAGGACTCTAGGTAGATTACAGGCTGCAAATTATGAAGATTGTCTAGAAGAAGAGGTAATTTAATATTCCTTGCCTCTAACTGCAATTATGGTAATTTAGATGGGACTTTGTTTCGGTAGCATATAAGCAGGGTTACATTTCATTTAGCCTGATTTCCTAGCATAGGTGAGCCACAAGGCAGTTCATGCTGCAGTGGAATAGGTTTTCTATAATATCTGGAGAATTACGTCCCTTTAGATTTTTTTTTTTCTCCTCTTTTCAGCATCAGGTTAAATGACTTCATGACTTAGTCTGCCTTCTTCATGTATTCTTTGTACCTTCAGATGGGCTTTGGAGCTGAGCACAGCAGCGCAATGCTCACGTCATTAGCTTGCCCATCTGTCACTTCATAAAGAGGATGCTCTTCTATTTCACTGCATTTTTGTCTTGGGTGTTGATGTCTTTATTTTATTCTACTTTTGAATTTATGCAGAGTGTTAGGAAAGCAACAGTAGACAGACCATATCCTGGTTTATTGTTTAGAGTGGTTGAGGAACCTGATGGTACATTACACAGTTTGTTACAACTCCTTGGCTCTTAATACTTTGTAAAGCTGGAGCTGTTTTTCCAGCTGGCTGTGCTGAGCAGTGGGAATAAACTCCAAATAGAGGTGTTACAGGGTAAATAGTCATAGCCACTAAGTTACATCATTCCTCTTTGCCTTATTCTGCATGTATCATGTTGTATAACCAGGGAGAAAACAGCAAAGCTGTAAGTTCTGAAATTTCCTAGTGAATGAAAGAAAAGGTGTCACCCTGTAGCAAATGTGATTTCTATTCTTCTGTTTAGATGAATACAGGTCACAAGTATTAGCAGAATCAGCAGAGTGAGAAGCTTAGTGTGATCCTTGAGAGTTTTACTTTGCATAGATTAATTGAAACTGAGAGAAAAATTTACCGACATATTTCAAAATCATTATAGTAATGTTTTTAAGGCTTTTTATCAATATCGTTACTGCTTGAGTAGGAGTAAGCTCATCTTGATAGACATAAAGGCACTGTCTAATCTAACTCTTTAGTAAAACAGTTGAAAATACTTAGTGTACTTCTTTTGAGTACCATGTAGAGATCATGAGTTTAAGGAAGAGTACAATATGTTTGCAGCTTGAGCTTTTACCACAGGAAAGTTTTTCATATTGTCTGCCTTAGACATCTAGCCTGAACTGTGCTCTGACAAGTGTTTACTTTTGCCACTTGCTACATAGGGAATCTTAAGCTTTGTCTTAAATGTGCGTAGGATACATACCTATAGTAATCAAAGTTAGACCACTTTAGCATAAAGAGAAAGTGGAAATTTCAGCATAGCGTGGCATTTTCTGTTAAAAATAATGTTTTACATTTGTTTTGCAATTTTTTAACAGGTGATATTGATGTCAGCTTCCATCAACTGTAAAGAATTTGCTGATTACTTTGCACTTCCCATTTATAATGGTCTGAATCCAGCCTGTGTGTTTAAGGTGGAAGGCAAACCTTACACAATTGAAGAATATTATCTTGATGATTTGAAACACATTGTTCATTTCAAGGTATTGAAATTATAGCAATAGAAATACAGTTATAGTAAGAAAGAAATAGACAATTGAAAGCTGAGTAATAAAGTTACAAATAACTGTTCTAGAAAAAAATTAATACATAATGATAAAACAGTCTCCTTAACAGCAGCCTTGATTTTCTTTTATGTAACAGAAATAGAATGTGAAGGGCTGGGAATCTTAAGCAGTATGTGACATTTTCTATGGTATTTTGCATCTAAGATGAACAACGTAAAATTTTGTGCAGAAAGTAACGTGAGGATTTATACATCTCTTTGAATACCAATTCAGGGAATATCTCCTGAGTTTGTGTTGCTGTTATACATGAGAGGCTGAAAGAGCCTCTGTAGTAGCCACATAGGCCACTGTGGCAATTATTTAATTTTGAGTTACTAAAATATGTTAGAATAATAGATAGTCAACTGTCAACTACTTAAGAGCCACTATGGCTGCACTGGAGAATTGCTGCTCTAATGCCTAAGGAGGGCAGTGATGTCTGAAGACTCACTTACTTTGTCAGTCCTTATCTTATAAACTGCGCAGTATGTTTGTTTGTAGAGCTCCTGACATGCTATTGTATATCTTGTATCTGCATAGTCAATGGATAAGGAATGGATAAGTAAGTTCAAGTTAATACGTGGATTTTTAAATACAAGTTGAAATTACAGTTGAAAAACAACTGTGTAAGAATTGACTTGAGTATCTGAATTCTTCCAGTATTACCGTCCAAGGCAATGTGAACTGGTTAAAGCAAAGTAGAACAAATACACTCAGGCCTTAATAGTGACCAAGCACTCTAAAAATAACTGAGGCATGGGACTAATTGTTGGTCAGTTTTTGATAATTCAGAACACTGTTGTAATGTTAATTCCATGAAGCAAGTCGGGAACATACTCTTACTATTTAGCTTTCACCTCTGAATTCTGCAAAAACTGAGAGGAAAAAAAGAAGCAGGTAGTTTGTGGGAAACTCTTAACAACTGCTAATGCTGTACACAGCACAGCATTGGTTAGGCCTCAACACAGGCAAGCTAAAATGAAAAGTTGTCAGCCATTGAGGTTCTTTTAAATGCATACAACAGTTGACCTGTCAGTTTTCATACATTGGTATGTCATCTCAGAAAGATAATAGAAGATTATGTAAGATGCGTTTTTTTTTTTTTAAAAGATTTTTGGTGATAGATGACAACAAAAAGGTTACTAAGAAATTCAGTGAGAAGTCTACTTCAGTCAAGCTGTACTTGTCATAGCTGTGCTTTGAGCTTAATGTCAGCTGCCACACTTTCATCTCAAAGAACAAAGGAAACTGCTTTCAGTGCTTATGCCTTTTTATATTTTCTTTTATTTTCTGTGTATATGAGCATTTAGCTTTGTTTTTATTTTGTTATTTTCATCTATTTCTTTATGTTGGGTTGTCCTAGCTATAGGCATTCTGTTATTCAGTAGGAGGAGAAGACTGTGATTATCCAAGCAGTTACTTTTACCTTGGGACAACAATAGAAGCACATAAGTGCTCTTTATGGTTCTTTTTTGTTTGTTTTGGTTTTGTTTGTTTTGGGTTTTTTTAATATATGGGAAAAAGAGAAGACATTGAATTAGAAAGCAGTGATGTTCAGTCTTGCCTCTTGTTTGTTACAGTCCTATGTGTTGAGATGTTCTCTGAATAGTATCTTTATTTTTTAAATACTTAAAAACATGTAAGGTCGAAGATTATGTAACATACAAACAAAAATGAAAGGAGAGCCTGAGTGTTAAGGCAGCTAATGAGTTAACACTGCCATATGGAAGCAGAGGCACATCTTTCATCATGCTAAAATCAAAATCAGTTAGATAAGTGCCCGAGATACAGGCTTCAGGCTTTAGTCTCTAGCATTTTATTTTTGCCAATAAAAGCCTGTAAAATTCACATAAAAAACCCAGAAGTTAAAAAAAAAAAAACCAAACAAAAACAGTCTGTGCTTTTTATACCCTCTAAACCCCAAGGAATCAGTGAAACACAGGTGTTGATTAAAAATGCAAGAAAGCTGTATCTATAGGCAAATGTAAAACTCTTTGTGTCAATGCTTACCTATTACTGTAAAGTAGTATTGGAGATATTAATTGAAAATTAACTGTATAGTTAATTCCGTGAGCAGATTTAAAACATAAGTAGTTAGAGGGTGTAGATGTCAGTCTTTGGCACTAAATCTGTGAAATCACATGTTTCTACTTCATACCTAAGGCAAAAAGGAGTCCCATTTTTGGCTTGCAAATATAAAAGCTCCTTCACATCCCTGAAACTGAAGTCAGAATCCATATGAAAGGTAGTGAACTCCTGTCAAAAGCTGTTTCGATTATGTTGTGTTATTTCAATTAGCTCTGATGGGGCTTTTGGATTTGCTGCTTATCACAGGGTTACTTTTTACTAGGAGTGATGTGGCATCCTGGTATTAAAGAATACTAAAGGTACAATTGATAACAAAATTGAAAAGACAGATTTAAGAGTTAAGCAGAGATAACAAAACCACAAAAAAATTCTGTTTGAGCAGCACAGAAAAGATAAATTCCTTACATTAGGACATGTATGGGGGGAGAAAGGTACTGCTTCTTCTTGTCTGTACTTTCTCGTGGACTAGTCAGGCTTCATTGGAAAAGCATTATTGTAGTGGGTGTAAAATGCAATTAAAAAGGTCTGGGGTTGACAGAGTTGTACACTTGAATGGTCTGCCTGGCTATTTGATTCAAGGGGGTCATAAAAGTGAAAAGAATATTGTCAAGATTTTACATATCATTTGATCATCCAATCCATCATGTCCCCAGAAGAAAGTAGGAAAATTTTCTCAATATTTTCAGAATCCAAATCTGCAGATACCAAGCCATCCTAGGGTTGACATGATGTAAAGTCACACATTGGTTGTTAAGAATTGAAAAGACAAGGACTGAGATTGTGGTAGCAAAAACTGATCTAAATCAGTGTTTCCAAATGGATGCTAGTAGTAGTGCTTTTGTGATTCCGTCATGTGTTCCTTCAGAAAGGAAAATGAGTATAAAAAAACTAACTGCATTTTAATACCTAATTTAGATACATCTATATTAGTCAAATCTATACATTTGCAGGCAAGATTTTGGGTGAGATGAAAATTACTTTGGCACTAAATCTTGAATTTGAATGTGCTGTCCAGTGCTGGAGGTGGGAAAAAAGCAAATGAAAGGACATTCCTACTGTGTCTCTCTTTTCTCCCAAGAACACCTTGGGACACTGACAGATTAGAGCCAAACCTGTTGGGATTTATTTAGTTTGGTTGGTTTAGTAGTTGGAATTTTTTTAGATTATAATAGCTCACTCCATCTCACATTCTTGAATAGGTTTGTAGGTAACAGTAATACTTTGTTCTGGCTTTCGTTTTGTTAGATAGGTAAGTCTTTTTACAACAAAGTATCTTCATTCTTCTGGTCACTGAAGTAGTCAAAATACCTGTTTCAACTGATCCCCTTAAAACCAGATAGAAACTGCAGATGCATTGTCAGTCCCCATCAGTTTCCCCAGCATCACAAACCAAGTATCCCTTGGCTTCAAGAGTTCTTCTACACCAAAAGCTGGCATGTATGATGGCTGAAAATTTAGGCAGGACCTGAGTTACTTCAGAGTGAGGGACAGCTCTTTACAGTGTCGCTTTAACACTTTGCAGTCTTAGAATGACCTTTCTTGTATCATAGAATTGTTAGGATTGGAAGGGACCTCAAGCATCATCTGGTTCCACCCCTCCTGCCATGGGCCGGGGCACCTCCCACTAGATCAGGTTGCCCAGAGCCGCATCCAGCCTGGGGTCATGTCCTGAGGTCATGTTTGCCTTTTGGCAATATTATATTGGAAGGTAACTATTTTCCTGCGATCTAAGTGGCTGGTGCAGGTGATTCTTTACTTTTAACCAATACACTGTCTGCTTGTATCCAGAATTTGTAATCCTCAGATGAATAGGTTTGCATGTTGTCATACTGGATTTTCTCTCAATTCAGACAGTCGAAGGATACATGGCATGAATGATACTCTTATCAGTACACATATGATGCATTCCAACTTTATCAGTATATCTTTTTTACTTGCTTTATTACTTACAGAAAACTTGTGCAGAATCCTCTTTTATGATAATTGAATTTGATTACATATGTAATCCTAATTTTATGCTTGATTAAAATAAGAACAAATCTCTATAAAATGCAGACAGCTGGTAAGTAACTTCCTACGTGATTAAGTTCCTGTCTTTACTCTGAAGACTTGATGGCTTGTGTTATTTAAATATGAAAACCCTGGGTTTGTGACAGAATGCTAGGAAAAAAGTGTTATGGTTATATTATGTCCAATAGAACCATAATTGCTTGACAGAATATGACCTAAACCGCAAGATCTGTAAAATGCAAAAGCAATCTAAATGAGAGGTACATGATTTCTTTGTCAATCAGGTAGAGACCGGAATTACAGCACCTGTGCAAAGTAATGTGTCTGCTTCTATAAATTCTCCTTCTTGTCATCCTGTTCTCATGGGTCATGATTAATCTCTGGATAAGGTGCATGTCCTGCAAATGTTAGGGAATGGAATAAGTGCTAGTGTTTATCTTAAGTAATTAAAGATCAGAAGTATTTCTTTAACATTAGAATGGTAGGATGCTTGAAGGAAAATGTTTATTTAGAAGGTAATGAGTGCTGCAGATAATTACTACTTTGAACAGCTGCTGTGCTGGATCAGTTTTAATCAAAAAGCAATCAACAAATTGACACACATAGATGATCTATGGTCTTTTGCCAGTTACACTGTGTTAACCTTAATACTTTCTTCTGCCCACAGCTTCCTTCTCAAAAAGTTGAGGAACCAGTGATAGCAATGGCAATGTATGAAGTAGCAGTGTCTTTGATTGAGTCATTTGATGAGTTAGAGATGAAGAGCAATAAGTAAGATATAGTTCAATATTTGCAAAGTTGTTCTTCGGGGAAATAACACTAATGAAGGAACAGCAGCAGACCGTGATTATAGTTTAGTGGTAACTTAATTTTATATGCATCATTCAAGCCAGCCATGTCATATGGAAACTAGATACTTTGGTGCAGACCAGAGCTGAATATTATTTATATGAAGAATAAAACTAGAGCTACTATTTTGTTTTGTAGTAGAAAACATACATTAAGCCATGAAAAAAAAAGAATACTAGCAAGGCATTAATTTTCACTGGCTAATGCTTTGCTGTCTTTTGAGATAAGTAAATATTACTTTGTGGTATTTTCTGTGTTTTTTAAATGTAAGTTAGTATCTGAAAACAAAGTTGCTTCTACAACTTTGGTCTGACACTGAGTGCATGTTTAGTGTAGGGATGTCTTATTTTTCTCCCATATAATTTAATAATTTCTAAATGCATGATGAAAAAAAAACAGTTTTGTATTATTGTAGTATTACATAAACTTCGAAATTTCAAGTAAGCCTTACTTAAGTGCACCTGAGCAGTTACCAAGTGAACCACAGAAGTACAAGTTTTCATGGAGGTACATAAATACAAAAACTTTGGCACTAACTTTTTTACAATATATAACAACTTCTGAGTTGTTTTTTCTTTCGATTATTTCAAATAGGCAATTTTGGTGTAGTTTAGAATGGCCAATCTATCTTTTACTAGTAAGCCACGTTTTGTAAAACAAGACATTAGCATTTAAGCTTTCAAATACTAAAATGGCTATTATTACCATCCACTGTTATGTACCTTTCGTTAAAAACTATTCTTTCTATTTGTATAGTTTGAGAGTAGTTTTCAAACACCTGAAAAAAGTTTACATCACAAATGATTACAACAACAAAAATCTATATTATATTCTTTGTTATGCTAAGGTGATTTTAGCTTCTTGACTCATACCATTAATTGAAGTTGTCTCCCATTAAGTTTGTAATGCCCTGTAGTTTTTGATCATGGATAGCTTTTTTACATACAGGAGTTTTGGTTTTTTAAAGGTATCTAGTGATATTTTTAGAATGTAAGAATATTACATACATTTGAAAAATTTCTGAATAGGTTTGCATAGAATTCTACAATAGAATACTGTATTGTAATTTTAAGAACTTTGGTAACCTAGTTTTGATTTATTTCATTGCTAAATAAGAATGTTTCTGTTTTGATGTAATTTTGAAGACAAAACTAAAGCAATGTGTATGTACCCTGTTTTTCTGAATGCATAATTGCAAATAATATTTTTAATTTCTTCAGGAATTCTTAATAATACAAGTTATAAAAATTGTGCAGTTTTGTTTGTCCTTTCAGAATAAAATACCTGGTGGTAATAAAGTAGGCTGAGGTTAAACTAACGAAACTGCTTGTTCATATTAGGGAGAAAAAAAACTTGAGTGTTAAATCAGAACGTGGAAGTGTACTAGTATTTTTACCAGGTGAGTATACATCTTAACTTTCTTTTTCCTTGATCGTTGTCTAATGAACTTTGAGGGTTGATTGGTCTGTTTGGGCTCAAAAATATACTTCACTTTCAGGGCAGCTTTCAGTGTGGGATGGTCTCTGCCAGCTAACATGCATTTCGAGCTGCCTTTCTTGGAGCTACCCTCTTTATAAAATCAATGGGTAGAATTTCTTCATCCTTGTCACTGTAAAACCTGTTCCAGTTTGCCGTTATTGAAGTAGGGAGATCGTCTCTGTTGCCTTTAGCCTCTCATATTGGTGTTTGGTGTGCTTTCAGACTTCCTCAAGCCCTCCAAGTCTTCATTTCAGGCCACAATTACTCTTTTGTGCTTTTGTTTCCCAAATCTTTTTTTATCTTTAAATTTGAAGAGGTAGCGTTTTTTGTTGTTTGTTTGTGGCATTTTATTGGTGGTGGTTTTGTTTGGTTTTGGTGTTTTGTTGTTTGGTTTGGTTTGTTGGGGTTTGGTTGGTTTGTGTTGGTTGGTTGTTTTTTGGGTTTTGTTTGTTTTGTTTTTTAAACTGTGCTGCTATCCCCTACAGTTTATAACTACAACTGATAAATTTGAACTTATTTTTATTTAAGTGCATTTAGTAAATTCATAAAAACCTGTCTTTTTGAATGAGCTGATACTCAGTTTTGGAGGAGTTTTTTGTTTGTTCGTATTTTGGCATTGGTCTGGTTTACAACTGGATGTTCAAGACTGATCTTGCACATAGTATTAGCTAATGCCTCTTGAAGTTTTATTCACAAACAGTCTTCAGACAGAAATGGAGAAAAGGGGAAGAGAGAGCCCTTAGCAAGAAAGCAGATGAAACAGATTTGGGTAAAAATAAATTCCATGTTTAGGATGCTGATTTTGAGATGCTCAGGTTTTTTGAGTGCTTACGATTACGTAATGTTTTATATACTACAAATAACATTGCTATTGACATTTCAAGCTGAGTAGGCATCAGCAACCAGAAAGAATAGTGATGTGCTGAGGAGTACTGTTAAGTGGATTTTGCCAGCTGTTTCAGTCAGTAATCACTAGACTGATTAGTAATTGCTATTAATATTGGTTTTGCAGAGTCTGCTTCTACCAATCATGGATCAAGCTTCTTTTAAAACACGAATTGGGTTTAAGCATAAACATATGTATGGCAAGGAGTTAGCATTGCACAGAGATAGTTGAGCAGTACCTAGTGGGGATCAAGTAGTTCTGGCAGACTGCATCCAAACAGACGATATGATGGTGTTCTTATTTCCTCTGTATCTTTAATTACATACTCTAGTTCATGAACAGGCAAATTTTTTATATATTAATTTTAAAAGCAGTACTGTTTTTCTGTTTTCCAGTCTGCATGGTTTTGTCTGTAGTGCTGAAAATATTTTTCTTAGGGCTTTGATAATTGCTTCATTATTCTAATAGTCATTAGGTTTTTATTCAGCCAGTTATTTGCAATCTCAAGTACTCTTACTTCACCTGAGCTGTGTAAAGTAGGCTTCCTGGCTGTGGCCTTCAGGTATTAATGGCGTTGCTTTCTCCTTTAGTAGCCTCACATGAAGGACATCTCAAACTTTCATTTTTTCTACTGATTACACCCACTTCCCATTTCCCCCCTCCTCCAACTCACCTGTTCTCCTCCCAACTCTGGCTTTTATCTCCCTTACCTGTAGTCACTTCCCTTCATTTTCCAGTTTCAGTCTTTCTGAGTCAATGTTCTCCTGCAGTTGCTTTTTCAAGTCATTCTTGTTACACATAAACATAAGGAAAAACATTTTCACTAAGTGTGGCAGAGCACTAGAACAGGCTGCCCAGAGAGGCTGTGAAGTCTCTGTGAAGGAGACATTCAAAGCCTCTCAATAAGAAGTAAATGAGGCTTCTCTGAAAGGAGGTGATATTCAGGAAGACACAAAAAATTGCTTAGTCGTGAGATTCCCCATGGAAGACATGGCTGAGGCAGAAATAGCTGATTTTTTTAAATGTCTAATTTTTTATTTTTTTTTTTAATCTTGGTCTTGGTTTTGGAAACAGCTTGTTTTGGCTGAAATACCCAAATTTATCTTAAACCAGATATTGAGCATCTGGCCAGTATTGTCAGTCATATGAAACTGAAGCAAGGGCTAGTAGTGCCACACAGGCAGGGCCTTTATGTTTAATCTTGCTACTTTAATAAGTGTAAAATTACGCGAAATTACTCTTGGAAAAATTTACTCATAGTATTTCAGTGACTCGTTATTACCTTTATTATTTAACTCTTCCGCTGGTTTATTGTGTACGTTGAAAAGGAGGTAATAATGAAAGTTAATTAAGAACTTATGTAGATGTGAGAATTGGTTTTAGGATTGTTAGTGATCACTAAAAAGAGAACTCTTGATATCTTCTTACCTAGGTTTGAATGAAATAAGCTGCATGCACTCTCATCTCTCAAATATGTTTAACAAGAGGTAAGTTAAACCTCATCTGTTTCTGTTCAATTAAACTTGAAGGTGAATCCTTCAGCTTTGAGTTCTAAGTATATAATATGATTAAGTACAAAGATGTAATTAATTTTTATGTTCTTGCATCAGTAAATACTTAATACATTTTTTTTTTTAGGTGGCAAGTATACCCGCTTCACTCGTGTGTGACATTAGAGGAACAAAATAATGTATTTTTGACTACAGTGCCTGGCTACAGAAAAGTAAGTGTTGTTGAATCATTATTTTTAAGCTTGTGAAATCTTTTGCTAGAGTAATAATAGCAAACAGTAATGTATATAAATTAATATTACCTATGCCAACTCAAACCGTTGTGTGAGGGCAAAGCAGGATTGGTGTTTTTCAGGATGTGGACTGATTGCCATTGTTACCAGGCTGTTGCTTTGATTGCGGTTCAGACCTCAAAAGAATCGTCACAACAGGAACTTATCTGTAAATTACTGCATTACACTGTTTTTGTCTTTCAGAATGATGTGTCTATTCTTGACACTGCATGACAGTGCTGGTGGCACTGTGTATCAAAGTCCCCCCTAGTTTGGGGGTGTCTCACCTGCTTTGTACTCCACATTTTGGCTAGTGTCTTGTTTTTCTTTATCACTGCTAACAGGGTGATGTTTTCTTGTGACAAAGGCATAAGAAGATACTTCCATTCTTCCTCTATGTTGTCATATACTATTATGCTTTTTGGACCTTAGGAGAACAAATACAATTTTTCTGCTGTATTGCTCTTTTTTTTTTTAGTATTTAGAGCAGAAATAGTATGCTGCCAATATGTTTGTATTTCTTCATAGCAAGTTGGGTTTTTCATGTAGAAATATTTTTTCAATATTTTTTTCTATTTTATTTGCTTCAAAATTCAGGTTATTCTATCTACAAACATAGCTGAGAGCTCTGTAACAGTTCCTGATGTTAAATATGGTAAGTCTTCTAAATCTTATAATTTTCTATACGCTGTATATGTAATGTTTTCCTTACTTGTGCTGGCCTAAATCTTTGTATTTCACCATTTCAAAAAGCATTGCTATTGGAGTTTAATTCTGACAGTTGCCAAGTTCATTCTTTCACAACAGAGAATTAAATCTGAATATACGAATAAATAGTGGAGATTGGTTTTAATCTTTTGGGGTGGGGGATAATTTTAAATGCCATAACAAGCAGAATCAGACCTCATATAACAAGTACCTTAAGCTTTTTATTCACATTCTGACTGTATTTTGAAATAATTGCATTAGATTAAACAAACTCTGATACAGAACATCTAAATTTGAAGTAATTGCCTTCTAATACTTGTCATTTGCTCTGTTTATAGTGTTTATGCTAAAATCTATTTGCAGTTCGTTTAGTATTCGTAATATTCTAAGTCTAATTGTTTAGAAATCTAACATTCTCTTGGTTTTCAAATAATTGAAACTTTCTTTTTCTGATAGCACAAAATCAACCAGTATTTTTTCCATTACCATGAGGATAAACTGTTTTGCTGCAGTTTTGTGTTTTTTTTTGTTTTTTTTTTTTATCTTAGTGATAGATTTCTGCTTAGCTAGAACTTTGGTTTGTGATGAGGAAACTAATTATCAAAGCTTGAGACTTTGCTGGGCATCCAAAACAAACTGTAATCAAAGAAAAGGTAAGATGATAAGTTGGTTATGGAAAGGAATTTTAGAAGCTAACCTTCATGGAAAATTCCGCATTGCTTTTAATTTTATTAACAGTGAAAAGCACAGATTATTTTTGTCATGATTAGTTTATACAAAAATATAATTCTTTACCATGTCAGGATATTAAAATGCAATTAAATTATTATGCCTTAATGTTTTCTTTTGCTCGAATATTTTTACAGAGGAATATTTTGTATTTTATTGAAAAACACTAAAGTGCATAAACTGTAAAACCTACAGGGATTCTTTGTTATTGAATAGTCTTTTCTTGGATCATTGCCATTTTTAAAAAAAGGGGTGGGTATTGCTAGTTATTTATTAAGTACTTGACAGTTTCAACAGCAAAAGAAGCTTCCATGTGTATTTGTCACTCTTGTATCATTTGAAATATCAACAGCCTGCTGCAGACTAGTATTTGCAGCACACAGTTAAGTAAAATTTCATACTGGTTCTTCTAGTAAGACAGTAGTTTTAAATATCAACATTTTTTAGTTTCCATTGAAAAGAATAAATTAGGATGATATCTTTGGATTAAAAAAAACTTTCATTTTTAAATATTACCAAGACTTCACAATTACAACTAGCAGTGGGTTGACCTTGGCTGGATGCCAGGTGCCCAACAAGCAGCTCTAAAACTCCCCTCCTCAACTGGGACAGAAGGGGAAAACTTACAAGGAAAGGCTCATAAATAAAGATAAGGACAGGGAGTTCATTCAGCAATTACCATCACAGGAAAAACAGACTGTTTGGGGGAAATTAATTGAACTTACTAGCAGTCACACCAGAGTAGGATAATGAGAAATGAAACTGAATCTTAAAATACTTTCCCTCCACATTTATTTCCCTTCTTCTTTGGTTCCACTTGACTCCCAATTTCTCTGTTTCCTCTCTCTGAGCAATACAAGGGGATGGGAAATGAGGGCTGTGGTCAATCCATCACATATTGTTTCTGCTACTCCTTCTCCCTCAGGGGAACGCCTCATGTTCTTCCCCTGCTCCAAGAGCGAAATAGTGGTCAGCCTGCAGCATCAGCTGTCATGTGCTGCTTAGCTGCCCAGAAGGCTTGTAGATGGATGGGTTTTGAACAGCCTGAAACTTGTTTGGTTTATAAATTGGTGATTTGTTATTTTACGTGAAGGTCGTGCTGGACGTGTTTCCCAAGGGTATTGTTACAGGCTTGTATACAAGGACTTCTGGACAAACTTTATTCCAGAGAAGTCAGTACCTGAGATGCTGGTAAGACTTTTAGGGAACAAAATTTATTCTAGGCTTTACAGAGTTACAGACTTAAACATTTTTTCATATTAAGCATGCTTCCTGTTTGGGGAAAATAACAACACTGTCTTTACTTCAGCGTTGCCCATTGGGAGCTACAGTCTTAAAAATAAAAATGCTTGATATGGGGGGACCAAAAGACTTGCTGTTGACAGCTCTTTCTCCACCGAGTGTAGATGACATTGAACGTACCATACTTCAGCTGAAAGAGGTAGGCACTATTTTCACATTGTTGAAATTGAGGTAATAAAAATGTACAGTAGAAGAGATTATCTTTGTATTTAGGGTAGTAGTATCCTTAACTGGAACACCAAACAGGAGCTGTCTAGAGAATCTTTTTTCACATTGGAATGTTGTTTGGATACTGTCCTCTTCATCATAATTTGTTCAGTTATTTCATTAAAACAGGACTACAATTTCAGCAGGGAATAATGATACTGTTTGTGAACTAACGTCTGTGATGAGACAGAATTGGAAAAAATATGAGAATTTGAATGCTGTAGGTGAATTGTTTATAAATAAAAAGTACCAAAATCATACTTTTCACTTAATAATGTCTAGGGAGCATCCTGATGATCCCTTTGTGATCCTTGTGAGAAAGTTGGTGATTTTGCTTTTCAGTTAGAAAGCTGGTATGAGGGAGAACATTCACTGTGTTAAACTTTTCCAAAGTGTGTAAGAAATGGTAATTTTATAATTTGTAGCTTGCTTTTTACATTAACTGTATGCACTAGGAGCTTGGGTTTCAAAACACTAGGCTTTTTAAATTGATTCAGGAACTTAATTACAGGTTTGATACTAATTGATGTTGCCTTGAGATAATTGCTTGCTTCTTGTCTGTTTTGTCACAAACTGGTATTATCTTTGTCAGCTTTCACAAGTGAATCCATTTCAATTTTTCTAGCTGGGAGCGTTAACCACCTGTGTGCAAACTGAAGAAAATCCATATGATGGTGAGCTGACTTTCTTAGGAAGGGTATTGGCACACTTGCCAGTGGACCTGCATCTTGGAAAACTGATAGTCCTTGGGCATGTGTTCGGGTGCTTAGAAGAATGCCTTATTATAGGTAACTGAAAGAAGAATAATACTTGCAGAGAAAAATTCTGGCAAGTGATTTGCAAGTTTTCATTTTGATTTTTTTCTTGTTGTAGCTGCAGCCCTCTCTTTGCGGAGGTTTTTTTCTGTGCCTTTCAAACAGCACATCGATGGATACAGGTATTATGCTAGATGTTTTACAACTTCCTGACTAAATATGGAGACCAAGGGCTGATCTGACCACTAAATATAGTTTTCCATATCACAAGTATTAATTTTTGGTTGAAATGCCAAGCAGTGCAAAAGGAGGCATTTCCAGGGCACCTGATGTACTGAAATCTATTTTTGTGTCAACCAACTAGTATCACTGAGCAAACTCATCCTTTTTTTGGATGACAAAATCTGATTCTTCAATTTTGTCCTTCTGATGTGAATATGTCTATTAAAGTGTTGTGGTTATTTTTTTAATGGCAAGATGGTTTTGGTGGGGGTTTTGTTTCTTTTTTTGTGCTGTTTTTTGTTTGTTTTGTGTTTGTTTTTCAGTCCTACTAACCTTCCCTTCAGCAAGGAGATGTGAATAAGAACAAATAATTTTAGTAAATATATTAACCCTGTTTAGTGAAGTCCTGGAAGGTGTTAAAAGTGTAGCATCCTGAGCTGTATAACATATTCAGAATTTGGAAAAAACAGTTTACTGTTTCTTGATAGTTCTTTTCATTTGTATTCCCAGGAACAAACTGTTTTTTGCTGGGAATTGTAAGAGTGACTGTGTTGCAATTGTGAATGCATTTAAGGTAAGTCTTTTTTCTAGCGTTTTCCAGTGAAATCTGATAGACCGAGGCAGAGCATCTCACCTCTGTGGGATCAGTGCAGTGTTTGTGCTTTAAAATTGTTAAAAACTTCACATCACTGCTATTGTAGTGATAGTTTTTGAAGGCTGTGTCCTATTCTGTAATACTGCTAGTTCTCATTGTCTCTATGTAGTAACCAAAAATAAAATTCCAGAGACTCAGTGGTATTTTTAGCTCCCTTTTAACCAAGGGCAGTTTGAACTGGTAAATTCTAGTAGAAAATGAGTTTGGTATCCTTTCTCCAGACTTCATAGCTTTGACTTTGTAATACTTTATTTTGTCCGAATGTAATTTTTATATATACATGGCTGTCAGTAATCCAGAACTGTGGACAGAAGCCAGGCTCTGTTGTTCCAGGTGGAGCTGGTACAGCACACTAACATTTCTGCTGGAGGAACTTGCTATTCAGAATCCATGTTCTATGATATTCTGGAGACTAAAATCTTCAGATGCAGGTTTAATTTACTCCATTTTGTGTGTGTTGGTCTTTTTCACTTTGGTGAAAGCAGGCTCCTCTTTTCTGTACTCATGTCAAATAAGTTTAGTTTATTTTTATGGCATATTATAAGGCTTGGGTATGGAAGTGGTGGATGTCAAAAGCATTATTTAAAATCAGTACATCAGAGAGCCTCAATCAAGGTAAGGAGCTGCAGTCTGGCTATTCAACTATACCAATACTGTCCTAAGTAAGCTAGAAAATTGTATTATGAGGTGGCTTGCTGTCAAACTAGAAGTGGATTTTGCAGGCAGCTGTCACAGATTTGCTGCCTAATAGTGAGATTATCTTCATTAACATTCTGGAGATGTTAATTTCTCTGCCAGCCAAATTTTCTGGGAGACGTCCATGTCAGAAACGTATCTGAATCATTCAGTTCACTGTTGTCCCAAAGCAAGGAGAAAAGAGAGGTTCTGAAGGTAGCCTGCTTTATTACAGCATCAAATTGTCTAAGTTGTTATTTTTATTTATGAATGTTTGCACGTGCTTTAATAATCAGGCTGTCTCCTCTCAGAAACCTAGGTGGATAGCATGTTGTATGTTGCTGTGTTATCAGGTAGTTATTGTACCTCTTTCAGCACAAATTAGGACTTAGTCTTTTAAAGTCTTGAAACATAAAATCATCAGTTGGCTTTTGGAATGCACCAAGATCCAAAATCTTTAAGCTATATCCAGAAATTCAGTGACCTAAATGCTATTTTTCCAATTTAGTTGCAGGAGCTGATGGCATGTTTGAGACTGTATATGCAATTACAATTCATCCAATAGTGCTTAAACTGCTTTCCAGTCTGTAGATACATGTCATAACCTCTAAGCTGACTTGAAAGCAGAACAGTTATCTTCCTATGGCAATTCTTGTTCTTCAGCATGTTGTGGTACAACACTTATAACCCTGCCACACATTCAGGTCTCAAGTAACACCTTCTTAGAATCAGATTTTGCAGCCATGCCACTTTGTGTGCTCACATAGTAGCAACGGAAAACCTGGAGTTCTTTCCTATTCTCAACAAAATTCAGTAAGGCTACTTGTAAGAGTGAGAAGTACTAATCTGCATGGGAACCAACCAGGCAAGCCTTATGTTAGACTATAATCACTAACTAATAAAGGATGGAAAGGAGCACAGGAAGTCTGTAATCCAGTCTCCATCAGAGAGCAGGTATAGCCATGAAAGTCCGTCAAGATTACTAGGTTTTATAGTAACCCCTCAGAAACCTGATCTAAATTGGCCCTGCTGTGCAGGACATTGGTACAGTTGAAGAAGTCTCCTCCAACCTAAATTACTGTGATTGAGATTTCCTTATACTCTTTTATGCCTAAATGTTTATAGGCTGGGCTAGTCCTAGGTTTTTAAATGGGTGTTACAAAATTATCTTCAATGTAGATATGGACAAAACTTTGTAGTGTTAAATGCAACATTAATATTTGTAGTAAGTATTACTAAAGCACTACAGTTTGTGCCTGAATACCACACCACTTCTTTTTTAGGCATGGCAGGCCTGCAAACAAAAAGGAGAGCTGAAAAATCCCAAGGTTAGTTAAACTTTTTCTCTGTTAAAGGCTTTCCATGAAATGTTGGACTCCAATGCTAAAGTATGCTTAATAAGAATTTTTTGCTAGCAATCTTTCTCTATAATAGTTAAGATTTAAGATTTTTCATAAGTAAATGGGCTTTGAGAGAACGTAGGTCTTTGAATCCTAGAGTGCTGAGAATCTGAAGGCAATCCTATGTAGTCCCTTTCACATAGGACTCAACAGTGGCCAGAGAGTTTGAAACCCAAGCTGGAAGGGGAAACTGAGCTATAGTTGAAAGAAACAGTTTTAATTTGCGTGTCCTTTTACCCCCCAAAGAAACACACAAATCTTCCTGTTCCCCCAAAAATCCCCAAAACCCTGAAACATGGAAGATCTTGTGTGCATCAGTCACAAAACCCCCCAGTAGTATGTAAACAACAATTGCCTGTGGTCTTCCATTTGATAAATGAAAAGATAAATGCTTTTTTATTTCTCTGTTTTTTTTAAGAGATTAATATGCCTTATGAACACCAGTGCATAATATGCACTGAGTTATAATGAGTAGGTCAGAATCTTTCTGATGAGGTTATGCATCCAGATAAAGAAGTCTGATCTTTTTGGAAGAAATGTCCATCTTAAAGCAGATTCTGTAGTAGCACCACATGGGATGTGGTCTTGTGGGTTTATATGAAAAATTTAGATGACTCACAGCTGCACTATGAGATTAGATTGATAGGAGTGCATTAGATTGATAGGAATGCAAAGGAAGATGTGAAATGAGATCAAAATCTTCAATTGCTGTATGTAATTATTATTTGTGTGCAGACAGAACAATGAGAGAAAGCTTGCTAGCACTTGAAGAAACAAGTTTCTGACAATTTTTCATTTGCATTTTTCCTTTCTTTTTCAGAAAGAGCTTGAGTGGGGTCGATCAAATTATATTCATATCAAGAGGATCAGAGAGGTAGGATGCAATAGAAAATAAATTTTTATGAGCAGAAAGATTTAACTTCCCTTATCTTCTACGTGTTTTTTTTTTTTTTAAGATCTTGGGTTAACCTCCTATATTATTACATATTATTATATAGATATATATTTTCTTTAAAACATGCATTTTTATATTATGTTGGTTTGGAGCAGGAGAGGTAGTACTGCTTAATATTTGTCAGAGAATGTTGAGGCTTCCCAGTACAATTTTAGACAGATTAGGCAGAAGCTGTATTACCTGTGGCCATAGTGAACATTTGGGGTAGTGTTTCCTCCTCTCTTTTCTCTGAAGTAGTTGCAGAGACCCCATTTATATATGGCTTCAAAAAAAAAAAAGAAAGAAATTAGGAAGATAACTGCAATATTAACCAAGCCAGGTGTCCATTCTTCTGAAGAATGGATGTTAGATAACCATTTATGCATTAATAAGGTCAAATACTCAGGTCTGAGAGGCATGGACTCTAAGTAGCTAATGGCTCTTGGTAAAGCCTGTAGATGTGCCACGAGGAACATTATTTTAGCTCAGAAGCAGAGGTTGAAAACAGACTGCTGACTTTTAGATAAACAGTTTTATTTGGGTTTGTTGGTTTGTTTGTTTTTTTTTTAAGATAAAGTGGTATTAAATTCTTGATTGTTTAACAAACTTTTAACACTTTTTGGAAGACACCTCTGGTATTTACTAGTTCTGTAGGTCCTTTAAATACACTGGCTCTAATGTGACTGCTGTCTTGTTATATAACTTTTGTTCTATAATTAGGATTAATGTAAGCAAATACAGTTATATAAGGGGGACTGGACTTGAAAATTACTAAGGCTTTGTTGCTAACATTAGTGCAGCAGTTAATGAAAGCTCTGCAACACACAGTTTCAAGCTTAATGTGATATTATGAGGGGGGAAAGTAAGTAAAACTCCTGAAGAACTGTGATTGGCAGAGCATGGTCTTGCCCATTATTCCCCTGGGTCATACCTATGGTGTAAGTAAAGTAGGGCCTGTGTTCAAAAACACAAGAAAACAAAAAGCTTTTCATAACAGGCTGTCAAGGATTGAGTTTAGCCTGCTGCTGTTATTCGTACCACGCTGCAGTCATGCCAGCTTCAAAAAATGGAAGTGCTAACTGGAACAAATTATTATGGGCCTTGAAGTTCCAGTTGCAACATGGAAGGCTTCCTGTTCTGGTTGCTGCTTCTGGGTTCTTGGGTGTTGGGTCTTCTTCTGCAGGCATGGTGGCAGAAAAGTGAAAGTTGGGTAGCTGCTGGTTTTGCTTTTCTGTTTTATGCTGTGTATTTCACTGCACTTTTTCTGCAAATAGACTAAGCTAAGGTAATCATGTATCATATTATTAATTAGTTTATTAGCTAAGGTAATTATGTGTTGTGCTTATGATATCTTATGGTACTTTCAACTCTTATCTCTTTATTTCAGCCCTGAGTTGTGTGTATTACTCTTTCCCTCACTTTTGTGTTGTGGGAGCAGGTGGTTTAGCCCTTGCTCTAAACACAAGCCATTATCTCAGTAAGAAATGCCAATAGTCTTTTTTTAGCTTGTGTATCTGTTATCAAGGGGAAAAAAAGATGAGAGAGGGGCAAATTTCAGTAAAACTGTGGAGCTGAAGGATGGCCCAGTTTGAGATAACACAAGAAGAGGCAGTGCGTGACATAATAGCTACAGAGTCTAGAATGGACACCTACACTTACACTGAGAAGATTAGAAATTTTTGTTTGCCACACTTTCAGGTATAAATTTTCTAATTCATTATGTGGAAGTAGATTTGCAGAACTGAGGCAGCCATGGACTTTGTTTCTGTTATGGTAGTTGTCCTGTGAAGAAAATAACAGAAGTTTACTATGCTGAATCTGCCAGCCGCAGACAGGAAAATGTGGACAGTTGAGTGAACTGAACTTTTCTACATTTGCTCCAAAATCAGTTGGGACAATGAAGAGATAGTCTGTGTGTTTGGAGAACCAGTGTCTGCTTATGGGAGCTTCTCAAAAGTTTAGTATTGAAAGCTTAATGGAGCGTTCTGCTGTAGGGCCCAAGTTTGATCAGGGATGTCTGCTGAACTGGGTCACTGCTGTGGTTAGGTGCTGAAGTCCAAGTTGTTGTTTGCCATGTTTTTTACTTTTTGAGATACGACCCCACTATTATTTAAATGGTGTCCTCATGTGAAAGGTTATTTCAGTTGTTTTTCTGATATTTGTTCTGTATCATGTATGTGTAATATGCTTTGAAACTACAAATTATAAAGAAATGTTAAGAAAACTGCATGATTCAAAGTACTGAAATTTTCTGAGGTAAAGATTGCTAAGCAGTATTTTGGGTGAAATGCATACTAGTTACCTAAAAAAGAAGGGGAGTTTGCATTCTTTAGACTTCTACTAAGATTTTGTTTTGATTTATGGACAGTTTGGATATGTTTAATGTGTAACTTAGAGTTCAAATTTCAGGTGTCAGAGTTATTTCACAATTTGAAAATGCGAGTCAGAGCATTTAACATGTATGTTAATACTCAACCATCTTCTATGGATCAGGAATTAGTATACAAACAGCGCTTCATTTTGCAGGTAATGCTTTATTGACTCTTTAGAGGAGACCATTATTTACAATAATTATAACTAAATTTTTGTACACTAGCACTGATGAACTAGTACACTCGTGTTTCAAAATTCTCAGTAGATTTTGAGATTGCCAGTGAAAAAAAATTATTTTTGGACAATCAATGATACCTTTAATGGTTCAGAATTTACACTAAGCTGGTCCCCTGTCTGTCCTTCTGACAGTTCATCAAAACAACCTCAGGTTATCCTGAGCTTAATTAAACTGTGTATCTAGACTAATCTTTGTCAGAGACTAAAAATTAAAGTTTTCATAGAGCAAGTCTACATAGAAGAATGTTGAAATTGTTGTAAAATTGTTCCAGAAATTAAATTCTTTTCATGAAAGGATATTTTTAAGGATACCCATGATTTAACATTCAGCTTGCAATTACAGTAATTCCTGGAAAGAGACAGGAAAACAAGTCTTCATATAAAAATCTGTTGGCATCTCTTCATGTTACTAGTGTATCCTTTTACAAGAAACCAGCTAAAAAATATTTTGTCAATTTCAGGTTGTAATAGCTGGTGCTTTCTATCCAAACTACTTTACTTTTGGAAGATGTGACAAAGAAATTGCTATGAAGAACCTTGCTGGCAAAGATCCAAAAAGCACTGTCATGGTATGTTAAGGTGAATGACTAACAAAGAATCAAGTGATAAAGATCTGTAGTGTTTGGGTGGTATATTTAAGTTTTGTTCTGTCTTGGACAAGAACAGAAATACTTACCTCCTCTGATGCTCACTTGGTAAGTTGTCTTCTCTCCCATTTCCCTTTCTTTAATATAACAAGCATTGTGTGGGTGGGCAATTTTAGAAGAATTGCTACAGAGATCTGCCCCATGCCATTTTTGGCTAGTCTTGCATGGGCCAGCAACTTTTCATAGAACTAATAAAAGATTTTAAAAATAGTACAGGACTATCAAGGATACTTTTTAAAGAATGTTTGTGAAATGCATTGTTGCAACATTGTTACTTCTTTGCCATCTACTTGATAGTGCATTGCACATATGCTTGTTCTTTTCAGTTGCTCCAGTGTTGTGGTCTTCCTTCATAGTTGGAATTTTTTTTTTTTTTTTTAGTCAGGGTAAGTGTCAGTTCAGAATGGCTGTGCTGATTTTGCAAAATGGGAAATGTTTGGTATATCTGAGTTAGGTATAACACTGTAAAATAGCCATGACCTACTCTTAAAAAAAAAAAAAAACAGACCTACAAACCAGTGGGCCTCAAAGAATAGGCTTTTATTGGCACAAGAAAATAATTAAATGAGAAGGTAGGAGAGGAGCTCATAAAAGCTTACAGAAAACGACAGGGATTTTTTTGCGTGCCTTCCCGAGTGCCCAAGACAGAGTCTAGCTCTGTACTGAAGGAGACACTGGCATGGCAATATATGCACACAACACATCTATGTATGTTTTTTACGTTTTTAACATACTATTTAAGGATATTGAAGCAAAATTTCAGGCTAGATGCAATCTTGTGGAATAAAGACAAGATTAAACTGCTAACTATAAGGACCTATTTACTTTCAATATATGTAACTTGATCTTTTCATGTGTCAACTGCTTGTTATCTGGAAGGAAAAAGTAACTGCAATGTTTTCATCAGTGTCAGTGTTCTTCTTGGGCACAAGTGTTGCAAGTTCCTCAAGCTCTCAGTATGAGAGACTGTTCTTACAGCTGCATGGTGTGTATAGCTCCTAATGGTGTGTGCCAAGAATATAAAAAGTCCTCTGACTTCTCTTATCCTGACCTGGGTTGTCCCTTTGTCTACTCCATGTAAGAGCACCTTGTAGGAAGACCAGGAGGTTGCTCTGTCATCCTTAAGAAGCATGTACACCATGCAGGTGTGCAATCTGTTGTGCCATACTTCAGTAATTCACTCTTGCAGCCTAGGTGAAGGAGGGAAGAAGCTATTTGGTGAACTGAATATGTATAATTGAATGTATCTAAATTTAACTGATTTTTCTTAACAGCTGAGGAATATTCCTCCTTATGGATATCTATACCATAAACAGTTGCAATCACTGTTTAGACAATGTGGGCAGGTAAAATGTATTACCTATGATGGATCAAAGTAAGTATAAAATACTTTAAGTATCCAGCCTTTCTCATGTTCTCAGTTACGAATGTGGTAATCAGTTTCTTTCTTTGTCAGTGATGCACTGACAAAATTATTTATTTATTCTCGACTCTTTGGAATCAATAATTTCCTTCTAATGTGTTGTCTAGAGTAAGAAAGGTGATTTTGAAGTTTGATGTGCATCGGTTAAATAACATTAGATAAACTAGCTGAGTTAGAACCTGCCTTCTGTTTTGTCTCTTCTGTTGTCTAACAGTGGACCTTATCTATAGCTGATTTGTCTGTGTTTCTGACTTGTAAAAATGAGCTAAATTCAGTATATAGTCAGATGGTTTGGTTATGCACAACATGCACGTAACTGGCTATTTCAGCAAACTGTCTGGCCAGCTTGGGGCTACAACTGTCCAAAGTTAATTCATGTAGCCCTTCTTATGCCTTTTCCAATCTTTAATTCTTTTCTCATGTATATTTTTGCAGCCCTCCTATTTGACTAAATATGCTTAGTGAATCTGGTATGTGCTGGTGAGAATACTAGAAAGTTGTCTTACAGCTATCATGACAAAGTTTTAAGGTGCATAAGAGCAGTAGACAAAGCCTGTAAGGAACCTGAGTTTTGCCATTTGCTGGACTGACAAGATGAAGACAGAGAGAAGAAATGATGGGCTTTGTAGGGATTTTTGTTAGGTTTTGATTCCTTGTCAAGTATTTGTTGCAATTTTATTTGGTGGGGTTTTTTGGAACAGGGCTTTTGTGGAGTTTTCTCGTGACCCAATGGAGGGCTTTAAGATTCTTCCTGCAGTGTACCTGTCAGTCAAGATGTCACAACTGAAAATTCCTCTGGAGCTGGACGTTCATTTTCCAGAGGATATTAGAAGGCAAATGCAAGATGTGACAGGTGTGAAATATCAAAGGTAATTGTATGGCATGTGGAAAATGGGGGTTTTTTGCAGTGAAATGATGTTTGCTGGATTTAGTGGGAATTTCCTTGAAAGTGTCACCAAGGAAGACATGTTAAGTTCAAAGAACAGGTGTGTAAACTTCATATAAGCAGAATGTTTTTGCAGGGCTTGAAATAATGTGATTGTGCTAAGTGTTTCTTTCTAGTTAATGATGGTTTAAGAGAACTCTGTGTATGCACTGGGGGTTTTTAAGGTTCTAGTCCATTTGCTTTTGGTATATCGAATATGGCTGCTCAAATGAATTTCCGTTTGTGCTAGAGACAATGTGGGAATTGCTAGTTACAAAATAAATAAGGAATGGTATTTGGGCATATAAAAGAAAGGGACAAAGGGGGAGTATAACAACAGAAACTGGGGAGACATAACAAAATGGGGTGGAGCGTGTGTAGTGCATTTCTCTTGTCTGCCCCTGCTCTTGTTAGAAAAATCTGACTTGTGAGTTTCTTAGTTATTACATGCTATCTGTGATTCCCTGCTTCAGGTCATACAAGCAACTTGCTAAGATGATAATTTGCCTAACTTCTGATTGGTCTGCAGTCACTTTAATATTTTAAAATAAGAAATATAAAATAGGAAGGCAGGAGTAGAAAGGTTAAAATGCACGTGAATATGTCAATTTCAGTTGGTGGTACTTAATTTATAATAAAACATGTTAGCAGTTTCACTGTGCTCAGAACAACACAAAGTCTTTGTGAAAATTAATTCTTGAGATTAATTCTTCTAGGCTGAAAGACTAATTTGAGTTCTCAGCTTTTGTCAAGTAAAGGGAATTTTATATCTAAAAAGATAAATTTTGTGCTGTAGCATACTCAATTTATCTCAGAAAAAAAAGTTTAGAAATCATACGTTCGCAAAACCCTCACTATCAGTTCTCTGGATATCTAATAAAGTCAATGTCACAGTTGCATCTTGGTGTTTTATCTTCCTGTATTTGGTCATACTGGGATTCAAATGGTATGCCTGTAGTATTTTTGTTCTGCATGGTCATTTTACATTCGAATTGATTTCATCTGTTTGTAAACAGAGTCAGTAAGTGTGCAAATGTGCCCTAGGGACACCTTGAGAAGCAAATG
Organism: Indicator indicator; assembly: GCF_027791375.1. Taxonomy (NCBI): domain Eukaryota; kingdom Metazoa; phylum Chordata; class Aves; order Piciformes; family Indicatoridae; genus Indicator; species Indicator indicator. The sequence goes on from NC_072013.1 coordinate 25,059,726, forward strand.
AAAATAAACTTTGAGGTTTTACTTGTAAATGAAGCATTTAGCATATTTATTCTGCAAACTTTATTTAGAGTAAATGTGGACTATCAGAAGAAGACGGTGGAGCCTGTGGAAATTTCATTTGGTACTTTACAGCAATCAACGATGATCCCAGATTGCTTTCTGTCCATCAAGATAACAGAGGTAAGAATGTCCTACATCTAAAGCAGGTCATATCTAATAATTGGTACTTAGATAACTTTGTAGTTAGCTGACAAGTTTAAATGTAAAGAATGAGGACTAATAATGTTTTTAGCACAGAGGGATCTTTAAAAGGTATGGAGAATATTCTTGGTATAATTTTTAGTAGTTTTGTTAAGCAGCATGTGTCAAATTTTAGATGTTTAAATTTATCTGCACTTGGCAGAATTTGTGGGATTTCTAGCAATGAATGTTAGCTGGAAGTAGACAAAGAGGATTAATGGGAAAGGTAAAATATTTGTGGACACTGTAGAAAAGGAGAGTTAGTAGGTGTTTAAGCCATTTGCCTAGTTATTATTGAATGGCAGTTTTCTTCAGAAACTACAGGCATGAGAGATTAGATGAAGTTACGGTACTGCATGCTCACTGGGAAAACACTGCTTGTACAAATGATACTGTGTTGGGGGGAATTCTATGTATATATAAATATTTCTGAATTCTCAAGCTGCAAATTTGTATGTCATCTGAACAAATTAAGTAATAGCAAGCGATGTATATGCTGCTGAAATAACACTAATGAAAAAATACAAACTACTGAGCTAGTGGAAAGTGTAGGCTGAAGTGTTAAAACAGATCTTGATAGTGATGCATTTAGCAAGTGCAGAAAATAGCTTCTTTTTATTCAGCAAGTCTCTCGGACCAAAATTATTCATGGAATTGATTAGACACGTTCCAATCATGTAACTCTCTATGCTACTTCTGTTTTTAATACATCAGCTTTAATGATTATATATATTGTCAATAAAGATTCTTTTTTTTTAATGAACATTCGTTACAGCATCAGAAATATATGAGATCAGTAAGCCATTTGAAAAGACTACTTATTTTATTGAATTTTATTTAAATAGTAGTGTGTTCTTGTCAGTTTCTTAAAGGATGGCTAATCTAAATGGTATCTGTGCTGATTTGTTGATATATGTAGCTAACTGCTACTCTTGCATTACTAAGAAAAGTGCTCTGAATCTGTATGCATCTGTCTAATCAACTATATTTTCTGAATGTTAATTTGTTTTAGAAAGATAGGCAGTCTTTCCTTAATTTTCTATGGTTTAGTAATGCTTATATTAGGATCTGTTTAGATTGAAAGTGCATCGCAGTTGCACAGCAAGTAAACATTTTAAAATCACATCTAATTATGAGGGAGGAATGCTTCACTGCATTATTGCAGTATGAGAACATTCCTATGTCTGTGTCAGGAGTAGGAGTGCTTTGATTTATTTTGTTTAGATATGTTTTATATGTGATGCAGAAGAATAAAATATGAAATCTGATTTTTGTCTATTTTTTTTATACTTTAAGATAGTGGAAGTTGGACACTTCTGGGGTTACAGGATCAATGAAAAAAATAGGAAAGTACTCCAGGCTCTAACTGCTGAAATTAACTACCAGAACCTGATGGATTTACCAGTGTCGCCATATCCAGAGTTGGTTTGTCTGGCTCCATTCACTGATGCAGAAAACAGAGGATACTATAGAGCTCGTATTTTGTGTGTTTGTGGTGATTTTGCTGAGGTACAGTAATGTGTTATGTCATATTGAATTGGTAGAATGTGATTGAGTTAACAATCTTGAAGCTGTACTTTTTGGTATTTTTACTTTACAAAGCACTATGTTCATAATTCTAAATATTCCATCAAGGAAATACATAGAATTAGAACTGAAATTAAACATCAGTAGAATGTTGTCAGAAATGATGTGTGAGTTTTTTTTTTTTTTACCTCAGAGCATAGGAATATTTTAGTGCTAAACCGAGAAACTATTGTTCATATATTAAAAACCTGTGTGCTGAAGCAGATTTAAGCAAAATAAAGACTAAAACCCCCAGTAACATTGAAAACATGGTAAGGAATGCTGAGATCAGAGTCCAGTGTTGCATTGCTGCCACCAGCCCCAACACTTTATCTTCATAAATATATTAAGATCTATTGAGTGGTGAGTTTCTTGCCCTCACTGTATTGGCAGTTTTTAGTCATTCATGACCAATTTTCTAGGCTTGTTCTGCCAGTGGTTCTTCACCTTTATTTTATTTTCTTCCCCTTCATTTTTTCTGTCTTTTTCTTCCTGCATATTGCTCTCTGTCATCTCATGTACTACGCTGACTTTCTGTTCACCTGGTCTTCATCTATTTTGTTTTGACCTCAGTTTTGAGAAGCAGAATTATGCATGCTTCCATACTTAGTGTTGTGCCTTTGCTTATGCAGTGATGCTAGTATTGCCCTTCCAGCAATGTTTCTCCTCTGTGTTCAAAAATATTTCATATGGTACATGCTACATTTGCCTTTTCACAGCTTTTTTGCATGGATGAGCTCCTGTCATCTTATACTCAGTTCTTTCGCCTTGATAAATTTAATCTAATTAGAATTGATAAAATAATAATGGAATATTTTTAGAAGAAATGGCTAAAAATTCCAAAGGATATGATTTTTTTTTTTCACTTCATACTATTTTGTTTTCTCTGTTCATGTTGAGTTCTTATGTCCATTCAATGTGATCTTTTTATACCAGTGTTTATGTTGCTGAGTTCCTACATAATCAGCAAATTTGTGGGCATGTTTTGACTTTATGTGCTGGGATCAGTAATGGAAATTAATGCCACTGTTCAAAATTCATACTAATTTCTCAGTCTGACACTGTTCTTTACAGCAGTTACCCACAGATTTTGTTGTTGTTGTTGTGAGATTTGCCTTTGCACAGCACATTCCCCACCTTGAATATCTTGTTTTCTGAACATAGCTGGTGTCACTACTATAGAGAAAACAGTGAACACTGTCATCTGTTTAAAAATCATGGAAAAATTAATAATAGGGCTAATCTCATCACTTTGTCTTTGATCCATGCTAATATGTGCTTATCTTAGCAATTATTAGGTAGTATCACATAAGAAATAAGGTTGTGTAGATTTAATTGCAGGGAAAGAATTAGAGCTTTTCAGGGAAATTTGGTTTTTCTAGATTTAGCAGATTATTTGTGTTATCAATGGATGTTTAAGACAAGGCATCAAATAATAGACATGATAAATTTTGACCTATTCTTTTCCTTTTATTTTTGAGATGATTTCATTTGCATGTTTTGCAGACTGAATTTGCTGCCGTTTCACTTAAGATTGTGTTGTACTATAATTGTTAAATTGTTGCTTTGCTTGCCACTAAAAGTAATGCTTCTAATGTTGCAGAATCTCTGTGGATGCTCTTGCTTGGCTTTTTTTTTTTTTCTTTCCCCAGGTTTTTTATGTGGATTATGGCAATAGATCAAAAGTGCCCTTAAAGGATTTAAAAGAGATTCCGAGCCATCTTCGAGAGCTTCCCTTCCAGGTAGGAGGTGATGCTATTTACTTCTGTTTAATAGGTATTTTCATGTCTTGTGGGGAAAAGCGTGATGCTTTTCAGAATGATAATGAAGTGACATCTATTTTGCTAATGGGAATACCTACTAATCACCTTCACTAATAGGTGGATATATGTTTTGTACAGATGTGTACACAGAGCAGTAATTCTCAGTGCAACTGAATTGCATTGTATTAATTGAAGGAAAAGTTATTTGCCTTGTGTTTTCAGGCACACTTGCTAGAGAGAGGAAAAAAAGAAACAAAAAAAGAAAAAGCCTGAATTTGCTACCTGACCAGCTATGAAAACCGTCATCTGTATTCTTTTTAGTTGTTTTTTAGCTGAATATTTGAGCTAGTCCTGTTTCTGTGGGGTCAGCGTGGTGGGAGCTTTCTCCCACCTGTAATCACAATAATAGCAGAAGTAGAGAGGAAGTTGCTCTAACGGCTGCCTTTCGATGCTTATTGCTTTTGGTTATCAGTTTCTTTGTGATCTATCAGTTTTATGCAAAGTAGAACTCATCAGAAGAAGAATGTTGTTCTGGTTCTGTTATTGCCTGCTTATATGGAAAGCTCAGGAGTAACAGAGCAATAGGTCAGCTTTGCTTCAGTTTAACAAACTTCTGAGCAAATGATGAAGGTTTATAGAACCTAGAAAACAGCTCAGAGAGGAAAAACTATCAGTGAATAGTTTAATTTAGTGTTGAGCATAGTATCTCTCCTTGCCTTCAAGGCACGAGTCTGCAGGGGCAAATATCTTGCATAGAGCTACTGTGCAGAGTGATTGCTCCATCAAAGCTCCTGTTCTCCTACACTGTAGTTACAGGACAGGTATGTAAGAGATGCTGGATGTAAATTTCACAAAGCTAGAAGTCTCTGGTTTTGCTTTGCACTGCTTTGCTGTTCTTTGAACTACTTACTGGCTTTACATGCATCTTTTCAGACAGAACTCTCTTGATAATTAAATAGTCATCTGTAACACAAATCTGAGGGTCTTTTTAACTAGTTTTTAAGAAAAAATACTCTTGAGACGTATTTACAAATAAAATAACTAGACTTAAAGTGAAATTCTGCTTTTCAGGCCTCATTCAGATTTTTTTAAAGCTAGTTGGAACAGATGTATCATACTAACTTTATTCTAAGGCTTTTAATGATGAAAATGAGAAGTAAACAAGCAGAAATATGGTTTTATCTATGTTTTCTTACTATCATGTCTTGACAGGGTTAATTTTCTTTGGTTTTCTTTTATAATTGATTTTTTAAAAATAAAATTAGTTTTGGCAAGAGGCATCCTTTTTTTGTGTGCATGCGTGGGGGGGTTGGTTGGTTTGTTGCAGGGATTTTTTGTTTGTTTGTTTCGGATTTACTAAAGGGAAGTGTATTTTCACGCCAGGCCTAATCTTTTAATGACCAGCAAAAAAAAAGTTTCTCTTGTAAATTTATCCAAAAAACATAATTGCATATAGTGATTGTGGAAAAGGGGTTAAATGAGAACTTAATTACTCTTGCCTGCCACAGACAGGATAGCTGCAGTGGTCTGGCCGTTACCTTAGTTGAACAGAACTGTGGAAACTTCTATCTATGCTGTTTCCCTTGATTGATCAGCAACCATCTACAACTTTGAAGTTATACAAGCTGTAATGTGTAGCTAAGTTAGCAGTAACTGAATTGGAATTAGACCAGTAGCTTTACAGCAGTCCTAGGAATTAACAGAAGCCACTGCAATAATTAAGTCGTTTAAGTTATTAATTCTAACAGCTTGTTGAGAAAAACATTTTCATTCTGATTCTCTGCTCAGGCAAGCATTGTTTTCAATGTTTTTGCTCTAGGCTTTAGAATTCAAGATGTGCAAGATGCGTCCATCTGCAAAATCTCTTGTGTTTGGGGAATGGTGGAGTTACAGTGCTAGCCAAAGATTTGCCTCACTAGTAAATGGCTATACTCTTCTGGCCAAGGTGCATTCATTTATGCATGGTGTCCTGCATGTGGATGTTTTCCATCACTCAGAGCACAAAGAGCTTGTGAATATTCGAGATGTGCTTATTGAAGAATGTTATGCTGAACTAGCAGTAGAATCATGTGAATCACAAGTACGTATTGAGTAAGCAGCTTCTACTTTTCTTCTACTAAGGTATTTCAGCTCAGACTGTCCTGAGAAGTTGAGCTCTAGTCTTCACTGATGGCATGGGATTAGGCAAGATTAATACTTGAATAGGGCAGTATATTTCAATGTTGTGTTATAATTCATATTGAGATGTTGGACAAAAGCATTGCTGCTTTGAGACACCTTTTGAAAGAGTTGTTTTCCAGGAGATGATTCTATCAATTGGACTGTTCTGCTGTTCTTTGAAATGTTGAAAAAAATGTAACTGTTTCATAGTTTTAACTATCTTTCATTTTTATGTTCTATATAATCTGAAAGGTGATAAGAACATTGGGTTTTGTAGTCATATGCAAGCACGTGCGTTCTTTGAGCAGGACCTCAAATCTGTAAAATTTTTGACAAACATATCAGCTGTGCCATGGCTTTAATGCTCTTCCATCACTATATAGCAAAGCCGTGATTTGCTTGAGAGTTTTCCTTTGGACCAAGTAACAAAAGAAGAGAAAGTGTCTGTACCTACAAGAGAGAACAAAAAGATTCTCACTGAAAGATTGTTCAACTGGTTTTCTGACAATCAGTGCAAAGTGCCAACCCATAAGGTAACTGTGATCATTGTGGCATGTTACTGCATAACTCCGCTTCTCGCGTTGTTAGAAAGGAGATAATACCTTTCATAGTGCATTCTACTTTCTACCGGTAGAAAGCCATGTGACCATCATTTCAGACATCTGTTGCACCTTTTAAGAAGTTTTGAATTATGGCATAAAAGCTAATTGAACCAACTTGTCTAACACATTCAAAGAAGCACTTTGAACCAGTGCAGAACGAAGATGAAGCTAAGATGAATGGTAGTCTTCATTATATGAGCAAAAATCAGGATTTATAATCCTATCAATTTTTCGTAAAACGTGAACATTTTTTTTACTACACATGGTGGTTTGTTCTTCCTCACCCAATGATAGGTAAGCAGCTAGGATAGGTGGTGCAGTGGGCTCTCCAGTAACTGGTAATAATGTAAGAGTGAGTATTTCTTCTATTGCCAATTCCAAACTCAAAATTTATTCATACTTAGACATTTTGAGGTACCTAGTCACAATTAAACTGGAACTTAAAACATAAAAATGTGTATCCTGTTCTGCATTCCAATTACAAGTTTAGCCTCATCTACATTATAATTTTTCTCATTTCAGATTTGACAAATTTCCAGACTTTGAAGCACTAATCATGCTCAGTTTACCCACAGGAGTTGTCCTGTTTGCGCTTTATGGAACTGAGTAGTTAATGTTTTCAAGGTTAAACGCCCTCCTCATGTGAACAAAAATAATCTGAATTTGTTAGGTGCTCTATGAAGTCTGAACTTGCGGTTGTTTTTAAGCCAAATGAAGTTAGAAAACCCCAGCACCTGTGAAAATACAGTATCTTTGTGTAGGTGTTTCAACAAGCAAAGATAGCTTCAGATGCAAAATGAAAATGCTGTTTATCAATTCATTGTTACTCAACACATGCTAAAATGTTTCTGTTTTCATTTATAGAGGGTTTTGATTTGGAGGTCTTTGGGTGCTGGCTCCTTAGAATATCATTTGTTCTTTCTCATTTTGAAGGTGACAGTCCTTGGCCCCTTCACTCCTTATGAGGTGAAATGCTATACTATGACAAGAGTGTCCCAGTTCAGGTAGGAGAAGACTTTTACTGTGAAGTATAGGCATGTTCTCAAGTGTTATTTTAGATAAATAGGCAAAACTCATCCTTGTTCTCTTACAGATTTTTACATTTTTTTTTGATTGAAAAAACTAAATTGCATTAATCTGCATGCTACTGCTATGTAAAATGTCAGGAATAATTTTATTAAAGTTACTTACAGACATTATTGAACTACCATAGGCATATGTTAAGTGGTATTCAGGTAATGTTCAGCTAGTAACAACTATTTATTAAGGTTTCATTGTTGAAAATATTTACTTCTTCCTCAGAATGGTTTTGATACAAAAGGAAAGCATAAACTCTGTTGTTGTTTGTGATGCTCCAGAAGATCCCTTTCAGCAGTTGTTGGTCGCCTCTTCTGTATCAGCAAATAAAACTGGTAATGCTTAATAAAAATATTTGGTCAGTTTCTCTAGCCTTTTGTTTTTATATGAATAACTTTACAAGCTAAATATGTCATTGTAGTTCTGTGATACATCTTGTTTGGGTTTCATTTCCATTAGACACTCCTTAGATTTTTTTTTTTTTTTGTGACAGGATCTACTGTGATTTTAGAGGAAACATCTTTAATGCCTCCTATTCCTGGCTTGCTTGCACTCCTCAGTATGCTGTTTGCTCCTGCTATAGAACTCAGGTATCATCCATTTTAAAAAGTGGTGGTTCTTCTCTTTTATTTGGGACTCTCAAAAATTGATGACAGAATTTTATTTTTATTTTCCTTATTTAGTGTATTCTTTTTCTGTTCCTGTAATTCTAGTATAGTAGTAGCTAAGGTAATTTGTTTCCTGTATTTCTGAATTGATGCTGCAGAGTATATGCTCATGATAAGGCAATATAGTTCCTGAAAATCATGCTGAAAGCCCAGAAAGATAAATTGTAGAGCCTGGCATGTTTGAAATCTACATGAGGAGAGAAACCTAAATGAGTTTTGTACATACTGAATTGTGAATTGCTTTAAATTATTCTGTCTGTAGACTGTCACTTAAACATAGTGAAGCTAGCTTTTACTTTTGCATGTGTATGGTTTTCTTTTTAAGTTTTGTGATTGTATGTATTCATAACAAGAACTTTAGTTTTGCTTTGTCAATGTATTTTAAAAAGTTCAATTAGGTGTAAATGCCTCTGAATTTTTTTTTAGTTTCTTTAAAATACCTATATCTTGCTTGGCATGGCTTAGACAAATTCCTTTAAGTCTGTCTTTATATGAGTTTAATTTCTGCATTTCTAGGCAAGACTCTTTTTTTCTTCATATAGGGTTGATAGAAGTGGAAAGCATTTTACTGGTGTTCTGTGTGGCTTGGGTTGGAGTCAAACTTGTGGGGCTCCACTGTTTCCAGAAAATGACATGGAGCTGACATTTGATGTGCATTTTGGAATGGAAGACATATCAGAGGTAAAACGTGCACAAGAATTGTCACTGTGGTAGGAATTAAGTAGAATCCAATGTGTCAGAGCTTGTTATTTTTAAGAGTTAAAAAGGTAACTTGTTTTAAGCTGTGGTTTTGTTGATGTTTATTTTTTTGTTAGTTTTTTTAGTGTACTTCCTGCTTATAGCTTTGGATTCTTATCAGAGGAATAAAAGAATTACTCCTCCATACACTGAAAAAATAAAATACTGTAGAACAATAGTTTGTACACCTTCCAAAACAAAAGCATCCGATTTGCCCTAGTCAGTTTTTACTGGTCAGCCTAGCATTACTGCTTTGCAATCTTCAATTGGATTTTACATCTCTTAAGATGTCAGTATCAAGCTTCTTCTCTCAGCAAATCAACTAAACAAACAATGAACCTCCGTACATTCGTCACTTGCAGCCTTTCTGCAACTTGTAGACAAAGATCTGCCGGGGGAAATAAGTACATACACTCCGTTGCACGGAACAGTATTTGACCTGTGCTTCAGATTGGCATGTGTTTCAGACAGTGAAAGACCATACAGGCCCTCATTAGTTCTTTGTACAGAGCGGGTAGATTAGTTAATGACAGTGATTTCTAGAGGGTTTTGAAGGATGCAGTGGACATGCTGGTAAACTTGCCTCTGAGCTATTGTTTGCTGAAAGCACTGATTTGGTGTATGTGACGTCTGTGTCACGTGATGTGATACCATGACACTTTAGCCAGAATGGTAATACCAAGCTGTTGTGCATATGAAAATTATGGACAGATAGAAAAATTCCTCAAAGCTTTTACAGAAGGAATTGTCTTGGAAATAATCCAGGCAAGACCTGGATGAGGGGATTGAGAGTACCCTCAGTAAGTTCACTGACGATACAAAACTGGGGGCATGGCTGACACCCCATCAGGCTGTGCAGCCATCCAACGTGACCTGGACAGGCTGGAGAGCTGGGTGCTGGCAAACCTCATGAAGTTTATTAAAGACAAGTGCAAGGTCCTACATCTGGGAAGAAATAACAACAGGCACCAGTACAGGTTAGGGGCTGCCCTGCTGGAAAGCAGCTTCACAGAGAAAGACCTTGGAATGCTGGTGGACAGCAAGTTCTGCATGGAACAACAATGTGCTCTTGTGGCCAAGAGAGCCAATGGGATCCTGGGATGTATCAAGAAAGGTGTGTCCAGCAGGTCTAGGGAAGTTCTTCTACCTCTCTACTCTGCCCTGGTGAGACCACACCTGGAATACTGTGTCCAGTTTTGGGCTCCCCAGTTTGGGAGAGACAGAGACCTGCTGGAGAGGATCGAAGGGAGAGCCACGAAGATGATTAGGGGACTTGAGCATCTCCCCTATGACGAGAGACTGAGATGCCTGGGCCTGTTTAGTCTTGAGAAGACTGAGAGGGGATCTGGTCAATGTCTATAAATATCTGAGGGGTGGGTGTCAAGTGGCAGGGGCCAGGCTCTTTTCGGTGGTTCACAGTGATAAGACAAGGAACAATGGGTTCAAACTAGAACATGGAAGATTACACCTCAGCATGAGGAGAAATTTCTTTACAGTGAGGGTGACGGAGCACTGGAACAGGCTCCCCACGGGAGGTTGTGGAGTCTCCTTCTCTGGAGACTTTCCAAACCCACCTGGATGCATTTCTGTGCAGGCTACCCTAAGTGATCCTGCAGGGGGGTTGGACCCAATGATCTCTTGAGGTCCCTTCCAACCTCTGATACTGTGATACTGTCAAGTGGGAGCCTCTGTTTTATGGCATATCTGAGTAACCTTGAAGACTGGGATAACAAGTGGCTGAACATTAATATCTTTGACCATCTGGAGGAAGAAGCATTTCTAAAGCTTCAGATATTTTTTGCTTATGTTAACAATATTCCATTTGAAGTTTGGTGGCATGGGTGCTATAATGACCTTCATGCCAGTATAATATAATCTAAAACTAGTTCTGATTTAGAGTGCCTTATATTCTGTCACTGGTATTTTTACAGATAAACATCCTAAGGACAGCCATTAATAAGTTGCTCTGTGAATGTGCAGTGTGTTCTGGACAAGAGATAATGACACAGCTGCAGGAGAACGTTCGTCAGAAACTTCTGCGGTAATAATTTGGTAGAAATAAGATCTTCTGTTTCACAGTCTCAGCAAAAACAAAATAAATGATTGCTTGAAGCATAGCTCAGATTAGGCTTTGGGGAAAGAATATATGTTCTCATTTAATGATCTATTTAATTTACTTTGTTTATTTATAAAGCAGTACACTCAACAACTTTAGACTTCTTGTGGAAACACTGGTTCTTCAAGGAAGCCTGATTGCTTAGGAGTCATAAAACCTAGACTGTAAAACCCGTTCTACGGGATACCAGTTCTGATGTATCTTTGCTTTGTGCATCCAGGACAAACCTAATAATGTCCTATGGCATGGAAGTGCAGAAGGATTTATATTATTATTTCTCCCTGTGCATTAAACTTGAATTGTGTGTGCTGCCTTTCCTCCCTCAACAGGCTTGTGTAGTAGGATAGGTGTTGGCCAAGTTAATTGCTAGAAGTCACAGGTTAATTTATTAATTAAGGCCACCTGCTGTTTTTTTCAGCAGGGCCTCCCTGCTTCTTCTGTCTGAAGGAGTGCTTCCGAAAGAACTATTGTGGATCAGTGCAGCCAGTCTTGAGAATTTTTTCAGCTTGCAGTGTGTGGGAAGCGTTTAAGGGAGCTCATTTAGTGTAGTATTCCTGTACAGCTCCTTCTAATGTCTGCCACTTCTGAGTGTGCTGTAAAAGATCTTCTGCATGTAAATGTAGCATGTGCTTTAGAGCTGTCTGCATCAGCGGTAGACACTTCCCATCCCTACCTGGCTCTGTACTGAGCGGATTTAAGAAAGAGCTCTGTCTCTGCCATGAATTAAGAGTTACGTTATGCTCTCAAGTATTTGCCTTATCTGAGATGTGCCAATTTTTTTGCAAATAGAGCTTTTCTAAAGTAACTTTATCCCAAAGTAAGGCACTTCCTTGTGCTGATAAAGATCAGAAGCCTTTAAGTTCAGCTGCCCTTATCCTAGGTTATCAGATGGATTATCAGCGAGTGGCTGTGTTGATGCCTAGTTAACTGGTGGAGTTAAACCATGACACTTGTTTCTGAATGTTACATGTTCAGCTGAATTTTTTTTTTCTTATCTTTTTTTTCCCCTTCTACCATTCCCATCAGTGGGGGGGGCGGGGGGGAGCTATTACACTGCCTTTAGTTGAAGGCAAGTACCCATACTTCTAATTTCAAAAGCTCAAAAGAAAAGTCAATGTGGAGTATTTCATAATTTAACAAGCATTGGGGAAGTCAGCCGTAACCTTTTGAGGACACTGGAAATGAAACTAAAAGAGCATAAACAACTGCCAGATGTGGAGATACCTAGTATGTTATCTGACCAGCAGACATTTTGGATATGATGAGGGAGCAAGGTGATTACTTTTGGTTTGTGTGTTACACTGTGCATGCTGTCCGTGTGTCAGCAGCTCTTCTCTTCAAGGCAAGGCAGCTTCCAACTGTTGCTATTGCAGTGGGTTGTGTGTGCTTCCAAAAGTGGTAGTACAGCTTCACAAAGGCTGTACCTCAGAGATGTATGCTGCTTGTGATTTCAACTTAAGAAGCATGAGGGCAGACTGGCAGCAAGCTGTATAGATTTCCTGTCTAGAAGACTCTTGGTAAAATACCAGCTGTGGAGTATGCTGCTGATGCAGTATTTGATGTCCAAATACCTCAGGCCAGTTGGTGTCTGCATTGCCTTTGGACACTGCCATGTAGTACCATGCTTAGACTTCAAAAATGAACAGAATTTGCTTGTGATTAATACTGTAACAAGTGTAGAGAGAAGCCAAGGAAAGTAGATGGAAGCCAAACCACAAAACCTCTTTGATGGTGACTGTGACAATAACGGGAGCTCATGCTTGGACATCAGAACTTACATGCTATGTTCAAGGCACAAAAATGTCACTGCTGTTTATTTAGATATGTGAACAGTTGCTACTGTTCTAGCACCTTTTTGAAGTTGATGGTTCAGACATCTCCAGCCAGTTTTGAGGGGAAGGAGCAGCCTGCACAGGTCTTCAGTGTTGGTGCGTTCCCCAGTGCAGTCAGTGCCAACTGTCTGACTTGGTCATTCTCATCAGTCTTCTCTGCTGCTTTTTCTTTAGGATTTTATACCTTTCTGGGGTAGTGTGTTCTCATTTGGAATCTTTGTGCTTTTACTGATTCTGCTTCAATGATCCTACAGCTAGTTTTTCTAATTTTATTTTTCAACCTTTTTGAAGAAGGACAAGTCTGGTTATTGTCATGATGTCTTCTGTTCCTTTGTGTAAAATATTTTTTCATTTTGAATACTCTTTTTTTTCTTTTTCTGATTGTACTTTGGTTTGTGTCTTGGAAAAACACTGAGCTTTTATTAATAAGAGTAAATATGTAAAAAATTTATCCTGAACAGTCTTTCATAATTTTTTTTTCCGTTTTTCAAAAGCTAATTGTATTTACAACATGTCACCACTACTTAAGACTAAAATCAGTGTTTGAAAAACACATCTAGACAGAATTAATTAAAGTCTACTACTGTTGTACTTTGTACAGCTTGAGGAAATAACTGGAGCAGACAGACAATCTACAGTAATTGAGTTGTCATGCAAAACAAAATACTCTAAAAATAACTATATTATACATTCAAGTGAATAAACTGCATAAAACTTATGAAATAAAAGATAATTTACTTTGTAAATTAAAAATACCTCAAGCATTATTTTCTTTAAAAGAAAATACATTCTGATACACTTAATGTCTCTGAAAATTTGTGGTTTTGCTTCCTGCATTAAAGGGGCAAAGTACAGAGAAGTGAACAAATCTGATTAACAGGGGAATTCAAGATTCCCTTCAGTACAGACACCTTGTAAATGCAGAGTTGTATCTAATATAATAATTCTTTTGTCTTTATAATTAATCAAATACTGTGTTTCTGAAGACTATTTTGATGTAATTTCAGTTTAATCTGCAAACCAAAGCCTCGAGATAGACTTGCTCCTACATGGTATGAGAAGCCATATGCGTGGAATCAGGTAAGAATATAGAGAAAAAAAATATTTTTTTATTTTTCTTTAAGAAGCATAGTTCAAGATCTGCAGTACAGTTAGTTAAGTGCTCAAAGGGAAAGGTTTCTTTGGAGGGATATCTTTTTTGAGTATGAATTCTAAAATACAGCACTTTAGAGTCAGATTTAAGACATAAGAACTATTGTGTGTACATTAGTCTCTAATATCGTATTTTTGTAGTCAGTTTGGATGTTTTAATGTTGTGTGTATATGAATATTTAGCCTTTTCAATCAGAACACAATTTTTAAGGGTGAGAGAGACTGTAAAGGCCTAAAAGAAAACGACTGATACACTTGCCTTGTTTAGAATTTACCTGAATGCAGTGCATTGCATTGCATTTCAGTTTCATTTGGGTTGCTGTGCCTTCAGGTAGCTTTTCCCTTTTTAAAGAGGCAGAAAACACGGCTTGCTTTAGAATGAATGTGGTGGGATTGGATAGGAGGCAAATTTTCTTGAAACCCAGGAAGGGTTCACAAAGCTGAAAAGTTTAGCTTCCTACTCTGAAAATCTTGCCTTTCTGTAAGAAATTCTGCAGGCTACTCATTTCCTGATATAGATGTGCATTTTCTTAATTAACAGGGGGCAAGGAATTACTGGTTGCAGGAGTAACATTTCTACATCACCCCTCCTGTGCTTCTTCCCCTCCCACCCCAAGTCATACAAGTTGAAGGGTATAGGTCTCCTTGAAAAGATGGACAGCAGTGAATGAGCACCTGCACCAAGGGCACATATTTCTCATAGACATTCACAGAGGGGTTAGGGTGTGTTGTGATATGCTGCCTCAAGACAAAATGTTCCTATTTTCATGTTTCAAATTGAGTTATCCTTGGTATTATGAAGATAATCTCCCATTCAGTTATATTGGTGTTTAGTTTCTATAGCAAGTTAATGAATAGGCCTTGGATCATAATTTTCCCCACTGCATCTGAAGAATCCCAGGACATCTTTGTTACATAATCCCATAAAATACTACTTGTAGTGCTTTGGAATTGGTTGTGGAATAGTATTCTCACGTGAGCAAATCAAGAGGTACACCATTTCTGTACGGCATTTTTATAGTACTTGAAATGTGTGGCATAGAACTGAAAATTCCTGTATGATTTGAAACTCTCAAAACTCTTCAAGACTTTCTTCCTTAATTATGTTATATAGGAAAACATTATTACAACTGTGGTCTGAATTTCATCTTGCTTCTTTTGATTAGGTGGATTCTCAGCATCTTGTTGACCAGTCCAAAAAGCAGCATGAAAGAGGAAATGGTCTTTATCAGCTACATGAGCTTGTTGTGTTGAATGTTTAAATACTTCCAAATGTCTTTCACAGGACAAAGTATTGCAACTAGTCTAAATAGTTCTGTCTTCTATATAACTATTGGAGACTTGTTTTGCAGGACTGTTCCTTAAGGTTAGTGTGAGGATACTAAAATACAGGTTGGAAAATGTTAATCTTTTTTCAGAAAGTTATGGTTTGCTGACCTAGCACAGGAGAGCGAGTTTATAAAACAAACTAATGTAAAGCAGTTTTCATTTCAATAATACCTGTGAGCGGGATTATCACAAGGTATGTGAAAGACAAAGCAAATCTAAGGTTAGTTCATTGCATGCCTAAAAGCTCATAAGCCATGGAGTGTGGTTTGGTTTTGGTTTTGGGGGGGGTTTGTTGTTGTTGCTGTTTGGTTGGTTGGGGTTTTTTGTGGGTTTTTTTGTCTTTAACTATGAGTTGCATTTTCCTGCTTAATTTTGCCACTGGTTTTTGAAAAAGCCATACAACAAAGGTGTTTGGGGTTTTTATTAATCAATAGCTAGAAGTGAAAGGAAACCGATGATCTAGATTGTTCTGATCCAAACTATAACTTCATATACTGGATGCAATTTGTTAATTAAGTTTTCATACAGCAAAATGTAATAAATATGAGGTTTGTTTTCCTTTATGGCAGAAGAATATTTTTCAATTACTGATTCAAGGCAGCTTTGTTATCCCTTCCTCTTATATCTACCCATGAAATCTTTATTTCTAAAAATTAGGTCAGCAGTTTCAGAATAAAATGCAGAAGCTAAATAAAATGTGTTTGTCTCTTCTGTTGTGCAATCATGCATAGCAAAAGCTAAATTTAGTTATTAATGGTATGTGTTTGCATTCATGAAATACATGAATACAAACACAGTGTATGAAAACATATGAATCTTTTCCTGTTCACTCAGTGATTTGAAGATCATGTAATATGCAATGATCCTCTGAAGAACAGAGAGAGAATCACAAAAAAGTGGTAGATTTGGAGGAAAAAATGGAGATAATTAAAGTGAGATTTTTTTTTTAAGCCATAATAACCAGAGAGTCAACCATATAGTAGGCAATTTCTGTGGCTTACTCTAAGCATTTCTTCCTTAGATCCATTTTGAATTATAAAACATCATACTTTATATAGTGAGATGGGTTTAATAGAAGAATTGCATCTCAAATGGCTTAGCCAGCAGTACATCTCAGCTGAGTGTTGTATGCAAATAAGTGTTGCAGTGAAACAGGCAGAATGTCAAATCTTTGCTTTGTCTGCAAGACAAACTTGGCAGAATCAAAAAGCATGGTGTAATGTAACTGAAGGGATTCTCCTCGTCAGTAGGGAAGAATAGAACGGTCCTGTGCCCTGGTGCGTTCCTGGGCATGTGCTGCCATCTGCTGAGCAGTTACTGATGTGCTTCTTCCCCTTGGAAGGTCTCTGCTGCACGTTGAGACGTGCTCCAGTGGTGCATGTCATAATAAAACTAAATGATTCCTGCTAATGTCCTTAGGATGAGAGGAATAGATAATGCTAACTACCTCCCCACTCCCAGGCCAATAACCTATAACCTCCCATTGGTCAATTGAGAAATGAGAACTGTGTATTAGCTCTGAATAGTTCCCAGTTTTTTTCTGGGTACATAATACACTTGCAGACAAGATCCATGGTGGGTTATCCTTGAAGGAAACAGAGCATCTTACAAATTAGCCTTGCTGGGAAATATTATTTACTGTTAGATGAAAATGTAGAACTAAAATTTTAAACTGCAGCAGTTGTATTTTATGGTTTAATTTGAGTTTCAAAGAACATTGCAAAGTTGCTTAAACAAGTTTAAGGTAGACAGCTGCAGGATTTCTCCCTTCAAGGTTAATAGAGCTGTTCAGGATATGTATGTAGTCTGTGCTTCTTGCCTGTTTTCTGTTGTCTCATAATTCTTCTTCTGCAGGACTCCATTGATAGGAGGTGGAAGCACAGCTGATAATAGAACAGAATTGTTTAGGTTGGAAAATACCTTTTAAGACCATCCAGTTCAACTGTAAATCTAACACTACCCTGTCCATAAGCACCACATCTACACATCTTTTAACTGTCTCCATGGATGGTGACTCGGCCACTTTCCTGGGCAGCCTGTTCCAGTGCTTGACAACCCTTTGAAGAAGTTTTTCCTAATGTCCACTGTAAACCTCCCCTCCCTCAAGTCTTCTGTCGGAAGTGTAGGATGCAGGGTGTACCATACTGCTATAGATATGCCTGGCCAAAAGGATTCCAAAGGATTCCAGCTGTCCTGGTTTGAGGCCAGACAGATCGTCTCTTGCCCCGAAAGGGACAAAAGAATGACACTCACACAAACGGATTGGAGAGTGATGGAAAGTTTAAATGGAAAAGCAATTGGTGAAACTACAAAACACTACAAAGCATAGTGGCAAAGAACATCCCAAAGCGTACAGAGCCCCTTACATGATTCCCAAAGCTTCCCAATCTTACCCTTCTTCCCACCTGAGGGTCTACCCAAAACCCCCAGGGCTCTTTCTTCCCCCTCCCGCTGCTAGGCAAGTCTCAGGCTGGCCAGGTCTGAGACTGACCCCCCTCCGTTCTCCTCCTGGCATTAGGCCTAGACAGGCCTAAGAGGTCTTGAGGATACTCCCCCGGCATTACCCGATAAGAGAGGACATCTCCCAGGGGAGCAGAGAGGGAAGAAAGAGAAAGACAATGACTTTGCAGATGGATTTATAGGGTGCAGGATTTATGGGTAGAAATACGCTGTTTCTTGTGTCCACCCCTATTGGGTGGGCACCCAGGACACCAGAGGTGTAATTTATGTGGCAGTAGGAGGGGGCACCCAGCCTGAACTGCCACAAGAGCCTAAGGTGAATTCATCTGAGTAGCTGGATGTGATTATGGACAAGTAATAATTCCTAAAAAAAAAATCTACTTCATTTGTGATTAATGACTTCTTGATTCTTCTGTAAATTAGTATCTGAAAAGAACTTCAATGAATTAATTTGAGCTGATAATAGATTTGCGGAAGAGCCCAGAGTCTCCAGTTTACACTGAAATCTTGTAGCTTGCCTAGAGTACTATTTATTATGGTTACATGGGGATTAGATTAATTAAATGAGATTTACAGAAGACTTGCCTGCCGAATGATTCTTGAGATTATTAAATCATAAAAAGGATAGTGTGAAAAAACAATAGAACATGTGAAATGCAACACCTTTTGCAGCTGCAGTTCAAAAAATGCACTTTCTGAAATCTGTGACTCTGGAGGAAGTTTGAGAATACTAAAGTGGAGTGACAAATATTGTGTATCTGAGAAAATTTATCACCTATGGTGATAATAGTGAGGGTGTCACCCAGTGATCTGGAATTTGTTTGGTTGAACCAACTTTAGTCTTAGTTTGAGGTGTGTCATTCTTGCCCCAAGAGAAAATGATGATACTACTATCCTTCAGTGACAAGAAAATGTTTATAATCTCTTGAGTTCTTTTAAGCTATTCTGAACAGTAACAGCTTAATGAACAGTGTTGAGTCAGCCCAAGTCATCTGATGATGGAGCCAGGCCCAGTAGAAGTGCAAGAGGCAGTGGGCACAAACTGAAACACAGGAGGTCCCACTTGAACACCAGGAAACATTTATTGCTGTGATGGTGATTGAGCACTGGCACCTGTTGCTCACAGAGGCTATGGGGGTGCCATCCCTGGAGGTAGTCAAAAGCCATCGGGATGTAGTCTTAGTTACACAGGAGATCTGAAAAGATCATCTCCAGAGGTCCTTCCAAACTCTACTTTTCTATAGAGGCTTTTCTAAAAGCTTATGTAGAAAAGGATGAAGCCAC
Organism: Indicator indicator; assembly: GCF_027791375.1. Classification (NCBI taxonomy): domain Eukaryota; kingdom Metazoa; phylum Chordata; class Aves; order Piciformes; family Indicatoridae; genus Indicator; species Indicator indicator. The sequence continues at coordinate 25,078,713 of NC_072013.1, forward strand.
TTGTAACCCATTCTCTGAGAAATGAGTGCCTGTAAGGAGAGAAACTGGATTTTAAAAAATAATATCTTCAGTGATTGTTCTAATTTTAGGAGTTGCTATCAGCCACAATCACTTTGGGTATTTCCCCAGTGTATTTTCTACTTGCTTATTTTCTGCTTCATAAATAAAATCTGAGAACTACCTATTCCTTGGAGAACATGTAAAATAGTCTCCCAACTTAACTGGTGATTAGGCAGGAGGAGTCTGTTTGCACATGTTTGCTATCCAAATCACGTAAAAGTAGTCCAAGAAAGAACTAACATTTTAAGTTAGAGAAAGAAGAGGAACTCCCTGCAGATATTTTCTATAACTTCTTGCAACGTGCAGTATGGAAGATGCTCTCCATATCAAGAATTCTAATCAAATCTTACCTACTTCCCTGTCTTTTCAATGTGGGTTTTCTGTCCTTGTTAAAAAGATAGACCCCAAAAGCCCCAGAGATGTGTATGCATCCTCTGTGCCATTCATTTACTAATTATGCAGTCTAGATTTTCACTACTAACAGACCAAAAAAAGCTTTATAAATGTTGAATTATTGCTGATGGCTGTACTCATTCTTTTTTAAAACGCAACTATCCAGGGAGCAAGTTACTCCTGGGTCTTTTATTCTCTGTTGAGGAAGAAAATGAGAAAAGTGAAAGATTTAAAACCCTTTGTGGAGTGCATGAAGATCAAATACAGGAGGGCAAAAGAAAATCATCACAGTGGTGTGTGTGTGGAACACCTGGGGCTCATCACTCTGACTGGCAGGAGAGCATTGCATGAAAAGAATGTGAACTAACCCAGCTGTGAAAGAAGAAATTTTGACTGTAGTGTTTTTGAGAAGAAAGCATTCTCTGCAATTTTTGGAGAGTAAGAGGAGACAGGTACCTGCATCTGGATCATACTGTTTACCTTCCACCTTCCCCTGAACCAAGTGGCAACTCCACTTCCCTCTGTCCCCAGGTGACCCACTGGGAGGGAGGGACTTGCTTGGGAGAAGTGAAAGCTACAACCCTTGAGGAAGGCACTTGGTGTCTGCAGCTCACTTCTGCCCTGCTTACCTCAACTTGCTCTGCTCTCTGCCCCTTTGGAAAAAGCTCCAGGGTGCCCCATTTGCATAAGAGAGAGCCAAGAGCTCATGCCAAGACAGAGCTGCCAGGACCTCCTCATCATGAGGATGTGAAATTACCAAATGATTGAGTACCCTCCCTTGATGGGCATGCTTCTGAGAGGGTCCTGTTATACAGGATAGAAGAGCTTCAGCAGAGGGAGTGACCACTGTACCTTCTGCTTCCCCAAAGGATTTGTCACAGCTTCTACCAGACTAGACATTTCTGGAGTTTGAATGAAAGATAAGTATAGGAGCATCAGAGATGAGATGAACACCTACCCATGGGGCTGTGGTCAGTGCCTAAGGAAAGAGCAATCTATCTTTCTACAGATTGACAAGATAATCTTAGAGATTCCCTCAACACCTCTTTGGAGGTATTTCTCCTTCAGGTATGTCCTCTTTGCCTCAGGTTTCTCTCCTTTATTAACCTCTTTACAGTTTCATGTGTTTTTCTGCAGGTTTTTTTACAGAAAGGATACTCAAACCATACATACCCAGGGAGGGTGTCAGGGGGGAAGAGTTATATGTGTTTTTCTGTTCTATCCCTTTTTACAAACTAAGGCAGACCCATGTTACTATGCTCACTGAAAATGTGCTAATTATTTTCCTAAATCAGTGTAACTCCTGTCACACACTATGACAACAGAATCACATAGAATCACAGAATGGTAGGGGTTGGAAGGGAACTCTGGGGATCATCTAGTCTACTCCCACCTGCTAACACAGGTTCACCTAGATCAGGTTGCACAGGTACATGTCCAGACGGGTTCTGAAAGTTTCCAGACAATAGACTCCACAACCTCTCTGGCAGCCTGTTTCAGTGTTCTATCACCCTCACAGTAAAGTTTTTCCTTATACTTAGATGGAACTTCCTGTATTCTAGTTTGTACCTGTTGCCCCTTCTCCTATCACTGGGCACCTATGAAAAGAGACTGGGCCCATCATCTTAACACCCACCTTTTAGATAGGTATAAGCATTGATAAATCCCCTCTCAGCCTTCTCTCCAGGCTAAATAGCCCCAGGTCTCTCAGCCTCTCCTCACAAGGCAGATATTCCAGTACCGTAATCATCCTTGTAGCTCCCTGTTGGACTCTCTCCAGTAGTTCCCTGTCTCTCTTGATCTCAGGAGCCTAGAACTGGACACAGTACTCCAGTGTGCCCTGACTAGCACAGAGCAAAGTAGGAAGAGAACCTTCCTCTACCTACTAGTCACACTCTTTTTAATACACCATGGTTTAAACTGATTATCCTAATCCACATGGCTTTTTCTGACATTGGTATGTAGACTGACATCTCCATCTAATCAACTGAAAGATGGGTGGCAGATGTGCACCATCCTGAGTGTTTCTCTTTGAAAAATAGACAAGGAAATGGAGCCTCTAAGACCAGGCTACTTCCTTTAAAACTTAAGTAGTTCAGGAGTTTCAAGGACCAACCCAGCTGTCTTTGGAGCTACAGTTCAAAATTTATCCAGACAGGTTCCTCATTCCCTATCTGTGCTGATGTGAAGGCTAACTTCTTACTCAATCAAATAAACTAAAATTTGGGCCATGGAGAAAGCCCTGAAAATCTCACTACTGGTGATTTTCTTCCCAGGTTTATACAAAGTCTGCACAAATCTCAGATTTAGAGAAACATTTTGCCTTTGGTTAGCAAGCTGCAGAATTTCTGTAGTTTCTCCAGAGCATTTTTTTTCACTTGGATCATCATCTGCCTCTGTAGCTGTTTCAACAGCCCTTTGTCTCACAAAGTTCTCATTCTGGGCACGTCAGAATTACACGGAAGTGAGATTGTTACTGTAAATAAACCTGAGACATCTGACTACAGGTTAAGCAAGGCAGAGCCTGTTCTGACTACTCTCATTGTGCTCAATAAAGTCACCTTAGGATAAAGTTTCCATCCCTTCATTATTCAAATTCCATCCTCTGCCATCCTTTTCCTCTGAACTGTCAACTCTCTCTATGTCTGCATGGTAAACAAAAGCTCTTACAAAACCCATGACCAAGCTTTAGAAATAGGTAGCTCAGATGCCTGCAGCCACACAACTGCACAAGGAAGACCAGAGGTTCTAAAGTGAACACGGGCACTCACCTGTACCTCCCCAAATCACATACAGCTAGAAAAGGACAACCCTGTTTTCCATGAAAATAAATCACTTTAAATTGTCATCCGTAATCATCTTAATTTCTCCACTCCCACTCAGTGCAGAGTGCACAGATTGCCATTTTGCAAGCATTCCATAGCTTCAGCAGGAGATCTGTAGGGCTCATTCAAACCACCCAGGGCCCTGCTGACATACTTTGAGGGAAAGGAAGTGTGAAACCCCTCCCCTTGCTTTGTGATCAGTGCTTGATTTCTACAAGGAAGGCCAAACTCGCTTGAAATCGCTCAGTTTTGCAACTACAGGTGTACTGGAAGCTAGAACAACAACTGTCTCTGATTCACCATGGCAAATGCAGAGTGGTAAAACGTCCAGGTGTATTACTTCTGATAGTTCTATCCATTTCTCTTTCGCTGTGTGAAGCTGTGCATCATAACAGTGTGTTTCTACTGACATAGCCATAGAGCAAGTGCTCTCTAGCACTGCAAAGAATCCATTCAGGAAGCAGAGAGAATGTCTCCCTAACCATCTCTATACTCAGGGTAACAGCTGCTGTGGCAAATAGCCATATGATTTTAGGTCAACTGCACTTTGAAAAGAAGTAAAAATAGAAGCTGGAGCCAGGCAGAAGTCTGAGTACCCCCAGCACCATCAGACACAGCAGATTGATTCCTCTTCCCCAGCTCCTTTACCAACCTCCACTGCTTTACAGGTGGCCCTTAAAGATACAGAACCCCCCCTAAGCAAAACCATGAGCTTAGCTATGTGGTCAGCCTCTGGCCACTCCTTTTGCCTTCAACCATCAGATCAGGAGGAAAGCTGCCCGTTCTTGTTGCTTTCATCTTTTTTTGCCTGTCTTCAACATGCTTCTGTGTTCAAAAATGATCTTATGCCTTTATCTACCTACTGCACAATCAAAACCATTCCATTTCCCCAAATCCCCTCCCAGGGCTATGAGATTCCCTCCCATCTTGATATGCAGACAGGAATTTCTTGCTTAAATTGGAGGTAATCTACCAGCAGCATGCAGAGGAAAGGAGAAAATACAGTATTCCTCCAGCTTGCTGATGTGTCTGCTTGCCCTCTTCAACAGTACAGACAACTACATTGTGAATTATTTCTGGCAGGCCCAAGGTTATTCAGCAGGGATGAAGAGTCCATCACCTTCATCAATACTAGTTAAATAAATCAGAATTGTAAGACCACAAAAAGTCATTATGATACTGTAGGGTGACCTGCATACCCCAAGTTGCAGAGTGTACCAACAGTCTGTGTTAAACACACATAACAGACATGGTTATCAGAGTTCCCTTCTTCATTGTGGGCAGGGCCACAGAAATTTACTCCAAATAAATTCAGAAGCACATCTTAAGATCTTTTAGTCCTCTTGGCTCTCCCAATCCTCAACTGGCATTTAACTGCTGGAGACTTTGGTCCTCATTTTCAAAATCCAGTTTTCCTCCTTACAGGCACTCATTTCTCAGTGAATGGGTTACAGATGGCTTCATCTTTATCTACATAACCTTTATAAGCTTCTTTATATATGTAACCCTCTTTAGTGGAATGTCACAGAACAGTTGAGTTTATAAGGACCTCTAGAGATGATTTTATCAAATATCCTGTGTACCTAGGATCATGTCCAGATCACTTTTGAGTACTTCCAGACACATGTCCTTCACAGTCTCTGTGGGCACTATGTGCCCATGTGTGGTCACCATTACAGTGAAAAATGTTTCCCGATGTTCAGATGGGATCTCCTGTGTTTCAGTTTGTGCCCACTGCCTCTTGCACTTGCACCACAAAACCATTTTTAGAAAAGAATGAAACTGTAGGGTTGTTTGTTTATTTAACTCATTTCCCAGTTCCACTCACTTCACAACCTTTCTAATCCTTTTTGATCCACAGTGGTTAACAACAGTAACTGGCAGAAAGTTCAGTCATTAAACTTTTTTTTCTTCTGGATAAAAAGAGGGAGAACCAGCTGTGACTAAGATTACCGGGTACTTGTTTCATGTAAACTTTTTTCCTCGTGAAATAGATGCTGTTGATCTCTTTCATAAGACCCATTTTCTGAATCATTAGGAATTCTATGGACTCCCGTCCTGTGAAAAAGGCACTACTCTTGCTTTCTGTCACTTCAGCACAAGCTAAATTTCAGATATCCTGATAATACTCTCAATTATGGTGTTGTAAATTGTTATCTAAAGCCCAGTGAGAGTTCTGTCTGACAGAGAAGCAGCAACATATTTGTCAATGGGCTTACAAAATTATTGATGGAGAATAAGTTAGGTCCATCACTGGGCAGAAGCACACAATGAGCTGGCCGACAGGGAAGGTTCTCTCCCATCCAAGGAAGCTGGACAACCAAGGGCCTGCCTCAAGTGCTGATATACTAATGAATGCAGCTTGGAAAACCAGTAGGAGAAACTAGATGTCTGCATGCAGCCGAGGAGTTGTGTTGGTACAAGAATTAGAGATCTGATGGAAGAGCTCATGTGAAGCAATGCATAGATACAAGTGCTCTTTCACAAAGACAAGGTGAGGGCTGTGGATGGTTTTGCTCTTTGTGTAATGGGATGCACACAGAGTTCTTATAGACTAAGGTTTAGAGACTTCCTGAGTGCTTTTCTAGTCAGTGAGACTGCAATGGCAACATCATGATCAGCGCCACCTCATCAGAGAGAAAGGACATGGGAGAAGCTCCCTTTAACTAGGGACAAGTAATTTCCTGACTGCAGGTCCTGATTTTCATGGAGGAATCTACAATCCCAGTGTGTGTGTGGCAGTGTGGAGAAGGGACAAGAAATCTAAGAGATTTTATGGACAAGAAGAATCCTATTAACCAAGGTGCTGGACAAGCTAAAGATGCAAGATACTCTCCCTGATCTGCTACTCATAACTAAGAAGGAGCTGGTCAGGGAATGACCATCTGGCCCTGACTGTGGTGGCTGAAATAGCAGCACTTAGGACCCTCAGGAAAAAGTGCAGCTGTTACTACTGGGGAGACAGGAACTGCCATGATGAGGCTTTTTCTTAGCAGGTGAGTCTCAGACAAACAAGCACTGATTTATACTGCAGATACAAAGTAATCTATCTGTTACTAACTAAAAATTAATCATTAATCAAGCATTAGTCAAGCCCTATTATGTATATGATACCAGGAGTCTGATGCTGAGCTGTTGGCTGCAATTGCTGCTGTCTTTAGTTCTTCGTCAGGTGTATTGGTCAGCACGCAGGTATTACAACTATTTCCTACTTTCAGTCAAGCATTTTTGTAGGGTATCTGGGTGCAAGGCTATGGTGGTACACACACCACCCACCACCCCCCTTCCCTAGCTATTGTGTTCTTGTTTCATTACAAAATACAGTGGGCTGGGACATCTTGGTACTTTCTGATCTAGCCTAATGAGGCCATGAGTTGAAGCAATCCAGTATCTTCCCATCCTGGGTAAAAGTCCAGTGTGCTGTAACGACTAGGCACTTCCTAACTGTACATTAAGATCCTGTTGCCTGGGAAACGTACGCCTGACTCTTCCTGCCTGGATCATAGCACGCTTTGAAGAGTGCCAAGATTGCCTGACAAGAAAAAATTGCCACAATGAAAAAGTACCGACCAAAGTCAATCATGCTGTGACCCTGTAATTACTGATCCTAAGTGAGGCCCCTTACAGTTCCCTGGCATTGCATCAGGCTGTGTCTTCCCATGTGCTGAGATGATTCTCAGGCCAGACTCAGGCTGTCCACTGATAAAACCAATAAAGGGAACAACAGGCCACTTGTAGAAACTGATGAAGGGAGACAGAAGTAATCACTTCAATTGGATTTTGTAAAACTCTACAGATCACTAGGTACCAAAGTGTACTATCATCTGCAGGAAATAATCATAAATTAAGTCTATTGGCATGTATCTGTATGTGTGATCTGCTCAGAGAACTTTGTTAAATCCTTGTCTAAATCACTGTATTGATCATAACCATTTATTGATTATTGCCTAATTAAGCATTGCTATGTAAACTTATGATTCACCATAACAGTGTTAATGAATTCTAAACTGCTTCTACCTTGAAGTTATACAGGACCCACATGTTAAATCACTATCACCAGAATCCCTGCCTCTGTACCCGTATTTTCTTACTCATCAACCATTAGTCAAGTCTGGAACTAAGATTTGATGTAGCTACACCTAGACTCCTCTCTGAGAAAGAGTTTAGAGAGCAAGGGGGATCCATTCTGAACCTTATGACTCAAGAGAGCCTCCCTTACCCCTTTCATTCCCAGTGTCTGTGTAAATCATTCTAGCCCAACTCCAAGCTGATTTTCCTTTCTATATTATTCCCACTTAGTGAGTGAACTTTGCCAGTGAACTTTGTTTAATCGCATTTTTACAAATTTGTATTAAATATTTTTGTAGTATCTTTGACTAGGATTCTTTAAGTGATTTAAAACACTTAACTCCATGATAAAGGCAAACAGCACGTTTCGTGAGTAGGCCTTCAGCTTACATAAGTGAGGAAGAGATGTAGTAGACTAAAGGCTCTGACTTTAGTGGAGCAGACTTAGGCATTTCCAGCAATCTAGTAGGCAAGGTATCTTGGGAAGCCATCCTGAAGTGCAAAGGAGCCCAGGAGAGCTGGCTGATCTGGCTGATCTTTAGTGAAAAAATAAAATCAGAATAATGGTCCAACCTGAAAGGCAGGACAGGACCTCATCAGGCTGGAGGAATGGGCAGATGTGAACCTCGTAAAGTTCAGCAAAGCCAAATGCAGCAAATCCTGCACCTGAGACAGAATAACTGCATAGATCAGTACGGGCGGAAGACTGAGAAATTAAATAGCAGCTGTGCAAAAAGGGCTTGGGGTTCCTATGGACAAATCAAGTATCAGTCAGCAAAGAGCTCTTGCAGTGATGAAAGCTAAGAGAAATCTAACAGGCTGGACTGCATTAGTAAGACAAATTCAGCCATCAGATCAAGAGGAATTATTACTCTTCCTCTATTTGGCATTCGTAAGGCTGTATCTGGAGTTCTGTGCCATGTTTTAGGCCACCCAGTATAGTAGAGTGACAACTTGGAGGGAGTGCACAAAATGTATTACTGTTAGAATAGTAAGTCATAGAAATTGGAAGCAAAAGAAATAGCTTGGACTGTATCATAATATTTATTTTTTTACCTTGAAATTGAGTCAAATTTTATCTAAAAGTTGCAAAAGAGGGTACAAATTAGGTTCATATGACCTGGAACCAAAAATCCTTGCCACTTTCATACAGAAAGCGTGCTTTTCTTTTGGCTTACTGAGTAACTCAGGGATTTAGGCTACATGTTTCGCCTCAATGTACTTTGTGGCAGCTTGTTCTCAGCTCATGCAGACTGTGCTCCTCAGCAGTTACAGTTCTCAGTAACTCGTTCATAGGTTTTAGGCAGTTATTTTGCTTTAGAATTGGCTAGTAACAAATCTCATGACAACAGACCTCAAGACTTACCAGATTTCCTTGAAACCATCTTCAGGCTCCTTATACTTGATTTCACACCTGATCTTCAAAAGAAACTACCATATATTTTCCCAACATGACTCTTAGAAGTCAAACCAGTATCGGAGCCAGGCCTTAATGTGGATAATTTTGCTTTATTGCAGAGTTTAATTAGCCTCCCTTCCCACGATTAATCTCTTTGAGTCCAGGGTCTGTAAGGTCTTCAGGTTTTTTTGTAAAATATCTATAATATTACACTTTTCATTATACCTCCCCACTTTCTTTACCTGTAAAATTGCCCTCTAACCTAGATGTATCAACTATTTTTACCTAGATGTTACAGCCTGAATTTGTATTAAGTTTTGAAGCTTAATGCTTCTGTTTTGAAGCATTTGAGTTGAAAAGGGTTTATATCCCTGAATGCTTAAGACGACTGTTGCAGGAAGAAGAAAGAAAAAAAATAATTGAGGGATACCTAGCATGTTGTTGATAACAGGTGAAACATAAACTGGACCTAAGTGAAGCCTACAATCTGGAACAGGTTGGGGGTGAGTCTTCTGTGCCCTAAAATGGTAACTCACCACTTTTTCTGTTATGATATTTATTACAAGTAACATGTCTGTTTTCACAAGTTCAACATTGTAAGTGCTAAGGACTGGAAGTGGTGGTATTGTAAGATCAGAAGACATCCCTGTTTTCTGTGGCCTTACAAATTTCAGCATTACTCCACCTATTTTGATGATATTAGCAATTCTACTACAGCATTACCATCAGTGGGGCTATGGGCAATAGTACTGTGCCATTTTTCATAGAGCACTGAAATAAGGTAGATGTCTATGCATTGCCACTGTTTCTTAACCTGTTTCTTCTGTCTTCTCTGCATCAGCAAAGAGGCTTACATATTCCTACTGCATGGAAAAAGTCCATTTCAGGATCATGGTATTCAGTTCCTGGTGATACCCAGCTTTTTGCAGATACAGCCAACAAAGAGTTTGTGGCTTAATACTACTATACAGTTTGCAAGAGAGGGCTATATATAGATGCTTCATTAAATGTAAGAGATCAATGTGGATAGGACGTGTGTTTGCAGACTTCTGTTGCTCATTCCACAGCCTTCATCTTTGCCCAAGAATACCTTTCCAGCACAACCCTTATTTTCTGTATTACAGTAATTAGCAGGCAGTATTGTACCAGACTCCACATTTGGCTCAGGCCTCGATGTGCAGCCTGACGGCAGAAGTTCTTTCCTTTCTACCAAGGAAACCTGGATGAAAACCGAGGGTCCAGATTAGGAAGCTTAAATTGTAGGAACGAGTCACCTCAGAGGTCAGGTAAGAGAAGTTCCTACCTTCTTCCTCATGAGCTTTCTGAAAACAAGAGGGCATAAGAGGTCTTCTCGCCGGGGCTGCCGTTTTTACGCACTTTCTCCCCTCTAGCCTAAACTGTGCTGCTGCTCTTTGATTCTCCTTCAAGCACGAAGGACTTTGATTTTTCCACGGGGGTCGACGCTGCCCCGCGGCCGCAGCGGCGCAAAGTACAAGGGGTGGTACCGCAGCCCGGAGGCGGTGCCGGGGCTCGGCCCAGCCAAGCCCGGCCCAACTCCCTCACCGCCCCCCGGGGCCCCGCCGTCCTCCGGCTGTACTTCACGGCCGTCCTACAGCCCTCGAGCTCCGGCCGTCGCCACCTCGCTGCCCGCTCCTGCGCGCGGCCGTGGTGGCTCTCCTCGCCTCTAGGGGCAGCACAGCAGCCCGGGTAGGCCCCACCCCGCTGCCGGCCCGGACGGCAGGGCGGGAAGGGGCGGCCCAGCAGCCGTCCTATAGCTCCCTTTTTGCCGGTTGGGTGACGGTAGCGGTTACTCAGGAACGGGATGGAGGCGGCGGCGGCAGCAGCAGCGAGACAGCATCCTCCCGGGGTGCGCTCTCTGGGCAAAGCTCTGGCTGGCATCCGTCCCCAGGAGCGTCCCGGCTACCCCCTGGCCTCCACCAATGGCTCCAAGGCTGAGGCGCGGGTGCTAGTCATCAACACTGGCGGCACCATCGGCATGGTGCAGGACGTGAAGGGTGAGGGGGCCGCGGGGGGGGAGCGGGCGACGGAGGCGGGCTCTCCCTCAGGTTGCGCTGCGAAACCGGGTAAGGGTGGGTGCTGGCAGGGCGTTAGGCGTGCACCGCTTGCTGAGACGCGTCTGAAGCTGCCGCTTCTTTAAGTGATAGCCTTGCGTTGTGACCGCTCTGCCCGGCGTGGTCTACAGTTCAGCATCTCCGGTTTTCTCGAAACTGGTACGAGTGATGCCAGAGCCGTCTGTACTTTCCTCTAATTTTCTGTTTCTACCAGCTGGTTAGCTTGGCTGATGGGCATCATTGTGACAAGCGAGCCTCATAGCTAGTTAGAGCAGGTTTTTGGCAGAGGACAACGTGTTTCGAAGTACGAGTCCTTTCTGCCTCTTTCATGTGCTGAAAATGAAACCAGCTTAATCATACTAGTCATGCAGTCTTTTTTTAGCCCCAAAAGAGCCACCATCCCAGGCTGCCTCACGTTTCCACTAGGAAGAGCGTGGGCTCTTGGAGTTGGTGGCCACGTAGAGGATTTTCAAGTGGTGACCTGAGAGATGAAGCTGATGCAAGTCTGGCAGCAAGCATGCTGCCAAGCGTCATACAAGCGAGATTAGATACAGCAGCATCTGTGCTCACCTGCTTCTGCTCAGGTTTCTGCTGCTGTCTTACCAGCTCTTGACTTCCTTAAAGAGATTTTTTTTTTTAAAGGCTGTCACCTTTGCGTTTAATCTATCAAAGCTGTTAAAAAAAAATGCATGCTTCAAATGATATATGGTGACTTTGTCTGCGTTGTCTATACTAAAATTTCCAACTTCTGTTTTCACAGCTTCCCAACACCTTTTTAAAACAAATAATTTTAAATCCCATGTCATTCTTGTATAAATGAACTCCATAACTCCTTGTCTTGTTTGCCTTTTTTTTTTTTACTTTTGCTTAAGCAAGTATCAGTCATTGAAGCATGTGCAAATCATAATAACGTGCAAATAATAAAGCAAATGATACTGGCTTGCTGCATCCTGGTAAGGGGTTTCATCCTGCTTTTCATACACACATCTAGCAGCTGAGCAGCCAGAGTACCTCTTTCATAATATTTGGCAGTCTTTAGTGTTCGGATAGAAGCTGGTGAAGGGGCATGGGAAAGGCAGCATGCTTCAAAAGAGAAAAACATACATGCTATTTTTTTTTAATTAATCAATGGATGAAAAATGCCTGTTTACAACCATACCTAGAACAAGAAGTGTTTTATTTCAAGCAAAATGAACAGGAGTAGCCCCCCTGAACTGCACAAAACCTTTCATAGCAGCAGCTGGTCAGAGTGAAGAGATCCATCTGGGTTTATACCTAACTCATTTTTGTCTAGGATTAAAGCTTTTCTGTGGCCTTTCTAGGAGTATGTTCCTGTGCAAAACTGCCCCCATGTAGAAGGCTGATACAGTCAAATTCCCTGGGCTCATTGTGTCTGTGCAGAGCAGTTACCACTGTGGTGTCTGATCGTAAACCTCCTGCAGAGGTTCTGCAGTTGACCTGTGCATGTGTGGCAACACCAGCATTTTTTGGACCTGTGTTGGACTTTCTGCACACCTGCAGGTTACCTCTGCAGGAGTCATCTTCAGAGGATGGATAGTGTATTTCTGTCTATGTGAGTTGAGTGACAACCAGACTCAGCTGCAGACTCTCTCAGTATTCGTGTTTTTGCTGTCAAATAAGCCATTTAAGTGAGTTTAAAAAAATTCTTTCTTCTACTTCCTCCTGCTTAATTCTTCCTACAGCATTTTTTTGCTGGCCTCTCAGTAGCTCATTTTAGAAAGAGTATCTTACTGCACTTCTTAGTGAGGTTACTATGATACTAATCTTTGCTTCACCCTTTTGCCTATGTTCTTCCTGGCTGGTACCTTTGGGGAGATATTTTACTTGGGCTTGTGGACTGGATCTCTGTCCTATCTTTTACTGAGATATTAAGAATAAAGCCACCCAGCAAATACAAGTAGAACTAAGCTGAGTCCCATTAGAAGGATTATTTATCTTGGAATAGTCTGCCTGGATGAATTAGTTAATTATCTGTCTTCTGTAGATATGCTCGGCCAACAAAGAACTGACTGCTGTAGTCTAAGGCTTTTTCTGTTTGAAAACTATGCACCTCACTTCCAAAAGCTCCAAGTACTACAGCTGAAGAAATGAACATTTTGACAAACGCTTTCTGCTTCTCAGCCTTTGCAAAACGTAGTTGTTACTTTTGGGCACCATATGTGGATATGGCATTTCTGTTGACATTCCTATAGGTAAAAACTGGTTTATTGAAGTCCTTTGTGTTCTTCATCATGAGGAGTTTGTTAGGGTTGGGAATTATGACCTCAGCTCCTGAGGTTTCTTGAGTACAGTGCTGACACAGCTGCATCAGAATTTTTCAGCTCCCTGCTGCAGCGTAAGTTATGAATTATCTTGATTGGCAAGTAGCAATAACTGTGTTATCTACAACACCAGAATGAAAAGCAGAGTCCTAGGTGGTAGAGGACGCAGAACCATACTTGTTCTCCTCGGTCACAGTTGATTGTTTGCTGTTCTGCCTTTGTCTGCTTTGTGATGCTGGGATTGGCCAGCTAAAGAAGGAAAGGACAGAAGTTGATGAGAGCTATTTGGACAAGTTGCACAGCATGTCTCTTCTCTGCAGGGGTGAAGTTGCTTCAAGTACTTGGTTAACAAACTTGGCTCACAAAAGATGTTTTCCATGCATAATAAAGTAGAAGTGTTCTTAAAACCGTAGCACTTGAGTTCCCCCATATTTGCTTCTTGAAGCTGTAAAGTAGAAAAGACTGTTAAATGTGGATGCATTTAAGGGACTGCATAGATTGTAAGTGGGTCATGTTGGGTACATCTGCAGAATGTCTTAAGAATAAACGTTTAAGTTAGTGCAAGTAATTACAGAAAAATCCCGACAGGTTTGTGATTAACAGTTGAGGAACTGCCACTTGTAAAGAAGGGTTTTAAGGTATTAACCTACATCAGCTCTCTGGTTCCTGGGGCAAATACAAAAAGTAAACAGTCTAACCATTGTCAGTATTCAGAGCAAGATGAGCATTGGACAAACAGAAGAATAGTCAGAAAACACCGAGTAAACACTTGAAACTGGGCTGCATTTCAGAGCCAAAATAATTCTATGCCCAAGTGCAGCAGAAGTGGCCATTTGTGACTAAACTAGGAACATCCTCAACAGGAAAAGCTGTGATTAGAGCTGAATGAATGAAACATCTGAAACCTGAAAGCGTGTTAAGTATATTCTGTAAAACAAAGTGTTACAGCAGGAATCCAAACAAAGCCACTCAAATGCTGGTGCCCTCCTGTTAGAGAGTTGGCTGTGAGGCGGCCTGCTTCATTTAAGGCAAGCCAGGAGGGAGGTTAGGGAGTTCTTAAGGATTTTCCCATCAGTTTAGAAAGTAAGTGGGAAAAGCGAAATACTATTGAAAATGCTCTCTGGGCTTTTAAAAATATTTTAAATAAACATGCTGTTGGAAAGTGAAGCAAAAAAATCCCAACAGAACAGATGCTGAATTGGATGAGAATTTATTTAAAGAGCAGAACTAGGAAGTAGCCTCAAATTAGGAATAACTAGAACTAGCAGAGTAGCATAAAGAGATCTGAGAGTTTGTTTGCCTTCTGAACAGGTGGTATAAAATACATTCACTGAGATCAAACTGAACTGGACAGCAATGCCAGAAGAGACTTGAAGTCCAGAAGGAAGTACCTCTAATGGAAGTTTCTTGAATAAAAACATCTCAAAAAGTGAAACTTAAAACCAGAATGGTCTTTGCTGGTAAATGCCAGCACTGTTGTTGTCCATCCTGAAAGAAGGTATTGGGAGATGAGTTGCAAGAGCCACAAATGAACTCAGTTCTATGATACTGAGGACTGTAACATCAGTAATTTAGGTGCCTTTCTTTCTAACAGAATGGCACGTGGATTCTTTTTGAAATACGTGATGCAACCAGGATGCCTGCAGATTCAGCAAACGCTAAAGGTACTTAGAATAGTTTAAGCCCCAACAGGCTCCTGCCATAGAGAGAAAGACAACATCACAAGAAGGGACAGATCTTAAGATCTGCCCGTGGTTTTGGATTTTTTTATTCAGCTGCTTATGCAACTTCACTACCTCTTGTCAATTGAGATGTTCAGTCATAAACCTGCTAGTGGAAAGGACCTGTTCAGGAGTGAGTGATTTGAGCGCTTAGTTAAGACTCTTTTGGGAAGCTGAGGATTCTCTGTCTTGGTGTATACATAGAGATCTTTGTGTATATCTATCAGTGCTCAATAATTACTGTGGGACTTGCTTTACCTTTCTCTTTTATTTACTTTTTCTCTGTGGAAATGCTATTGGCACTGACAGTGTTAAAAGAGAGTGGTGGCTTCTTGCTACATTTGTAAAAGTTGCATAAATTTTTGCAATGAAGGAGATTAATAACATTATTTAAATAAAGGATTGAATTATTTCAAGTCAAGAAAATAATAGCTGCAGGGATGTATTGTTTATATTTGGTTTTCATGTTCCTGCGCTGGCCATTGACTAAATTTCACTTGAAGGCTGAGCAAACTGCTGAGTAGATTCTTCCCTCCTTACTATGTTGCTCACTTCCTCCATCCGTGCTCCTTTATTTACTTTCTTTATTCTTTATCTTTCAGGACTTGCTCCTGAGGCCAAGAAATTAGTAAGCAGCTTGAAAACAATGCCAATGCTGCATGATGAGACATATGCCCAGGAAACAAAACTGAACAACTTCCATGAATTTCCAGATAACACATTGGTGCTCCCGTAAGTGTATTTTCCTTGAGGAGAGGGAGGGGTAGGAAATAGCTTGTTAATTACATCTCCACATATTTAATGTGAAGAACACATTATGAGATTAGCAAAAATGCTGACATTGACTTAAAAGGAAAAAGCCTTCTGTGTCTGGCATGATAGGAAATGTCTGTTTTGATATATTTGCAATGAAGTGTCATACAACTGCTTAAGAAATAACTTTTAATTTAGGTAACTATTCGGGGCAACTTAGTCCTGCATGTTTTCCTTTTTTTGGATGTTTATTTGCTTCTCTGCAAATGTTAAAATATTCTATAGAAATTAAACTGTCTATACACTTCTTTGTGAATTATTTTTGGCATATGTCTGAAAAGTAGTATCTAATTAATGCATCTGTGAACAGGCCTCATGGCTTTAATTCTGCAGACCTTCTGGTTTAAAACAACTTGTAAGAGCTGATTGTCTTTCCCAAATTTATGCAACATTATGATAATAAGTGATGATCTTACAATTTACTTTGCTGCTTAAGTGTTGGGCAATGATTAATAAGCTTATAGGGTTTTTTTAGAGGGCAGTATGCTAATTTGAGGTTATTCCCTAGCTGTGATGAATGACTGTACTCCTGTAAACATGTTACCTTTGCGTAAAGGATGATTTTACAGTCATTCAAATATAAATGGGACTATAGTTGTTTTGCTATAAAACTGGATATTCTTTAATCTTTAAGAAGAAAATTAGGATATACAAAGAAATGCAAGGTTCATTAATTTATTTCTATTTTGTGTTGAGGTCTGTGTGTAAAGCTTTTAAAAGTAATCTCATAAAAGGCAGATAGCAGGAAAGGGGTAGAGGAAAAAGAAGTGAACTCCCGGTAGAGTGTTGATATGAACATACAGTTTGGCCTAATCATGATGATATTAAGAAAAATGGAGCTCTGTTATGGTACTGTGCTTGTAACCAAATAACTTTAAAATACTTCAAAGGATTTGAAATACAATGAAACTATACTAATACACCCTTTCGAGTCCTAAATATGCTTCTTCTGACACACCTTTTTCATGAAGAAGAGAAACGATTAAAACAATTATTCACCTAAAACCCAAGGTTTAAAAAACAATCCTTGTTTGTTTGTTTGTTTTTCTTTTCTGGCACTGCTGAGTGTTATTTGTTGTTAGTAATGGCAATGTGCCATTTTCTCTTTTGTGCTACCTGAGTGATATTTTAACTAGGCAGTTAAGAAATATTGTGAGTTTCTGAGGAGAGAAAATAGGAGGGTTTTGTGAACTTTGTATGCCTGTGTGATAACTTTGATGTAAGAGGAATGACATGGCCTCTTTTTAGAGAGAGGAATCAAAATTTATGTACTAGGCTGGTCTCTGGAGCCAGTATGTGGTGTTTTAATTAAACAGCACATCCTTGGGAGTTTTCACAGATCTTTTTCAACTGACTTCAAACATTACTCTTAGCATGCAAATGTAATATCCAACAAGGCAATTTTTCATATGAAATTTAACTTCTTAGGTTCCATTTATCAGCTGTTACTGAATGAAAACTACACATTGTTTAAATGCTTTGACTGCTGTATGCAGCTGTCTTTCATGCCTCATAAGGGGAATGGGTCTGTAGATTTTATTAGCTGAAGAGCTGATAACTGACCCTTTTTTTGTGTATTTTGTATTGCTATAAATATATGCGGGAATAGCAAGTGGGAACAAAATGCTCTTCTGTATTCTGGGGGAAGATAATCAACTTTTCTGTACAGTAAACACCTTATTTAGGGAACTTTTATGCATCCATGCAGTGTCTTGGTCTTTTCTATAGCCTTTGACTGTCTTCCACTGTAGTATCTGTAATGCTGAAATATCTGTCATAGTTATAGCTGGCAGGGAACTTTATATCATCCTCAGGCAGTGGAAAAGCATTGAGAATGCTCTGAAGATGATCCTGTTTCAACCTGCTCCAGATGATTGCCTGAAAAGAGCAAGTAGGAAGGGCAGAGCTGGCCCACCAGGAGCTCTTTGTTAGCAGCTCATTGACCACACCATGGATGAAAATGGTGAATATCCTCTTTAAAGCTTCAGGAGGTTAGCATAAAACAGTAGTAGTAGAGTTATTTTATTACTCCAAATCTTAACTGCCAAGTTGAATTTATTTGGACAGGTTAGAAAATTCATGTGGAAAAATAAGCACATTTTGGGGGGTGAAACACATGCTCTGTATGCAGTCCCTTTGGCTGGCAGATCAAAGGTTCTTGAAGATTCAGATCTCTTGAAATATGCAGATGGAGAAAGGGAGACTTGTGATCTTTGCAGGCAGAGAGGGCAGGCAGCAGGCTTAGAGCCAGAGCAATCCCAATGTGATTTCATAGCCATCATCATCTTTGATAAGCCCTCTGTAAATTTGGGGTGGAGTAAGATGTTTAGTGGCTAGACACTTTTTAATCTTTGGTCTTCATCTGCTGGGCAGCACACTGCATGATGTTTGAAAGTGGTATATTTCTCAGCTTCATAGGTACTTTATCCTATTGCTTGACATTTTGGTTTGGTTTTGTGGCGTTTCTTTTTTTTTCCTTGTATACTTGCTTTGTCTTGTTTTTATTGTACTTTGAGTGGTCTTTTCCCTGCTGTCAAGGTTGCATGTGTTCAGTGGCCAATAATTGATCACCACTGAGTTGTTTATAGTCCTGAGGTCTCTGTTTTCAACCTATGTCAGTATTTTAAGATCCTTGCTATTATGACAAGCTTTAACTCCACATCTTAAGAGATGGCTGGTACCATGTAGCAAACTTTCCTAACAAGGTGTCAACAGGCCCAATAGGCTAGGACTGGAATTTTACAAAGTTAGCCTTTTACTAGCAAAAGCAACAGTTTACTTGAAGATCTTAACTAACTAAGAGTTATGTCTGAAACCTGAGATCACAGAAACCAGGAAGAATGGATCTTCTAAAGGTCACAAAAATTAATCCCAGTCACAACTCTCAAGAGAAGATACCATTTGTGTCAGGAAAGAATGTCTGTTTGTCCATTTGTCAAAGGATCAAAAGGTTATTGCAACTCTTTTGCTGACTTCCTATAACCCCTGGGAGATTTATAGATGCCTCTTGACAGCTTATGAAGCATTTTTTAAACCTGGAGTCCTTGTGTCGACTTTTGTTAGAACTCAGTTCCCAACTTTATAAAATCTGGGGTCTTCTTTTCTGTCTTTAGTTTTTCTGGCTCCTCTCCACCTCCCAAATTATTATTATTATTAAATTAAATTTAGGGATTTCTGCTTCAAACCACATCAGTCTTTGAACTTACAAACTTAGTGTTCTGAACGCAAGGCCTTTTCTTTTGACAGACCTAGGGGATGGGGAGGAAAAGGGTGAAAACTATTGACTTAAAGAAAAAGTCAGAAGCTATGGGCTGATACTAGCATTAAGATTTAAACTTTTTCCCCCCCTAATTTTCTTTCTTCATAGTCTCTCTAAGCAAAACAAAAGAATTTTTTACACAATCCTGGAGCTCTCACCACTTCTTGATTCTTCCAACATGACGCCGGATGATTGGGCCAGAATTGCAAAGAAACTTGAGGTACTACAGTGTGGAATAAAAATTAATTTTTTTCTTCAACAAAACCATCAGTGCATCTAGTATACTTAGTGACATAGAAAAATTCAGTAGTGCTATATGGATAAATTTGATTGTTTAAAATGTAATAAATGTTATACACCTTGCTTAGTTACTTGCAAAGTAACAAGTACTATGCTTGCAAGGCTTGATGATTTTTTTTTTTTCCTTTCAGAAATGTTGCAAATTCATTAAAATATAGTTCTTCCAATGATAAGCCATATCATAATTCCATACAAGAAAATAAATAGGAAAGTTGCAGCTATGATTGAATATGAAATGTAATATGAAGGTTGATATGTTCTGAAATGTTGACTTAAAATCACTGTCCAAAAATGTTGAATAAAATCCTTAGGTATAGGTAACTTTAAATGAATGTTGCTTGGTTACTCATCATTTTAGTGTTGAAATAGCCTAATAGTTGACTATTGACATAAATCATTCCACATTTTTGTGCCTTTCTTATTCTGGACAAAGACAGACTTGACTAGCTTTGGCTTTACAGTCAGTAGAAAAAATGCTGTCATGGTTAGGTTTCCCACAGTGGAAAGTGTTTAAAGCCCTGAATATTTCCATATATATAGATACATTCATTGTATCCTTGTCTAAATTAAAAACATCAGCAGTTTTCTGTTTCTGTCTCCATGTCTGAACTTAGCTGTCTGCTTTTAAGAAAGTAGAAATGCAAAACATTTCAAATACTTCACACCAAGAATTCATATTTAGCTGTTGGAAATAAATAAGTGTGGCGTAATAGGATACTCTCTTCCATTGCTGCTAGCTCTGTGACAGTGAGCTTTGTAGTGTAAATTTCCATCTTTGACCAAGCTGTCAGAATGCATGTGAACAGTAAAATTATGCAGCTAATAGTCCTTCACCTCTAGGTCCTCTAATCCTGAAACCACCAAACCAGGGATGATGCTCCTCCTATCAAATGCATCTTGCCAGGTCAAAGAGACGAAGCTGGTGTGTAGGTGGAGAGCCTCTAAGATGAGCAGGCACACGCAGCTCGGAAAACCCAGGGCCAACAGTAAAAGGCAGTAATCCCAAAGTGAACAGGAGAGAATTCACCTTTTCTCCTTAATGGCATATTTGTTTTATTACACAAAAAGTGTTTATTTCCTGTACACAGAGTGTAGCTTCTCTGTATTTAAAAATATGCAGTAGGTGTAATCCAAGTGAAAAGTGCTGAGAACGGGGAACAAACCTCACTTCATCTGGTTTAAGTATAGACACTGCCACTTTGTGTTGGACATGTACTTGGCAGAGATGTTAACACGCTGATGACTTTCCAGACTGAAACGTGCTAACATGTTTCTGTGGGATATATCCTTAAGTGCCAACCTCATCTTCTATGTTAAAAAGCTTAAACCAAGCTGTGTTCTTTTGCATCTAATAAGGTTCATAGGGCTGAAAATATTCATGAATATACTGATTGAGTTAGAGAGGGCTATTTCTGTGATCTCAGCCCTTCTTGAAACTTAATCTTGTTACTGCATTGGTGGATAATTAACAGCATGCTTCTTGCATCATGCTGTAGTTTGGCCTCAGAAAGATCAGCCAACGGTGGTGTTGCTCTGCTTGAAACTTCTAGTAGGTAGCAACATATAGGCATGAATATCAGTGAAGACATAGTGAAAGGACAAATAGAAATCTGTAGGTTAGTTTGGAGGTGACCTTATTATCATGAGATGCCAAGCATGTAGCATAAGAATTGTAAATAAAAATAAATTTAATTCTATGGCAACTCCCCCTTTTATTCCTCATGCTGCCACTTCATCTATCTGCTTTGACTTCTATGTAATCATTTCCATATTACCAAGCTCCATCAGAGACAGTGTCTTTCACTAGAATGTTTACTGTGTACATTGCATAGTAATGTGGGGAGGAAACCCTTTTTCCTCCAAAAGCCAGCAAGATGAACTGTGTAATTCATGGTTTTGTATTAAAAAAAACTCCTGTGTGGAATTATATGTAGATTAAAGTTATTATAAATTTCCTTTTTGCGTCTGTACATGCCTGAAAGTCTAAGGGACTTCTCAAAACCCAGCAAGTGTATGTACCTTAATGAACACTAAGAAGCTTCTTCACCTCTTTCTGCTGCCGAAGTCACATGTTGCTGCAGAAAGAACTTCTCGACACGAGAGGGCACTCTTACACTGGCGTAATTTGCCTGTCTGCCACCCGGATTAAATTGACTTTTTTTTCTATACATTATGATAGCTTTGGTTTGCCTAATCTGTTCCTGTAAATGGTGTAATCCCTAAAGTAAAAGCAGCAACAAGAAATCAGACTGTGACTAATTTGCATATGTTAACATTCCCGTTTAAAGCCATTGCTAAGCTTTTCTTAATTAGCAGTCTTCTGGTTTAAAAATGCTGCATTAATATGTATACATAGAAGAATCTCTTTGACTGTTCCATAATTGGAATTACTGGCTCTAGTGTCTACTATCCTATTAACCCTTAAACTGAAAACAGGATAACTTTGGGAGGCATTGTGTGTGGTGCTCTGTAAAGAATATGCTGATGCTTGCATCAGCGAAAATAATGCACTGTGTACCCCACTTGCTGATACCAGTGCATTGCCCTAACTGTGTGAAAACTGCCTCTCCATCTCCAGGAGCACTATGAAAAGTATGATGGTTTTGTGATCCTTCACGGTACTGATACCATGGCCTACACAGCTTCAGCTTTATCCTTCATGTGTGAGAACCTGGGTAAAACTGTTGTTCTGACAGGATCTCAGGTAATGGACTTCATCTGAAGTTAAATTTGAAAGTTTGCTTTTGGTTTTTTGGGGGGGAGGAATTGGGGGGGTTTTGGTTTGGTTGGGTTGTTGTTTTTTTTTTAATTTGCAAAACTAGGTAGTAACCTGGTTATCACTGTGTAGTTTAGTACAGGGCAGGTCTCTGGCCAGGATGAGTGAGCACAGTGCTGATCAAAATTAGTGAGAATTGATGGGCTTACCAGCTGAGGATCTGCCCCATATTTTTGTCATTAATGACTTTACAACTCTGTACCAAGTCAGACCAGTAGTTCATTATGTCTGAGACCAGATGCTTCAGAGAAAGATACAAGAGCCTGTCATTGGCCATTGTGTATTAATTGGTTTATATGAGAAACATCTTTCCAGCCTCAGGTGGCTGCTGGTTGTTAGCTGCCTTTTTTTTTTCTTCTAAAGCCCTGAAGCTTACTGCTTTTTGCTTCATCAGTTGTTGTCCTGTTTTATATTACTCATTCGTGCATTCTTTCTTTCTTTGCTTGTTTAAAAGCTCTAAGCATTAGATGCCTTTTTGATCATTTCTGTTCCACAGAGCATGCAACATGGTCTGTTTCCTTTAAGGACTACATTTATTAATTTTCATTCTCTTAGCTGGAGATCAGCCCTTTGCATATTGTCTTACTAGAATAGCATGCTTGAGTGTAAAATACAGCTCTAATCACAAAGGAGAGATGAAACATCACACTATAAAATTCCCCTCCTCCATTTCATAACTTCCCTTTCACATGTGGTCTATTTGAAGTCTAGGAAGGAGCAGGCTTGCACTTAATGTTTTGACAATGGGACAGTCTAGTGGTGATACATCATATTCACAGTTTTACTTTCTTTTTGGCTTTATTGCTTAAAGATCTGCCTGACATATGATCCAGCAATCGAGCGTGGGATTTTTTTTTTCATTGCTAAAAGGAGCTTTGACTCGTTTAATAAAGAGGCAATCTGAAAAGGCACAGAAGTCAGCAGACCAAATTTCTGTTTTTCATCTTGTCCTTTTGGTAATAACTTGCTGGCTCAGTTTTTCTATTCTGTGAGGAAAGATGGTGCAAGAGAGCTGTTGTGAAGCCTGCAATGGTAGTTTTGTGTGATCTGGAGCTGTTTTTCTCTGTGTGATCACTTCTACTCTGTGCCTGCTATTTTTTATATTTTTATATTTTTCCTGAATCAGTCTTTTAATCTGCTTAATCACACTAGAATCATCTCTTGATTAGCTTTTTAAGCACTTAAATTATAGAATTCTGTTTAGCACAGGGAGAAATCCTGCCATCTGGTGTAGTCTAAAATGGTCTGAAGAAGGAAACTTTATTTGTCGTAAATCATTGTTACCTAAATTGTTCATGTACTTTTATTACGTAAGTTGAATATAATTTTTTCTGCCATGTAGGCTTTACATAAAGGACAGAGTGTAATTTCAGTCTCTGCTCTCTAGGTGCCCATATATGAGTTGCAAAACGATGGCCGAGCCAACCTTCTGGGGGCACTGCTGATTGCTGGGCAGTTCGTGATTCCTGAGGTCTGTTTGCCTGTGAAGACATCTCAGAAACTGCTTTTCTTCCTCTAACCAGGACATATACTTACATACTCAAAGTATCTGGTAGGCAGAAAAGAATTGCACTTAAACAGGAAGATAAAAGGATTCCACTGAGGTAACAGGCACTTACGTGGCAAAGCACCTGCTGTTTTCTCACAAGCCATATCCTGTTTTGCTCATATACAATCTGTAAAGACTATCCAGTCTGAAATGTAGCTTGAAGCAGACTTGACATCAGAGGTTCTCCTGCAAATATGTGGAATTTGAAACACTCATAAGTCAGTTTTAGAATTTCAAAGTAACTTGCAGTTAAAAAGTCTCTCTAGAAGTGGAACAAGTGTATTCTAGTTCTAATTCCTGAAGACTGAAGTGTCAAGGATGATATATATAATGCACATGAAAGTACCTCTACAGTTTCAGCACCCTGCCTTTAACATTGTTGCTGTGCAGCCCAAAAATCGGAGACAAAACTGGTCAGGTTACACCTCATACCACTTGTGCCATGGGCCAAAAGCTGCTTCTTGTAAGGCAACAGCAATAGCTGACTGACCAAGGTCTTCATAATTAATAACAGCTTTGAGGTGTCTCTTTTCCTTTGAATTCCAGTTGACAAACTTTAAGAGACTTGACAAGGAACTTAGTTATTTATGAGTGGTAACTCTTTTGAAAGTTGTTCTTGTTTTCACCAGGCCTTTCGTTAAGGTTTTGGAATATGAATTTAAATACAACTGATGAACTTTTTAATAAGTCCTATTTCTTTCCTCTATGCCTCCTGAGAGGATTATGAAACTAGTTAGCTCTTGACTTGTTTTGTTCTGAATTCTTAAACCAATATGACAGATGTGCCAACTCTTTTTGAAAGGGTAAGATCTGTAAACATCTACTAGCCTCCAAGTTACTTTAAAGATTTAGAAAACACTTTATAAAGGATGGACTACAGTATTTATCTACTGAATCTTTTAATTACTGGCTTATTCATAGACCTGTTTCTTTACTTGTCTTGCAGGTGTGCCTGTATTTTTATAATAAACTGTACAGGGGAAATAGGGTGACTAAGGTGGATGCTGGGAGTTTCAATGCCTTTTCCTCACCTAACCTGCCTCCACTTGCAAATGCTGAGGTTGATATTACAAGTAAGCAACATCATCTCTTAAGCCTTGTAATTTATGCCTCATGCAATAGAACTCTAGCTGAAAAGGATCTGTGCCTATGTAGTTGAAATGCTGGTTTTGACCTCAAGTATCTTTGAAAGCATTGTAGCTTGATTGCAGTTTATCTGCTCTGAAACCGTTTAAATATTAGTAAGATTGAGAATTTGTGACTCAATTGCATTTACCTATTGAATATAGATGTGAGCTAGACTTAGTGTGGCTAAAGATCCAGGCTAACCAGAGCGAATGTTGCCTCCATGTCATGAAAGTGCTTGCTCTGAAGATCAAAATGAGGGAGTGAGGACTGAAAGAACAAAGAGTTTAATCTTGTTAATGACCATGCTGGATTCCAAAATCAGGCAAAAGAGTCATTGCAGAGTACTTGCAGCTTCAACAGATTCTGTGTTTGATGCATGGGATTGCTAAGATCTTTCACCAGATATTTTGGGTCTGTCTAAATTGCAGTCACACTGAAAAGAACAGAATATATGCTGTGTGAAGTTTTTTTTTTTTTTCCCCTCAGACTTACTCAGACTCCCAGTAATTTCTGTGTCTTGATTTTTAAGGAGGGGGGAAATGGCATGAAGATTTCAGTAGCTATTTGCCAAGTCATTAACACATGGATGTCTCTTCTTGGATAAATGGTACCTGTCTTTGGGAGGGGAGAAAAGAGACACATTTGGAACTTAGTCAAATGAGGAGCTGACAGAAAAAAAAAAAAATGAAAAAAGGCAGTTAAAAAATATTACAAGTTGTGTAAACTACTTTTGGATAGGCTGGGTACATTTAAAAGGAATAGAACTTGGTGATAGTCTCCTTTATTACAAAAAAAAAAAAAAAAGGAATAGGAGGAGGTTTCCAAATTGTTTTCCTAAGTGCTATTAATGGCAGTAGTTGATATAGCTCTGTGCCATTCTGAATGGTTTCTACTAGTAGAGAGACATTGTACAATTTGGAAAAATAAACTTTTCCCTTCCAGCTAATGAGTGGGAGTTCCTTAGCAAAGTTTCACGATCTGAGTGATGCGTTTATAGCAGCCAGATATAAACTGAGAAAGTCTGGGAATACAGTCATGGTCTGTAAGACATCCCTCAGGTAGCACTGTTGTGTTACTGTGCCATGGTATCTGAAATCAACAGAAGCGCTGTCAGTTGATTGTTGCAGTTGATGGGGGAGAATCTTCTTTCTTGGGTTTTTATAACTGCATCAAATAGGGTATAAATAAATTCTGTTTACTGGCTGATCAATAATTAAATCAAGCTGCAAATTGCATGCTATTTCTTTCTTGGATTTGAATGAACTGTTTTGTGACTCCTTGTCTATAGTAGAAAAAGAAGAAAATTAAGTACTTCCCCTTGCCTGTTTTGGTTCCCAGTATCTTTTCAGCAGAACGCCACATTGAGATCAGTGGGGATTTCTGACTTAAACAGTAGTGGTGTGATGGGCTCTCTTTTTATTTGTTTCAGTTGATTACCCAGTTAGAGTAGCATCACTTATTTAAGATGACAATGTCAGCATTGAAGGATTGTTTGTCTTTGAGAAAACATAGTTTATAGCATGGGCAATGTACTAGTGCTGCTTTATTTTGTCCAAAGTAATTGTGTGAAACATTACTGTCTCCCTTGAGTTTGCTTGTACGATCCTTATCCTCATAAGAAGCTTTCAGGGAGACAAGAAACCACTTGGGCTTTTATCAACAAACCAAACAAATCTAGCATCTTTTAACTTTTTACTCTTTTTGTTTGTTTTTTTGTTGTTTTTTCCCCCAATGTGACTTTGCATAATATTTCCTAATCCTCTCTAGATGCAGCTCTCTTCATAATTTATTTTAGCCATTTTTCACCCTATTGCCTCTTCAGGTGAGGCCCCCAGAGTGGATGTCTGATCCCATTAACTGACTGTGTTCTTGACCACATCCTTAACTTAGAAACACCTAAGAGTTCCATTATCCAGGTTTATATGAGCAAGTTAGTCAGCTTCCTCAAGAATTTCAGTTTAACGCAAGAAACTCCTGTAAGAAGTAAGGAATTGTAACTTTCTCCTGAGATGAAGCCCAATGCCAGTGTTTTTTTTTTTTTTTCAAGAGAAACAATCTCTGTATGAAATGGACAATATAAAAATAAACAAAAATATTTCTAGAAATCTTGAATCATATCAAATAAGATTTCTCCCATATTTTGAAAACAGAAGAGACAAGGAGGACTGTTTCTCTTGACATGTGAAGAGTCTCAGTATATTTCATAACTGATTACCCTCCTCTGTTCTCAGTTGTCCTAATGAAGCAAATGTGAAACTTGCACTGTTGTTATGGCTGGACTTTCTTCATCACACATGCATGTAACTTCCGGGAGTGGTGCACATGTACAGGACTGTATGAGCCTTTTTGGGCGCATCTACTCACCAGTCTCATTAGAGAGAAGCTATTTGTCACTGGCCATGTCTGTATCTTGCTTGGCAGTTCTGGTTATCTATAGTTAAAATCTCAAGTAATTTATATATTAGGGCAAATGTCTGCACTCTTCACTGAAGTGCTTTTGGGCCTACCCTCCACCCCAAGTAGGCATGTTGAGTCTTTCAACACCACCATTCAGTTTAAATATTCATTTCAAAAGGTGTGTTTGGATTGTTTATAAGAAAAAAGGGGGTCTATGTTTACTGCCCTTCTTCAGGAATTTGCACTTACAGGGTGGCCTGTGTTCCCCACCGCTTGGATGCCACTGTGAATTGTAATGAACGCTGAAGCAGCTTATATAATGGTAGGGCTTGCCTGTAGCCCTGCAGAGAAGGATAAGAAGAAAGCATTGCTGTTTGTCTGGAGCTCTGTAGTCACAAAAAGCTGTATTTCTTGTTTGATTTCATAACTCAGAGTTCAGCCACCACTCCTATGGGAGGTGTCACTTTTAGTTGCTGCTCTCCCTTTATAAGTTAAAACCTGCATTGTGGCATAGGGCATAGTGAGGTTGTGCTGCTTGCTAGACTGTGTGGAACTGCTCCTCATTTTTTTTATTTTATTTTAAGTGCGCTTGATGGGGTTTTCTTCTGCACTAACCCTGTCACCACAGTTCTGTGTGTGAGAATAAAGCTGAATAAGATAAATATGTAGGTTTAGAGCTGTAATTTTAAATGCTCTAGTGTTTGGTAGGGAGGGGGAGATTGAGAATAGCAGAGTGTTGTTTGTGATGGTTTTGTTTGGAGGAATAAACAAAAGGCCTTAATAGCTTGAACACAGTCTTCTTCAAGAATGCAATCTTTTCTATCCCAAGCCACTTTGGAAACTATATAAATAGCCATTACCTCTTTATTTGATGTACATTGCTTTAAAAACTTTCTGGTCTGCAACATGAGTAGCTAGTTTACATTTGCTCCTCAGCTTTGTATCGATATTTACATAATGCAGGACACCATAACAGTTAAACTCTTTACAAGAGGCCATCCAAGTCAGAACAGGTTACTGTTTTTCCTGCACCAAAACTGAATATCCTTAATTAGTCACTCTTATCTATAGGATAAAAAACTCTTATGAACACCAATATATGCAGTTTTCTGTATTCACCTGCTTATGTACGAGTTAAGAACTGTTAATGATTCTTAAGATTTTGTTTGGTTGGTTTTTTATTTAACAAAAAAGATTGCTGTGTAGGACCATAAGCTGCAAGACAGATGTTTTATTCATTAACAGTGTAGATGCTTGAACTTAGCTATGTGACATAAATATTCTTCCTGTTTAGGGATGTAATCTTTGAGATGGAGGATGCAGAGTGTGTTCTAAATTTCTTTTTTCCCCTTTGTGGTGTTCTGCTTCAGTTACAACAGTTCTGAATAAATCTGAGATGAAGTCAGCCTCTAATGTGTGTTTGTCTTTGGCTCTTGCATCACACTTGCCTTTTGTTCTGCCTTTTGGACTCATTTGGCTAATGGAAAACTGACATCTGTGGAGCCTGCAGTACCAAGCATTTTATGTAGGCTGACAAGGTTCATGACCAAAGGAGTGTTAACTCAGGGACAGTCTTTAGTTCATTCTTTTTTTAAAATACAGTCTGGAATTACATCACTGCACTGTCTGCATGCATTGCATTTATCTCAAAGATGATACATTATTTGGTATTGTGTGCTCCAAGTGTACAGGTATATGCCTGGTCTAGGTCTGACTTCTGAACCTATCCTCTAATCTCTCTCCTTGGTCTTCTATCTTAGCGGTCCATGCCAAGGCAGGTGTCCTCGGTTCATTCTTCACGTTTGTTACAGGCATTAGGGATGCTAATAGATGCCAAGCATAGTAATACGCATTTGTGAAGTTTTGGCAGGGACTCCTAGCTTATGGAGGGTAAGGGAAAGAAAGCTTTGATACAATTTTATTGCCACCCCCTCTTATAGAGGAGGCTGCTTGTAAAGAATTAATCTCAGTTAGAAGGTTGAAAGGATTGGATTTATTGCTGAACACTGCTGCTTCTTAAAGCACACTGCTCATGAGTAGACATGGTTAGCCAGGCTTATGAAACTTAAACAGAACAAATGTACAGCTTTCTGCACTCACCTGTATAACTCCTGCAAGTCTCTAGCTCTGGAAACCTAATGGAGGCCTTTAAGAGCTGCTTGGCTAATTACTAAATCCAGTCAGGTGATTTAAGTTTCATCCAAGCCATCTTAACACAAAGAAAGGAATTGCAGAATCTATCTATATTTCTATTCTGCTATTCCCAGGGCATTAGGAATCAGTGTGCTGAAGCGTGGTTGATTGGACAAATGTGATGCCAAGCCACCTGAGGCCTGTTTAACAATGTGTGGTACTTTTTTTTGAAAGAACATACAAAGGCTCTAGTTGCTAAGAAGGAACCACAATGAGAAAGTCATAAATTCTAACTGTGAGTGTTAGTCTTACAGGTGCCTGCTATTTCTCTCCTGACTTAATGGATTATGTAGTTTTTAGTATCTCTATAGTGGGGCAGTAGAGCAGGTTTCAGTGGAGGCTTTTGAATGTACTCTTTGGCCGGCTGCTGATTGCAAGAGATTGCAGCAGTAATTGGTGTGAGTAACTCTCCTCATGGCTGAGATCAAGTCAGTATTATGCATGCAGATCTTTTATCTGTCTTGCTGCTTGGGATTTTCTTCAAAATCTAAAAAGCTTAAATTGTGATGGGGAAACAGGTAGCTTTATGGCATGGTCTGCTTTCACTGAAGCATGACTCTTTGAGCACTTGGCTGCTGTTTGTTAAACATATTCCACTGCCTTGTAGGAGCCATCAGCATAAACATTGCTGCCCAACTACACTGAAGTAGTATAATTTTGAAATCAATAATGCATGACTTGGCTTCTAATAATGCAACACAAACAAACTATTAGTTAAACAGCTGTCTTCTGCCTCTAAATGTATAATCGGAGTTAATTGAATCCTTGCTATTTTATTTAATTGTTAGTAACTACCTAATAAACTCTGGAGGTGATTAGCAGCAACAGTAACTGCATTTGTCATCTCTTCTCTCTGGGAAGTTGAAGGTCTGTTTTCTAAACATGAATGCAGACTGGTATCTGGCAGCTACATAACAATGAAGTTCAGGTCAGTATGTGACAATAAGTATTGCATCTATGCTAGACCTGCACGAGATGCTGTTGGTTGAGACTCCCTGAGCACTCTGAACTGGGAAAGCTGCCACTAAGAGGACATGTTCCACGTGTGAACTTATCAGGTCTAGTACT
This sequence comes from Indicator indicator, assembly GCF_027791375.1. Taxonomy (NCBI): domain Eukaryota; kingdom Metazoa; phylum Chordata; class Aves; order Piciformes; family Indicatoridae; genus Indicator; species Indicator indicator. The sequence goes on from NC_072013.1 coordinate 25,109,016, forward strand.
CAGATGCTTTTCACAGCCATCAGACTTCTCTTTTGAAGAGATTCAAAGAGAGGTACACAGTTTTGTGTCTGATAGATCATCCTGCTCAGTAATTGTCACTGAATTAAAGTATCTATTTTGGAAGCCTTTGCTATAAAATGCTATTAAACTGAAGCAAGCATACATGTTAAATATCTCCTTGAAGGGCACTAACATAGAAATGCAGGCGAGTAATATTGATGTATCTTGGAATCTAGACTATTTTGGAGTTAAAGTGAAAATATAACACAGTTGAGCCTGACTGGAGTGTAGCTTTGAAGACATATTTTGGGGCACCTAACAAATAAGGTGTGTTGGATCAGCTGCTGTGGCTGCTGTCTTAAATGTTTATTCATTTCCTCTTTTCAAAAATACCATGTCTGTTCATGAATGCCCGACATAAGAAACAGTTTTAAAGACAATGTTGCAAGTGCAAAGTGTTACAAGTGTATTTATTACTATAATTTAATATTAAATTTTAAAGGCCATTTTTCTTAACAGTAAACTGGGAAACGGTGTGGAGAGCCAATACAAAAAAAAAATTTCAAGTTCACACCAATATGAACCGGAATGTTGGGCTTCTGAGAATCTTCCCAGGAATCACCACTGCTGCTGTAAGTTTCACCACTTCATTTTGGAAGTGGGTGAGATGATGCTGAAAAACTTGATTAGTGACTTGAGGTAGGGTAGCTGTATTGTTTGTAGTAGTGGTTGGGGTTTTGGAGGACAGGGGAAGGATCTGTATTCTTCTGATAAATGTTTTTTGGACGATCAGAGCATTCAAAGACTATTTTTGATATGCCATAAGCTACTGTGTCAGTGTGAGCTGAAATCCCCCCCCCACCGACAATAACCAGGCTAGCCCAGTCTGGAAGCAAACGAAAGCTGTATTTACGAAGCAGAATCTACAATCTATGATGAAATGCAATGAATATGTACAAATATACAAAATTCACAACATTTATAAATATATACAATCAACAGAAAATCACAACCAATCTCCCTTTGCTTCCCCCCAAGGGGACCCTCCCAAAGGGGCCTCCCTCTCCCAGGAGCTTCCCCCCCCAGACCTCCCTTGGACAGAAAGCAGAGTTAGTTAGAGCAGAAAGTTGTTAACTTAGCTGCCAAGGTCAGTGTGTGTTATCTTCAGCCAGAAGAGAAGAAAACAGCAGCCAGACAGCCCAGCAACTGCCCCGACTGCAGAACGCAGAATGTGCAGAGTGCCCCACTTTGTTTTGAGTAATAGTTCTTAACATTTCTATCTATCCAATGGAAGTGTTTAGAACAATCAGTATTTTGCTTTCTTACACCCAATAGTGACTTATTTACACTCTTTCACTTTCTCTGTTTTGAACTTTGCAAGGTAAAAAATTAAAAAGACAGTTTCAAACCATCAGAGCTACTGATAAAAGTTTTTCAAGATCGTTTGTCTAAACCAACTGAGTTTTGAAACTTAAAATTCATTTCTTGTCAGGACTCATAAATAGGTCAAATGTGCTTTTCCAGACAGGTGCAGCAGGCTAGAGTGACCATGGAAATGCTCTCTTGCTGTGTATTGAGACATATTAATAGATATCTTGTCAAAAAATACACAATATGGTGGGTGGAGAGAAGTCTGTTTCTGCAACTCGTGCTTCTTTTTTAAGGTTCATTTTATCTCACACTGATGGTGAACGTGGCCCTCAGCATTCATACAGAGCTGAAAATAAGAATTGGGATTTTTTTGCCTTCTGAAATTATTTTGCAGAACTGCGGTTTTAGGGCAATTTGTCTTTACGTTTTTGTCTAATACTAGCTCCATTAAACTGACATGTCTTATGTGGCTGTTGCCATCTTAAATTGAATCCAGTAGTTTAAGCAGCACTCCTCAATTATACTATCATTCTTTTTAGGTGAATATGAACAGATGGAAAGGCAGAGAGGTGCTATATTTGCAATAAAACTCCAACTGCAGTTAGCCTCATGGGGACTTGCAGTGTATTGCATTTAGCGTATGTGATGAGCAAGGAAACATCTAGGTTGTTTAAAATACATCTATTTAGGAAGAGGACTTTGCTAGGCATTCTCTTACAGTGAGACACAATATCTTTCTTCTTTCTCTCTTCCTATTCTTCAGTAATATGCTACATTATTGGAAACAGGCAGCACAGATGGGCATAAGAAAACCGTAAGGCATGAGAACATGTAAGACTAGAACAAGAAGAGACCATTTTAAACTCTGTGCCATACATTAAAATCTTAATGTGACTTAAACACACTTTCCTTCCCCTCCCCCCTGCCTCTTCCCATCTTATTATTAAACAGGTAAAAGCATTTCTTCAGCCTCCAATTGAGGGCATTGTACTTGAAACTTATGGAAGCGGCAATGCCCCAAACAACAGAGAAGACTTGCTGGAAGAACTGAAGATAGCAGCTGAACGAAAAGTAGTGATTCTAAACTGTACTCAGTGCTTACGAGGGGCTGTTAAAACAGTCTATGCAACAGGGCAGGTGAGAACTGTGCAACGATTTCAGACTCTACTTCTGTGCAAAAGAATCATCCCACTGATACAATTTGACTGTGTACTTCTAGTAGTCGCAATATATGAAACCAGATTTATTAAATGCAAAGATATGGCTTATAAAATAACTATATCTGAAAAATCTTAACCAGGAAATACTTAAATATGCATTGCCAAACAAGACTGTATTTTTCCTAGTCTGAATGGTGGAAACAATCAGCCCAAATTCCAAGTTAGTGATTGCTTGCTCCTGTCGTATGCAGTGTTCCAGGATACTCTGCACTAGATGGGTAGTATCTCTCCCAAAGAGATTCCATGGAGATAGACACTAGCTTAGGGGTCAGTTAAAATAGTATTTGATAGACTAGCAGTTACTTAGATACAATGTAAGAACATCAAGAATATTCCAAATCTCAATTTTATTTGACTGGAAGTACACCTAAATTCAGTGAGAGACTGGAGAACTGTACGTAAGGAAGAGTCTGTCTTGCTGAATGGAAATCAGTTGTGTTCAACCCATGAAGGCTAGCTTAAAGCAGGCCTTGTGTAGGTACTATTCAGGGCATTTTATATTGAGTTTCTCAATTGTGTATTGAGACATGGCTTCGCTGGGACTAATAACTCCAAGTCATGTAGGAGTATGTGTTGCATGTAGTAGTGTGAAGGAAGCTGGTTTAACTGGCCTTTATAAAAAGGCTAGCCACTAAGTAGCCAAGCAGCACTGCCAGAGGATGACTCATCCCCCTGTTTTAGCCACCTGCCTTTGTTTGGAGCAACCACCCGTCTGGCAAAGCCAGCCTCTTCATTGACTGTAAGGCAACCTAGATAATCTAGTCTGGTGCTGAAACCTGTCTCTTTAGTATTAGTTTTGACACTGCTTTAGATTTTATTTGCTTCAGAAACTCATAGTCTGCATTGAGGAGAAAGAAAAGGAGACTGTAAGATTTTTCTTTCCACCTCTCAGTATCCAAACTCAGTGTTTTCTGAATTGGTCAGTCATTTGGATATTGGTAGAGCTTTTGCTTAACATAATGGATATGTTTTGAAAAATAACTCTCACAAAGATCCTGTGCTCCATAGCGAATACAGTAGGAATACATGGATTATATAGAGGAATTCACACAGAAGGAAGAAAGCAGTAAAGTCAATAGAAGACATCAAACATTTGAAAAACAACACAAAAATTTGATTTTTCTCATTAAAGTGAACTGCTAAAACGCATGGAAAGAAGAAAATTTTTTTTCCTACACTCTGGCCAAAAGATTGTCCTAGTAGACTCCACTAAAATGGCTTTTGGTGCTCTGATCCAGACTGTTGATATGCAGAACTGAAAAATTCTGTTCAGGTCTTACTGAGCCACTGTAAAGCTGTGTGGCAATGTGTGCACTTTTGCATTCAATTTTTTTTATATGGAGCACATATTATGTTGCTTCACCATCTATTGATGGAGGCTGCCTTGTTTTCTTGGCATCTTTTGAGGAAAATGCTTACGGAGCCAAGTTCTGCAAAATTACTTTATTCTTTCATAAGAAGCTGCTTGTGTATCATGGGCAAAAGCTTGCAAATTGCTGTAATGTTTACTTTGTTTTTTCTTTCAATAAAATCTTTTACAGATCTTTTCATATGGCTATGCCATTTTTTACTCATTCAGGCTAGCCAGGTGGATCAGCTGGATCAGCTGAGTTCCTGGTTGCCCTGAAGTGTTCGTTTTAATTAACTAAATGTCTGGCCTCTGATCCATCTGCACCCCCTTAAAATTGAGGGGCTTTAGGTATAGGAAGGAAGCTGGGAAATCTCTTCCTCTTTTCTCAAATCTGCTGAAAGAGCTCTAGCTGTTCTTTGGCTAACTCTGCAGTACAGAAAGTATTTCTCACCGTATTTGTAGTGTTTTCTCATGGCACTCTTAAAACTGTTAGTCTGAGTCTCTTGGAGGTGATTAATGAGCTGATTAAGCCTCTACGTCTTGCTAAAAATACTAGTTAAGATACAGTAAGATTCAAAGTTGAAGTTTATATAAAAGGTATTTAAAGTAAAATGCAGTGTAAAGAACGTACTGCAGGATGCTTAAGTGTAAGACATAAGACGTCATATTATGGCAAAGATGAAGATCTGTGGTTTAGAGAAGCCCAAGTACTTGCCCAGGTACAATTCAGTGACAAGAGATCTGAAATCTCTTTTGTCTTTGCTCTCTTGCTTACTCTATATTTATGGGGGCTTGCTGACCGTAGCAAAGATCTTTCTGCTTTTAGCTTTGGTTCAGATAGTTGGGGTTTGGGGGTTTTGTGGTGATTTTTTTTTTTTTTGGTTGGTTGGTTGTTTTTTTTAACTACCAGAATGATAAGATAAACAGGCCATCTTTTCAGCTGTTCTTGTCAGAACTCTATAAATTACATATTTCAGTTGTACATTGTAAGTCATACACTTGTAATGCAGCCTGAAAGGATCTTGAAAACACTCCTGCTATGGGCAAAATGTAGTGCTGGAATTCATCCAAAGCAATGCCCCATAAAAGAATGGTAAATATGCCTGTGTGAGAACAGCCTACTTGGCAGTATTCAATATGCCACTGGGTTAAAGCAGAGTAACTGCAGCTTTTCAATAAAGGGAGTCTGACAGCTCTGCAGATAGCTTATATGGAAACTGTAACCTTTCCCTTTAGCATAGTAAGTGACCATGGAAAGCATTTGAGTGAATTCTTCAATGTTATTGCATGAAAAGGAATTTAAAGTAAAAGTCATCTTTATTCTGCAGTCTCTAGTATTTGGTATTCGATAACTAAAATTACAAAAAAATTACAGCGGCAGTAGGAGGAGCAAGAGAGTGGAGGCATGGGTACTTACTGCATTCTGTGTAACTGCTCATCATTCTTACAAATTTTTTATTCATGAAGGTATTTCAGAACACTATGCTAACTGGAAACATTATTCTTTTTTATTCAGACTCTTGCTGATGTTGGAGTGATTCCTGGAGGTGATATGACACCAGAGGCAGCCCTAGCAAAACTGTCATACACTCTCAGCAAGAGTAAGCTTAGCTGGGAGGAGAAAAGGCAGGTAAATATTTCAGTGTGACCTTGAAAGGCTTTAACTTTCTCATCCACTGTGCTAACTTCTTGGGGTAGTTTCAGGCTGTGCCTGGAAAATTTTCCACAGATCTTGAACAGAAAATAGTAGAATGTAAATAAATCACCACTGGGTGTAAAAAGGAAAATAAGGATAAGCTCTAAACAATCCCATTGGACAGATACCTACCATAAAAGTTAGTTTGATTAAACTAACTTTCTCTCTTTTCACTTCCTCCGCTCTGGCTGGTGCTTCTGCTGGCTTTTGCTGATCTTGTGTTCCTTGTTGTGGCAGAATATCTGACAAACAACTCTCTGCTCTTCTGTCTCCTCTATCATATGCAGGGGGTAGGGATCAGGGAAGGGGAAGCTATTAGTAGTTCCCCTAGTTTTGTCCAGAGGGGTTCTTGTGCTGTCTATAAATTGTAAATACCTGTAAATATTGTATATTTAGTACATACTCATTTTAGATTGTAGTTTTGCTTGTAAATACAGCTTCATTTGCTTCCAACTGTGCTGGTCTGGCAATTTTCTGTTGGGGGGAATTTTCCACCCACCACACTTCTTCTTAGCTGAATGCCTTGAACTTCTCCCATGCATTTAGAAACAGTTGGTTTCAGAGCTGTAACGTGAGCATTACATGTTTTTTTCCTTAAAGAAGGTACTGTCAGCCAAATTAACATATGTAGATTAGAAGAGAAGAGTTCTCTGCATAAGTCAGGTGAAGACCATGACTGAGCCACAAAAATGCCATATTTAAATGGTAGTAGTCTACCGTGGACATTTCTGTGCTAAAACGCTGTATGTGGAAATTCATATGGAAGACAGAATCTCAACTCTACTGAAGTCAGCAAAGATCTTGTCTTGGTAAAGATTTTATCCAAGACTCATTCACATAAAGCTATTTCTGAAAATTAATATTGCCTAGAGCCTCTTCCTTTACAGCGTTACTCGTGGCAGTGTTAGATTTTTGTTTCTTGAGAAGGAGATACATTTTACAGACATAAAAAATGGAGGATTGTTATAAGAACCAACTGTTTATGATTTTAAAATCATAACCCTTTTAACTGTTCCTTGGTGCTTAATTAAGGCTTTTTTCCCTCAAATTATATAGTTTATCTGTTATGTTCCTTTTATACAACTAATATAGCACTGAATTAGATAGGGGAGCAATAATCTGCAGGAATGCATGTGTTTCTGTGCTTGTAGGTAGTGAAATCATGATCCTGACACTCTGGGAGATTACATCATGATGAGTCACTCTCTAGATTTAAGAACTGCATGTGCATGTGCATCTTATGATGGTGTTTTGTTTTTCTTAAAACAGAAATTTGATCTTTATTTCATGCTCAGTATCTTCCAGTCAGTTATTGAGGCAAACATATTTGGATACCTATGATCATAAGTACATAAGCTCAGAGTTTCAGGCTGAGCTTTCAGTTGTTTGCTAAAGCCCCAAGTCTGAAAAATGAGAGGAGGAAGAGCTGCATGTTTCTTTGATGAGGATGGCAAGAACATACTCTGTACAAGAACATGCTTGACAGGCAACATAGTGCTGTGTGAAGAGTAGTGCTATTACATGCATTTACTTATATACGTTTTAGAAACAGGCTCTTCACTGATGCCCCTTTGATACACTCACTGACACTGGATCATATGTATGCTAGCCTGTTTTTTTTAATGCAGACTTTAATCTTCTTACACAGAGGATTATTTGACCTGAGACAGGAGAAACTTTTCCCAGCTGGCTTCCTGCCTAAATGTGTGAGTTAAAACTTGAGATCTAGTTTGCTGATATGAGCTCAGCAGGTGAGGACTTGGTGATAGGACATTTTAGGTACACAAGGTATTCCTGCATCTTCATGTGCTGCCCTTTAGAACGTGCTGCACAGTGTTTGGATGGTGGTGCTGGGACCTCTCTTACATGCTTTGAAAAACAAAATAACTCTTGCAATTTCTTTGAGTTAAGCAGGACTGGTTTTCTCATTTGACTCATTGTACAGACCCACAAACAATCATGCTGGCACAACTAAAGGAGCAGCACGCTACATTGCCTGGGCAGGAATGAGTGGTAGAGACCAGGAGAAGAAGAAAGCCTGGAAATATGTTGTCTGTGGCAATATCTTCAGCTAAGCATATCACCAAACAATAGTCTCCCAAGAGACAAAAGCTCTCCTGAAGCTGGCGTGGTTATTTTAGGATTCTCTTTCAACACGAGGAAGCAAGGAATGTGCCCCCAGACACATACAAATGGCTGCAGAGCTGGTAGGACTGAGTAAGGCATGTAGGGCTTTGCACTGGGTGCATTTAGCACAGGTGCCAATTGCTAAGGTAACCTGTACAAAGCAATGATCTCAACCTGTCAAACTCTAAAAGTGCGCCAAAGCATTTGGTATCCTCTGAGTTGCAGGTATCTGGGACTATTCCAGCAGACAGCTACAAGTGTTGTCAGCACTGGGAGTTTTGTGTTGTTGGGGTTTTTTTGTTGTTGTTGTGTTGGTTTTTTTGTTTTGGTTTGGTTTGGTTTTTTTAAATAAAGGGCATGCCTAGACATAAGTAAACCTGGGGCATTCCGCTTTCCAACATCACATCTGTTTCTTGCAAACTTTCACAATCGTGCATTTAAAATTTGTAATTGAAATATAACTACATGCTTTATAGCTGCATCAGCAACCTCTGGTGAAACAGTGCCAGTATGTAGAATTGTCAGAATTCAGGAAAACAATTCCTTTTTCTTAATGACTGGCTTTTCTGTCTGTTCTCCAGGTTTCCCAGAACATGTCTTTTGGAATATTTTCACTTCTTTATTGCCATATTCAAGCACTTTCTACAGGATTTGACTGACTTTTTGGTTTGTTTGGTTTGGGTTTTTTTGTTCCTACTTACGTTGAATGCACCCATCCTGCAACCTGTTACATGCTTGGTTTAATATTCAATGACTAGTACTGCTGTAGACTCTGCATTTAAAGCTGGCTTTATGGCCAGATTTTAAGAACAGCTAATGGAGCTGTTTGAAAAAGCTATCAAAATATAAAATCATCCACAGGCAGCACTGAGATTTGTTTTTGAGGCCTGTGTACACTCTGTGTGTAGGAGTTGTAAGGTTTGGGAATGCTAGGAAAAGGCAGCATTTCTGAATATTCTGGGTTTTGGCCTCACTTTACAAATTATTCACTATCTTTGCCTTTTAAAGTAGGCTGCAGCTTACCCCACTAGGAAACTTTTGTGTGCATACTCTAAAAATTGGGGTGTTTTGTTATGTGCTTATTTTGGTTTCTTTACTTTGGAAGAAAGTTTTAATTGCCTGTCTCTGTTTTTCCCTCCTTTTGTCTTTTCAAAATTGCAGTCTTCATGGGACAGTAACTATTTCTTTAATCTTTTGTCTGCATTCAATTAGTTTCCATAATTCCCCACACACAATTTTCTAACTCGATCCTAAGTTTTTTTTATTAGAATACTACCATATTTTTCCTCTGCTAACAAAGGATTTGATTGCTTATTTTTCAGATGCTGAGTGAGAATCTAAGAGGAGAAATGACTGTTGTACCTACAGGAGCCAAGATCTCACTGAGAGATAGCAAGTTTATTCAAGTGATTGCCAAATCTCTAAGTATCAGCAGCAAGGAGGTATATTCTTAAATGTTTAAAATGGAATTGATGTAAAGCTGTGAAGTCAGTAAAATGAACGTACCTTAAAGATGAAGAGAAAGCTGAAAAGAAAATGGAACATTGGACTTTTTTTATTATTTTTTTAGTACAGTGCCACAGCTAGCCAGTTGGGTTAGGGAGAAAGGACACAATGACAAACATAACATTAAAATGTTTTAATTAAAAACATACTAAGTTTTTCCCCCATCTTTGTAGCTCCATCTTGAGTTTATTTTCTTGGCTGTCTGGTTGCAATAACAAATTTCAGACACACAGTTGCTGTAATTCAGGGTATCAATGATCCAAAAAAGTGCTTTGTATTTTTGTGGTCGAATGTATTGACAGTTTGGAACAATCCAAATAATAATGAGTAAAACAGCTTAATTGTACATGCACTTCCAGAAGGCTGATACTGAGGAAGCACTGCATAAGTGTAATTTGTGGTGTTTAGTATTAGTCCTTCCCAACTGGAAAAATTGGAACACACAGTATTTGTTGTAAGGTAGAAGCATTTGCTTTTCTTTTGGCTTGGATTCGAGGAAGATGGGATTTTAGTAGCTAATGAATACTGAATGTTTGATTCTTTAGTAAATGTGAGAAATGGAAGAGTATTTAGGAGGCCTGTAGGTCTTGTCAGTGGAGGTTTGGAAGTACAGGTTACACAGTTATTTGAGGAATCAGATAAATAAAGTTGAGCCAGTCTTGAGGAGACTGGACTATATGTTTTTTCCCAGCTCCTACAGGTACTGTTTCTCTTACTGTATTGATGTGTAACTGTGGCAGCACAGAGATGGCAATTCATGCATGTGCCATAAATGGTATATATAGAGATCAGGTAATTATGGTGATGCCAGGGAGGATGTGAGACCAACAAACTTTAAAATAAGCATGAGACTTCTTTCCTTCCAAAAATTAAATGCTACCATTTTTTAATATACAAATTACTAATTTGGAAACTTTACATAAAAGTTAGGGCAATGTTTTTTATGATTTGGACATCACTGAAGTTAGAGGCAAGGATGATATTAAATGTTTAATTTTATTTGTTTTTCAGGAGTTAGAAGCTGTAAGAGATGTTTTAATTCCACCTTTGGCTTGTGCTGCAGCTAAACTGGGTGACATAGATGCACTAAGAGCCATAGCAGAAATGGTAATGTAAAATTAACAGTTTGTACAAAATAAGTAATTTTTAAACAGGGACATGTAGGACAGGAGGAAGTTATGCTCACTGGGAAGCAACTACCTAAGTCTTATAATCAAGGTGCTTTGACTAATATAGTTTGTTTCTAGGCTCCTCAGTCTTTGCCTTTCAAAACTGCTATGTTTTTCTCCTACCTGGTTCTCAACTGTTTACGTTTTCTTTTGAACTGTGAAAATACAGGTAAAATAAAATGCAAGTTCTTATCTTCTAACTTTGGAACACTTCAGAATGTTTTGTGCTACTTTCTTTATGCATATTCACAGTATCCAGCTTTTGGGTGTAAATCTGTCACGATTCAAAAAAATAATTGAAAATTCTATTTATACAAAACACAGTGCAGTGCTAATTCAGGATTTGGTCTCTCCCCATAGCTGTAGATTGGGTTATACCTGAAATAAGAAACAGGCGTTTCCCTGTATCATCTTCTACACAATTTTTTTGTTTTGGTTTGTTTTTTTTTTCCCTCCTCTTTGTTTGGTTTATCCTACTCTTGAAAATTGGGTAATTAGTCTTAAGAAAGGATGAATATATCTTGAAAATAACAATAAAGGAAAGCAACTAAAATTGACAGACTGCAGGCACAAAGCTATGCTACGGCACACTGCAAAAAAAGTATGTCCGAAGGGGCTGTAATAAGAATATGTGTACAGGGGAACATGCAGAAGGCAGAATAAATATCTCTATTGGTGCTAAAACAACAGTACAAGATAAACTTTAAATTTGGCAAGCTTAACACTTTAGTGGTAGAATTAAAATGTAGTGTGTGCGTCTGCTTGTACCAACAACTCTATGTGTAGTCATTATCTTTTCAGCATGCGAAGGGTCTGTCCTTTTGTAGGGTGGAAACTTGAGCTGTGGAGACTATGATGGCCGAACTCCACTTCACATTGCAGCCTCTGAAGGGCATTTATCATTAGTTGAGTATTTGTTGACATCTGGTGCAACTGTTTATGCTAGAGACAGATACGGATCTACCCCACTGATGAACGCGATCAAGTTCAGGTAACACCACTCTATGTAAAGCTTATAAACCGTTTTGGATTTAAAGTCCATCCATGTGTTTTGGTCTTTTTTTGTCTCAGCAGTCATATGTAAATGTTAGCTTCATTTCAAAGGATGTGACTCACCTAAATTATTTTTTTAAGAAAATAATATTAAATGAAAGCAAACAAGTTGGTATGCATGCAGAGTTTTAGCATAAGGTAACTTGTGGCTGCCTTCTCACCAAAACTTTTTCCCTAATTTCAGGGCTTCGCTCTTTATTATGAGGCTTCCTTATAAAACAGAGCCAAACTGATTACTCCTTTTGACTGTCAGAACTGAGTGCAGGACCAAAGGTTGTCTGTTCTTTCTACCTTCCCCTTTTTCCATCAAGACCAGACTGTTTCAGTTGGCACAAAATATACCAGTAGGTTGGCATGTTTTAATCTTTCCCTTCCAACAGTGCTTTCCTGAGTCTCTTGCTGGGTGACTGGGTTTTTTAAATTTATTTATTGTTGGGTTTTGTTGTGTTGTGTTTTTTTTTTTCCCTTTCACCCACTCATAATTAGAGGGAATAGCTGCACAGCTCTGCCTGCTTTGTGGATTTCCTCTTCCTGTTGTTCTCTATGTCAGCAGTTCTTGAGTGGTGGTCATGGACATTCAATTTACTTGTCTTTTCCATGTTGTATAGTTCTGACAAACGATTGTAGCACGGAACTTAAAACTTATCAGTTATCAAAATTTAATTTAAAAACACTTACTTTATATAGCCTGGGAAGTCATAGAGCCATTGGTCTTCTAACATGTTAGAAACTGCATGCCCTAATCTCTCCTTGTTTCTTTGATCCACTTTCAGCTCCTTATCTCATACTCAGCCTGTATGAAGGCAGGAGAGAACCTTTTTCTGTAAAGGAGATTGGAGTTCATAGATTTTTTTTTTTTCCATGGTCTTCATGGATGCCTGTCCCCAGATATTCCCAGAGCTTTCTAATGTTGACAAGTTCACCTGGTCTGTCAGGCTGGAATTAGCTCCCTGGGAGGTCTGACAGTCTGATTTTGCATTGGCTGCAGGAATAACTTGAAGGCTTTTTCCTTCTCGAAGACCAGATGTAGAAAGCTCAACAGACTCTATTCACTTGAGACCTCAAGTCCTGTGTGGCCACACTGTGCTATTGCCGTACCTACTGCATGTTCCTCTAGAGCTTTGTAGTTGTTGCTTTATCTCAGGAATATATAAGCCTTTCAGTGGCAAACCCTGAAAGACTTAAAGCAAAAACAAGCCCAACAGCAAATCAAACAAATAACCTCACAGTTGAATACAGGTGGCTCTGGTCCAATGTGAGAAAATGCTAAAGCATTAGATACCATTAGATGTTCCTGCAAATCAGACACCTACTTTTTTTTTGCCGCACCCATCTACCGCCTGAGGAATTTCACATGAGCTTGTTGTTTGGATTCCTCAGCATTGCCACTCCTGTATTAGACTCCTACTATGACTCTTAAGCTCTTTAAAACTGCACACCCATTTTGATAGAGGGAATTGTAAAAGGAAACTGCACCATAACCATTTTCAGTTTCTCTTTTCATTTCTACCATTGGAATGAGAGCAAGAGTTGACTTAGAACTCATAAATGTGTGTTTATGATCTGCTGTGTACTCACACTGCATTTCAGACTGATAAGCACATAAAGGGGTATGGTAAAGATCAGACAGCCATATATGTGCATAATTAGATATGCACTAAAAAAGATTCCTGCTACAGAAATATTTAAGTTCTATTTATTAAACATCTGTGTGCTGAAAATTATTATCCTGAATCAGTATACAAAGTGGCAGAGAGGGAAAAGGGAAAACTGATCTTAATTGAGCAGTCAATGATTTAAATTGCTTAGTATTGTAACTTTCTCAATTTTACTGAATATTGCATCAGCCTAATCCCATTTTATGAGAATTAATATGTATTTAATTGGCATTTAACTGCAGTACAGTATCCACTCATCTTAAATATAGCTTTCTTCCATTTTTTTATGTCACATTTCTCATTGGCTTGCCTTTTAACCTAGCATGAAAATGTATATAATGATGACTGATTTCTCTTCTCTGTTTAATAATTTGTAAAGATGATGAGGAATTATGTCTCTTCATAAAAGCTTCTTAACATAGCACTGTCAGCTGGTGGACGAGCAACTTGATCTATGTCAATGATAGTTTTTTAATTTTTTTTTTTTACTTTAAGTGGCTGTTTCTTTGTTTGCGTAGATGTTAAAATGTAGAGTCCTCTTCTAAATAAGAAATAAACTACTGCATTTCCACTTCTTCCTTTGTAACTCTGCAACTTGTATGCAGTCTCATTCACTTTATGCATGAAGCTAAACAGACCACTGTTAATGTAGGCCAGTTGCTTGACATATCAAAATTAGTAGCATTCCTTTAATTTCTTAGAGTGCCCTCAAGGGATAATTCATTTTCAAAACAATAGAATAATATTTTTTTAATAATAGAAACTCTCCAAGCAGGAAAATGTCTTGAATAAAAATGGTGTATATTTTTTGCAGTAAAAACAATTCCATTTACTTGTAGAGCAGTGGTAAAAGGTTGAAAATGGGGAGCTGCTCATATAGTGCTGTGAGAACATCAGATTAGAGGCAGTAAAATTACCTCCCACATAAATACGAATTTAAATACTTGATATTTCGCAAGGTTACATTTACATTATTTCAGGAAATCTAAGGCAGAGTGAAAATCTAGCAACCACTGACTCTAGAAGTGCACTGAAGCCTGATTGTACACTATTTGAGCATAAAATTCCCACTGATAACCATGTAGAAAACCAAACAAGTGAAACTAAGCTGATCCTGCCATAACCATTCCAGTTGCTAGAGGAGCAAGTATTAAAAAGAATGAAGCCAGTCAAGTTTGGATACACGTTACACCTGCATTTCTTTAAAGAGGTGGTGGAAGGTGTGCACCCTAAGGCCCCAGTCCTGCAGACTCTTACATGTGTGTTAATTTCATGTATGATTCATCCCTTTTGAAGTTGATTCACTTAGTAAGTGTCTGCCAAGGCCTAGGATGATATGTACTGTATAGCACTTTGATTCCTGTGAATCCAGAGCCCTCACAAACTGGTAAAAGTTCAGATGTCTTTATCTGTAACTCAGACTGTGCTCAGAGCAGTGAATGTTGAAGACCACACTGAATAATTTTGCTTTTAGCCCATGAAAATATGGATTCAATATGTTGTGTTATCAGTAATGGAATCTAGCAAGGAGGAGACCCTAGAAACACTTTGTTTGGATTTTTCACTCAGAGAGCAGATGAATGACAATGGTGGTATCAAAAGGCTAACTGAAGTAACACATGCAAAATAGCATTGTTTCTTTAGCCTGTGTCTGACCAAAAGCCATAGTTTGGTAACAGAGTGAGCTAAGAAGAGGGAGACTCAGGAAGAGTTCACAGGTGACAATAGCGCCTCAAGTTTTTGCTTATCAGATGGGCCTAAACTGGACAAGCAGCTGTGCACCTCAGGCTAACATGATGGTATTGGCCTTCCTTCCTCACCTTAAACTTTCATTGCTCTGTTCTTGGTTTTGCGATGTCATCTTGGGACAGGAATAGCACTCCAGGTAGGTTTCCAAGGTCATGACATGAGTTGAACTTCAGATCAGCTAAACTGTGACCCTTCTGAGGCTTTTGTAAAGCCACAGGAGAGCAGCACTTAAAGGAACAACTTCTGAAGACAAATACCTCTCAAGTGCCTAAGACATAACAGTATCAGAAATTCACAGCCAACCTCTTGAAATATGAATAATGCTCTTTGTGGTAGGTACAAGACAGCAGAAGTGGTACTCTGGATAGGGCTTAAGTTTCTGCAGAATGTAGATATAATTTGGGTGCAAGTAGGAACAAGCTGTAGTGCAACTTAGGTCCCACATAGTTTTCATATTGAGTGATGGGAATGTGAGAAGTGGTCTTACAGTACCAAATTTAACACTTTGAAGTTACACATTATTTGTCCCTATTCTTCTACTCTGTTACCCTTCCCTTAACAAGCAGTGGTATACAACACTTAAAACACATCCTCTATACCAAGAAACATGATTTTTAATTAATCCCATTCATTGGGACATTGCACTTCTATTTAGAATATTGTAAGCATTTATTTTAAGCACTGTTAGTTTCATTGCTTAAAGGTTTATTTCAAACAGCTCCTTTCCTCATTTAAATTTGCTGTATTAAACGTGGGGTAAATGCCCCCAAAATCTGTCTGTGTGAAAGATTCTAAGGGTCCCACTCAGAGCAGTAACGGCTGTGTGTGCTAAGTGGGACATGAAGTGCTCTGAAGGGAATCTTACTACCAGAAAGGAGTAGACAGTTGCAGAAAGGGGAAAGCCTGACTGCTGGAGACAGGGACTTCAGAGAGGGAACAGACTGAGGGAAAATACTACTCAACATTACATGCTTTACTTCATTTTGTCTTTTACTGCTGTCTTATAGCATGGTTTTAATTTTAAAAAGCATTAGTTTAATGCTGTGACTTTGAGTATAAGGTGGGAAAAGATAAATACTCCAGGACAGCTGTTGGAGAGTAAGCAAACACTTGCCATATCCAGTCCTGATACCACATGTGAGCTGGAGCGACCCAAAACATTCTACTTTAATCTATTTTTAGGTCAAATTTCTTTTCAGCTAATTACTATCCTGCTTAAGATTGAACTAAAAATTTTATAGATGCAGAATTCATTCTTCCCCGCAGATTGAAAACCAGAAAGCTGTGCCATTATATGATGGTTCAAGGAGATGCTTGTGGATGACTAGCCATGTCATAAAGGACCCTCCTGAGAAAATATTTCAGATAACTGAACAAACTTGCATCATGTGCTGTTCCAGCAGAGCTTTGCCATGAAGCAATGAAATAATTTTGCGGGGTTTTGGCTGTCAACTGAAACAAAGTACAATTAAAAAAAAAAATCTGTCTGATTAGGTTTATTCTATGTTGGATAAAGCAAGGTGATTTCTATAGCATCTATATAGTTCTTTTCATTTGTAAATTAAGATCTTACACAAAACATACAAGCTTACATAGGCTCAATATAAGTAATAGTGAAATAACTTCTAAAATGGAAAAGCATATGGGTACCTCCAAGAAAATGCAAGTGGTTAAGCATAACAAGTATGTGAGCTTAATTTTTAGAAATAATTAGTTAATATAGATGAATTTTTAGGTAATGGGCTGGGAAAAGGTGTGTTTTCATGGGAGGTTCATAATGATTCTTGCCACAGTTTTGAAGCCCTAAAAGCCTGATTGGCTTCTACATTAACCTAAAGATTCAGCACTTATCTGCAAGATATTAGTTTTATTTGATTGATATGTATGAGCATTGTATTCTGTAAAATGCAAGAATGATGCTATAAATGTTCTCACTATTTGCATATATTTCAATCACTAGTTTCAAGTGTTGCATTAAGCTAGCACTAAGGTAAAGCCAAAAATTCTTTGAAGGGAATCACTGTCAGAGGCGAAGTTAATACTTTCATGAGCTTAGTATGTGAATAATTTTTTTGATGGAGAGGGCAGATCTTTTTATTACATTGGTCACCTTGGAGAAGATTCATTGGTTCTGTGATAGTGGTGAATGCTGACTGCTTATCTATATGCATAGTGTGGGATTTGGGGGGGGGGAGGGGAACAGATCAAAATATTTTCTGTTTTTGGTTTTGTTGTTTTTTTTCCCCCCTATTTCTTACATAAAGGCACATGCAGGTGATTAGTTTGTTACGAGAAACAGGAGCACACCTTTCAAGCCATGACTTGGAGAACATTGGAACAATACTCTGCAGGTAAATGTGATACAAGGTGAGGTGGCCCTAAGATTGGGATGGAGTGGGGTGATTTTTCAGAAGAGACTCTCAGAATGGAGATCAGCATGTAGACAACCTCAAAGAAACCGTTGGGTCCCTGACACAAGACATAGCTATTTCTCTGCTGGACTAATAATAAGGAAACAAGTGAAGTGATTAAATTAAGAATCAACAGCAGTAACTCAAGAGAGCTCCAAAGTAGAGAATATTGTCGGGATAACTGCACTGGAAGCAAATATGCCCCATTTTTTCCAAGCACTTTCACCGAAGAAGGATGAAGAGGAAGCTGTGCAAGGTATGATTTAATAGCATCTCTGAAACTAAAGCTGCACACAGTACGTCTTTTTTATTTTCTTGAAATCCACTTTTTGCCTATATGGGAATGGCTTCTACTCTGATTAGCATATAACAGTGTTCCTAAAAATAACTAAATCAAATAGACAAATAGGTTTAACCTCAAAACTTTTGAACAACTGTTCAACATTTCTACATACCCTTAAATATAATTCTCTGTTATAGTTATTTTTCCATACAGTTGCTTTTAATATATGCGGTGTTTTAATTATATGGTTATATATTATGAAAAGAAATAAACACTTGATTTTATTTTTTTTTCCAATAGTGGTCCCAAATTTAAATTACTCTGAAAATTGTAAGGGGTTTCATGTGTTTCCTAAAATTACTTACAATTTTTACTTCATTTGGGGTTTTTTTGGAAAGAAGAATAAACAGGAAAACCACCCCTGAGGTACTGACTTTTATATCAGGTCTTGACAGGAAACCATGAGACTCATAGAGAATAGCCGGTGCTGTATATTGTCTACAAAAATATAAGGTCAATGTAAAGCTAATGTGTGGTCTCTGTAGTGGCTGGAATCTGTCTTTTGAGTAGTTTTGGAATCAACAAATACTATCTGGAGTGTTCCGTTGTAACACCCTTAGAGGAGACTGAGTAATAACACTTCTACTATGAAGTTAAAATATGGCCTGCTCATGACACTTAGAATCATAGAATTCTTAGGGTTGGAAGGGACTTCAAGGATCATCCAGTTCCAACCCCCCCTGCCATGGGCAGGGACACCTCACTCTAGATCAGGTTGCCCAGAGCCACATCCTGCCTGGCCTTAAAAACCTCCAGGGATGAGGCTTCTACCACCTCCCTGGGCAACCTGTGCCAGTGTCTCACCACCCTCATGGTGAAAAACTTCTTCCTAACATCCAGTCTGAATCTACCCATTTCTATTTTTTTCCATTCTCCCTAGTCCTATCACTACCTGATATCCTAAAAAAAAAGTCCCTCCCCAGCTTTCTTGTAGGCCTCCTTCAGATACTGGCAGGCTACAATAAGGTCTCCTAAAGAGCCTTCTCTTCTCCAGACTGAATAGCCCCAACTCCCTCAGTCTGTCTCCATAGGAGAGGTGCTCCTGTGATCCTCCTCATGGCCCTTCAAGTGGTAGGATAGAACAAACCCCTTGCTTTACATAGTTTCCATCAGCCAAAAACACAAGAGGAGTGGCTTAGGGAAGGACACTCACTGCAAATAAATTGGCCTCTTACTTAACCCTGCTGCCTCATGTAGAACCAGTTTGGCTAGCTGACCTGGTACTACTATGTGTGTGTTGTTCCCTCCAAAAATAAATGTAAAAAAATTAAAAAGGCAAAAAGAGAACATGAGTCCTTTAAACAAAAAGTGGCTCTAATGCTGTTCGTTCTGTCATTTAAAAGAGGAATATTGACCCTTCATCTATAATTCATGCTCTCGTGTTGTTCCAAGATGATATTTTGTTAAACATATCTTAAACTTGCATTGATAGTAATAAGTTTAGTATAAAAACAATGTAGATCTTCCAAATCAAGGGCAGGAGTGCACTTGTGTCCAGAGGCTGAGTGAGGACTCAGCACAGAGTGACATACTCAGGGTGAGGGGCTAGGAGGCTCTCCCACCTTGGCACAGGTCAGGAGCCAGGGCTAAATGGCTCTTTGCTGGCTGGTGGCTGGAATAATGGCTGGGGGCACACCCACTGACAGCCATCACTGCATGACATGTACCAGGAGCACAGCCAGCCTGAGACAGCAGTCAGGCTTCAAGACAGCACCTAAGTGTCTGTGAATGGTGGCTCTTCCCTACCCTGCTCCTGCAGAGCTGAAGGGCCTTCTTTCCTCTTGCTATTTTAGAGGGCCTGAGTCTTTTGCATCAAAGTGGAGTTTTTCCACAGAGCATTATTCAGCTGTCTAAAAGTTATTAAATCTGAGGTACTGGTGTTTGTCCTCCTGCCAAAACGTCTCAGATACTTTTGGAGTATCCTCAGATGACCTGACTGATACACTCATTTTTCCAGCATGCTCAGGCTCACCTCTCTGTCCTACCTCTTACATCTGCCTTTTAAGCCTTCTGTTTGCAGGTACTAGCACCTTCATGACAGTCAGTGTGTTTCACATGTTCAGGCTGTTTAAAGAACACTGTTTACGACATCTTCACTCTGTCTAATTTGGGCTATTTTCCTACATGTATCTTGTAACATGCCTCAAGCTGCAATTTGTATCAGTCTAAATTTGTCACCAAAGCAATAAATGAACTTCTTGGGGTTTAGAAGGACAAAGCTACTTACTTTCTGAAAATCTCTGAGATCCTGCACTTAGCTAACAACTTTTTTGTCCCATACAATTGTCTCTGAATTTTTCCCCCCTTGCTACTTACTTCCTCAAACTGGCTTTCATAAAAGACTGTGAACAGGGATTTTTGTGTTTTAATACTGTCTCCTCATCTTCTGTTTAGACTCATGATTTTAGAATAGAATAGTTCAGTTGGAAGATTTTGGAGATAAAATAAATGTGCTCCTTTGGCATTGGTGATGTTTGAGAGGGAAAGAAATACCAGCCACAAATGAGGAACCGAGCACTGAACAGTATCAGCAGGAACTCTTGTGTAGAAAGTGGAGATACACATAGGTGAAGCCAAGATGCTGTAGTTATAAATTCTTCATGGCTTCCTTTGCTGATTTTTTGCCTTTCTTTAGGAAGTGAGAGATGTTAGTCTGCTTTTTTGAATCACTTTGTTGATGTTTGGTATCTGGTTCGTGGCTTTATTTTGAATTTAGATCTCAGTGTTGGTAATCTGTTAACAATGTCAGAATCTCTTCTCATGTTGCAGTAGTATTGTCATCTGTCTGCAAAACAAAACCATGATGAGATAAATTGGGACATGTAGACATTCTGAAGGCTTGTCAAGTTCTGGGGTTGGTAAACAGTTGCTTTGTGTGTGATTTTTAAAAGACAAATGCCTGTATAGAAGGCATTGAGATATTCTGTTCAAGTCTGTACTTCACAAAACTAAATAGTGGCACAAAGCCAAACCAGTTTTCTCTTTGATAGTCTTAGATTTCATAAAACGATATCATATAATATACATGGGTGAAGTGTTAGAAAACCAGCAACTCTGAGAACAAGGTGCCTTTTCAGTTTAACATAAACTTGAGGGGGAAGGCTGGAGAAGGAAGGATAAATATGCCTCTACAGGAATTAGGAATAAGATATCTTTCAAAGTCGTCTGTCACTATTGAGAGAGATGTGGAGATACTAGCTAAGAACAGCACTCCCAAATGTGTTCAAGATAGAATAAACCATTCCATGTGCTGGACTTTCAACTTGCTTTGTGTGCAGATTTTGATTTTTTTAATTATTATTTAAAAAAAAAGAGAAAGTATTTCTCTTCTGTCAAGCTGAATAATATGCCTAAAAAAATAATTTGTTTTCTAATAACTTTATATAGACAGCGTTAAAGGAGAATTGCTGAAAAGGCAGACCTTTGCATCCCTGGGAAAGATAAAATCCTAATACCTGAGGAGAAAGGAGGAAATCCCAAGGTGTCATTTCACTGCACTAGTTACTTCCCAGATCTAGAGCTTGATTGTCCTTTGTCCTTCTAAATTCTCTGAGACCTGAGCAGCTTTGCTTCAGTACCTTGACAATAATACAGCACCCCTTAAACAGCAGCTCCTGTGACTCAGTTTGCTTGATGCTATCATGACAGGAATCCCAAAATATTTTAGCTCTGTCACTATCATGGTTAATGTAGATTAGCCATGCTGAAACTGTGGAATAGATACTTTTTTTTTTTTTTTTGCTAAATGCAAGAGTGACGATAGGCAGTACTTCTGGGATTTGGTCAGATGCCGTAGTAAAATGTGTTAAGTAGTTCTTTGTCAACAAAGCAGGTTTTAAACATCCTGATAAGTTTAGATTGAAGATATTTTAATTCCATTTCATGATATAAAAGTAGTGGACTTACTGCTTAGAACATGCACTTGTAGTTGGAAGTGCTGGCAAAAATATCTTTGAGAAAAATTCAGAGCTAAGGTCCCTATAGAGTATTTTCAGAAGTTCTATGTATATATATTTGTCTATATGAAGTACACTTACAGTGTGTAAAGGAAATGCAGATGTGTTTGGTCTCACCACTCTCATGGTGAAGAACTTCCTCACATCCAGTCTGAATCTCCCCACTTCCAGCTTTATTCCATTCCCCCTAGTCCTATCACTACCTGATAGCCTAAAAAGTCCCTCCCCAGCTTTCTTGTAGGCCCCCTTCAGATACTGGAAGGCCACAATAAGGTCACCTCGGAGCCTTCTCTTCTCCAGACTGAACAGCCCCAACTCTTTCAGTCTGACTTATAGGAGAGGTGCTCCAGCCCTCTGATCATCCTCATGGCCCTTCTCTGGACACATTCCAGCATGTCCATATCCCTCTTGTAATAGCAGCTCCAGACTGGCTGCAGCACTCCAGGTGGGGTCTCACCAGAGCAGAGTAGAGGGGGAGGATCACCTCCCTTGACCTGCTGGCCACACTTCTCCTGATGCAGCCCAGGATCTGGTTGGCTTTCTGGGCTGCAAGTGCACACTGACAGCTCATGTTGAGCTTCTCGTCCACCAGCAGCCCCCAGTCCCTCTCCTCAGGGCTGCTTTCCAGACAGTCACTGCCCAGCCTGTATTGGTGCTTGGGATTGCCTCGACCCAGATGCAGGACCTTGCACTTGGTCTTGTTGAACCTCATGAGGTTGGCTTGTGCCCACCTCTCCAGCCTATCAAGGTCTCACTTGCTAGGTAGGCTTTTTGTTTGTTCGTTCCTTAATTCTGGAACCTTCCAGTGTCAAAGGCAAGAGACTTGTGTTTGTAAATAAAGATAAGTCTTGTGTTCCAGTAGTGGCTGCTAAGCAATTTCTTTCCTAATGCTTACATGTTTTCTTTGCTAATGCTTACGTTTTCCTTCAATTTCCTCAAGGATTTCCTCCTGAGCTTGCCTTCATCTGTTTCCTTGTTGATTGTGAGGGACCTTTTTTGTGATGGCAGTTTTCATTAATGATTTATTGATCCTTTTCTTCATGATGTCAGACTGAAGGACTATTAAACCTCATAGCACCCCACTGTTACTTCCCTGCCCCCCAAAGGCCCCAGCTATAGATCTCCTGCCCTGCCTCAGGGTCGGTGGCATTGCATGGAGGAGCACAGAGGTTGTTTGCTCTCCTTTTTTGTGCTTAGGCTTTGAGACTGCTGCAAGCAAACTCTTTCTCTTCAGACTTCTGCAATTAGAGTCCATTCCCCTGAAAATATTTTTTCAAGTACTTAAGGAGATTCAATCCACAGCAAAAGTGATTTTAGCCTAGTAGAGAAGTGAATGTTACAGCCCTGCTTTTAGGGATTTTTCCATAAGCTTACCTAACTGTCTGCCCGTTGCATCTTCCAGCCTTCTCCACTCTTCAGCAGGTCTGCCTGGCTTGGTTGTCATACCCAGGAGCCCATCACCATACCCCATCCCTGCTGCCAGCAGTGTACTTTCCCCTACACTGAGCAAAGTTTAAGGCAGCAAACTTTGAACTTAATAGGTCTGGGAAGGGTTCCCCCTCTTATTGAGATTCAACCTCACTTGATGATTATTGTCATGGTTCTGGTGAAACAATCTGTGAGCTCATGGCAAGCTCAGGTCTGAAGCATGACATATGTTGGTATCTTAAGAAACCTGAATATAGTCCTTCCAGCCTGCTGTCCACAACCTTGGTACAAATGGTCATGCTTTTGCTTGTGTACAGGTTGTTAGCCTTTCTTTTACCTAAATAGAAGTTAAAAATGAGCCTTAGGTGTTATGGATGAGACTACCAGCAGATGTGCAAATTTCCAGTCTGGTGTACATTCCTCTGAAAACTTTACCTAGCTTATTTGTATATGATTCATTTTGATCCTTTCTAAGGCTTGTTGTACATGGCAGATAGAGGTCATCTTTGAAAAGCTTTCTGTTTTGCTTGCTGCCCCTTTAAAATATTACAAATTATCTTAAAACTCAAAGAAATGTAGCTACATGACTGTCCAAATGATACCACATAAATATGCTGTCATAACTTCTCATAGCAAGCATAGTCATGAAAACTTGTGAAGGGAATTTCTTAGCTGTTTTAAGACAGACATGCTGATTGCTAGCACATCGTGTGCTCTCACTTACTCAGGTGCATCTTGATTTAGCCATTGCCCTCCCCCCAACTCATTTCATGAGATAAATATTGTGTTGTGAAATATGAAACTGCATGACTTTTTTTTACCCTTTGGTCATAGTCACACCCACTATATGAAACTAGCCTGTTGTAAGTACTTATAGCACAGCCCTATTAATTTAAGGAACTGATTCATCAAGCTGTGCTGCTTGCTCAGCTGTTCAAAGCTGTTGTAACAGTGTTCCTTTACTTACCTCTCTACTACCCTGACAGCCATGTTGAGCCTGCTCTGGTTCAATGTTTGCCTGCTGAGCTAATTGACAGGACTCAGAAGTACCAAAATATACTGAAAGATTCAGAACCGATATTAATTATTGTTTTTCCAGCCTCACAGCTAAAGGCGATGTGGATGGGCTGTATGCCTGGTACCTAGCTGGTGCAGACCTGGAGCAAACTGGTTACGATGGCAGGAAACCCCTACAAGTAGTAAGTGTGCACATGGATGTACTCCATATGGCATGCTAGCTGTGAGTAACAACACACACTGTTGGGCAGCATTAGTTTGGGAAGAGTAAATGCTGCTTTGGGGACTACAAACCAGATTAGAGTATTACAAACTCAAGTCTGGTGCTATTCCGAAGTAATATATTGTTGGAGATAGAATTTTCTCATCTGTGTCACAGGAATTAAAATTTAAATTGGATTTTAATTATTTTGTGGTAGCATGTTCTTGCTTCCCACAAGTAAATATTTGCATGTCCTGGTACACAGGATGGCAGGATTTATTCATGTTTCTACTTACAGGCAGAGGCTACAGGGCATAAGGAAGTTCTTGACTTCTTTAGACAAAAGCAGTAAAGAAGGTAAGATCTTGTTTTCAAGTGCCAGATTTCTGAAATGGATGGGTCAGCACATACAAGTATGAAGGGGGATTTTGTATGTAACCCCTAGTTCACCCTAAAGCATGTGGGTTCAGCTGCTGTCCCTGCTATAGTTTCTGACACAACTCTGAGGACTTTAGCCCCACTCTACAAAGAATGATTGGTGTTTATTCCTCCTCCTGCCTGAGCCTGGAAGTGCTTATTTATGGTGGCCACAGTGTGGTTCTGAACTTGGTTGGGAACCTAAAAGATACTAAAAGAAAGCCATTGAGGGCAGCAGTCTTGTTCCTTTGGCTCATTGCAACGACCTGTTCTTCAATGTTGTGTACATTAGATACACAATGCCTTTTATTGTGCATTTTGCCAGGCCTGGTTTTCAGGGTGCCATGCCCACAGTACAGGAGCCTGTCCTTCTCTGGTAGGGCTGCGAGGCAATAGCAACCATTCGGCTGCACAGTCTCCCACTCAGGAGGTGCTACTGGGGTACAGCACTTCCAGCTGTGTTCTCGCTCTGCCTTTTAAGGGAGCGCTCTATACCAGCCCACCTTCTGATGTGATGTAGTCAACCTCCATGGGAAATGTGGGGCAGATTTCTAATAGGCAGGAGTTAGTTACACTGCACACATGGACTGCAGAAGGATCCCTTTCAACTGAGAGCTCTGCCAAAGGTGAAGGATCCCTTTCAACTGAGAGCTCTGCCAAAGGTTTGCTGCACCTCAGGGCACAGAATAAGGCAGTACCATGGCTTCTGTCTTACTTAGATTTCAGATGTAGCTGCCTGGTTGTCGCTGACATGGACTCACAGCACAAATCTCTCTTGTGCTGCTAACACACAGGGTATGTTTCCCTAGAAGCGTGCATGAGGCAGGTGTGAGCCTTTTGTTCAAAGCATCAGATCTGATAAGCCTCTCCATAGGAAACTTGTCTGGGCGTTTGACCTCTGGTGCTGTGCTGTAACTGCAGACATTTAGAACGCTTCCCTTGCATTTCCCAGAACTCCTTTCTGATGCAATACGTTGTTGATTTAGGTATCTCTTCACCAATATATTGGCAAATCTTTGTCAAATTTAAATATTGGGATGAGATGGTCTCCTTTATTAAATAAAACTTAACACAAAATTTAATTAAAGGTTTTGCTGCATCCAGGGCTACCTTGCCACTTGTGAAGGAATTCGTGTATATGTAAGTGGGAAACAGCAGCTGGAAGAATAACATTTTTGAGTCGTTGTTTACTGGTTTAAATTAACATTAGGGAGGTTTTACTTTCCTGTAAAGTTTTGGAACTTTCTTTATTTGAGCTGAAGTAGAAAGATTAGATACAATCAGTCTCAAGCATTTAAATGAAAGTTTTCCAATGTCTGGGATGAAGGTGCTAAAAATACCTTCAGAATGATGTTGGAAAGTTATTTCCATTTTCAGTTAAATATGTCTGCAAAAGTTGCTTCATCCTCAATTCCTTCATGGATCATCTCTTAATTCCTTTGAACTGAGCCACCAGTAGTGTAGGCAGTCTGAAGGAAATCTCCAGTACCACATGAAAACTTGCTTGGGAAGCTACAAGTTTATCTCTTGGGAAGCTTTTCATACTGTCTAGTTCTAAACATCCATTTTCTGTTTCTCCAGAGGCTGCAGAAGATGGTCACTCCTCTTCAGAAATACCAGCTTTGAACATTAAGTGGTTATGGGAGGAAAAGAGAAAAGGAACAATGGTAGCTGCACCTGGAGCATACAGGAAAGTTAGAGCTTAGAAATATTCTTTATTTAAAATCACAATAAGTTCTTACTGATTCTCTAGAAATTATTTTCTGCTTTATATTTAGTAACGTTTTAAAAAATATTTTTTTAAATAAATGAGACTGTAATGTATTGCTTTTACTGTACAAGTTTGTTGGGTTTTTAGGAGGCCTTTCAAATCTTCTTATGTTAAATCAGTGAGGACAGTATTTCAGACATAACAAACAGAAATGCTGTGGTGAATTCATACCAAGAAAAAACAGTGGATTGTGCATTTCTGGGTTTCAAGTAATAAAATCTCTGAGGAACAATGTTGGTTTCACTTTGTCTGGTTTTTGCAATGGCTTGTATCACTCCAGTTGCAATTAGAGCAATTGTGAGTGTCAGTGCAAACAATTGAATCAGTCATGGGCATCTGCCTGCAGTTGTGTACTAATCTTCACCAATGTGTCACTATAAAACCTCACTTAAAATGAGTAGGAGGCAGATGCCATAAAGCATGTTTGTGGGACTGTCTAAGTGAATTGATTGTTTTGTTTCTAATAGCATCTTTCCCACATCCTGACCGGAATACAATCAAGATTGCTACATGCTGGACACATAATCCTTTGCACTGTAAATGTGATCTCAGTATTAACAGACTCCAAATTTAAACACTTTCATACTAAAGAAAAAAGCAGTATCTACCTTTACAGCTGTCTTCCCTAGAATATGTAAACATAAAGAATACTTCAGGCAAATGCATATATTGAAGATGACAACTTTTAATTTCACTTACAGCTTCTGCAATAAGGGATTTTCTATCTGCTTCATCTGAACAGTATCTTTGAAGTGCAGATAGTTTTGTGGTTTGTTGGTTTGTTTTCTTTTTTTTGGTTGATGTGTTTTGGTTTGGGGTTTTTTTTCTTGTTTTTTTCTTTTTCCTCTTCATACTCTTCAGCCTTCCCACAGCTATTCTTACCGTGGAGAAAAGTTGCATGGACTACGTGCTGAGCCTTCTAGTATTAAAAGATTCCCAAGGTACGTTGTGTATCACATCCCCCTAAAACAAGGTAACTAGGCATGTAGTCTGAGGAAATGCTGCATATGCTCTAGTTAAAAACAAAACAAAAACCATAAACATGTATGGTGTTTTTTTAAGGTGAAGGCAGTACACCTCATCACTCTTCAAAAATTTACAACTATGCTGTCTCATTATTAAATAATTCATATAGTAATAAACATACTTTGAATAAAATTAATACTTCAGTAAATGAGATCTAACATAAGGCAGGCTTCAAATTCATCACCTTTTTGCTGTCTTATCTGTAAATAACTAGAGGTCATGTATGTAACAAAGTAATGTTTGTGGAAAATCTTTACAATCAGGAGAAAAACCACGCACGGGTTCTTCTTCCTGCACTATTTAGACCTGCTATCTTAACTCTTGTCTACTAAATAGTCTAAAAGATGATGCATTGAACTAGAAAATCCCCAATAAACGTATCTGCAAGTAAATTTCTTGAGAGTAGAAACTTTTATTTTCTAATGATTCTCAGTTGCAATAATTTGTCCATAGCAGCATCCATTTCTGTACCAGAATGACTGACTACAGCATACACAATGTTTACTTATACTTTTCAATAAAGGTAATTTGATCTACAGAAAACTTACTAAACAATAATGTTCTTGTATTTCTAAAACACCCATCTAAAGTACAAAACATGCTTCTTTTTTCTTTCTTTTTTTTCCCCCCTATTTTCTTTTGAACAAAGGTATTCTGGTGTGAATTGCTGAAATAGGTCTTAACAGTAAAACTGAAGTAGGAGAGGGAAGAAAACAGACAACCATTTTCTTCCTGCATATATGAACCAGGTAAAGCTGCAAATGACAACACTTAGAAATGTGGTCCAGTTATAAAACTTTCAGTTAGAAGCTCATAAAGCTAAAATTAAACTATTTGGGTCACATTTTCAGTGAGAATAAAGCAGTATTAGCTTCTTTCTGTCAAACATTTACAGAAATGTGTATCCTGTTATTCTTGCAGAAGATACTATTCCTGCAACTTTATAAAAAAATTGCCATTTTGGCTTATAAATGGACCGGTATCTAACAAACGTGTTAGTGGCAAACATGTGAATGCAAACTTAACATCTGAAAAAGAACAGATCTCTTTTACATTAGACAAAATTTCGATGAAGAACTGTTAACAGTCTACAAGGATTAAGAGAAACTGCGTGTAGGGTGCTGGGATTAAAGAAGTGGTAAAAATCACCCAATCAAGGCCAAAGACTTTGGATCATGATTCAGTGTTGGGGGTGAGCTTCAAATAACACTTTTGAGATTGTGTTTGTCTTGTTAGTCTATTACACCCTTTGCTATTGACAGTGGATTTAATAATCGTAATCATACTCTCCGTGATAACTCCCAGGCTTATGATGAATCTATTTGTGTGTAGCAGCCTTTAATTTTTACATAGTTATTGATCAAAAGCAAAATCTTGTTATTAGTAAGGAATGAAAATTCTACCTATTTGTTTTGATTACTATAAGCAAATGAGTGTCCTTCATTAGTTAAAAGTATGCTAGACATTTCAGGGGTAGCTTAAATTTTTTAAACATCCTGTTTTTTCTTCTTCAGATCATCTCTGGAAAGATCAAATACATTCTGCTTTTAACAAGCAGGAAATTGTTAGATAAATGGTTTTTCAGATTAAGTAGCAGTACAGGGCCATTACTAATGAAAACATGCTCGTTCTGTTGCTGGGACAAGCTGCGAGTCCATGCTTGTAACAGCTTGCTCTGTAACAGCTTTAACTCCAGTCACCCATGATGTCCATGTACCCTTTCATATCTGTATCCAATTCTAGTTACATCTAGCACATACTGCAAGGACCATCTGCAGATCTGTGCTTGATACTCAATACATTTCAGAATAGCATGGTAGAAGATGGATAAAGTAATTTTTGTGGGTTTTTTGGTGCAGAAAACCTTGTGATATGTTGTAATATCAGTTTTTAATCCTGACATTCCGGTTTCTATTAGAAAACGGCAATGGCTCCCATTCTTTACAAACCTTCATTCTAATGATGGTGTTCGGGGGGTAGCTTTCCTTGCCCTAAAAAAATCACCAACAGATGAAGTGCTGTTTCAGGAAAGTGCATGGGCTCCTGAGACAGCCTGCTCATGTGTGAGTGTCAGAGAGGCTGCAGGTCAGCAACCATCCTGATGTACGCAGTTTCAGCAGTGACTATAGAACAGCATAAGCCATAGTCAATAACATGAGGCTCATAGATGCTGCACAAATGTTGGACTTGTTTCCAGTGTTGGATCTTTTAAGTTGCAGCGGTGTTCTGGGAATGAATGCTAGTGCTGGAGGCTCTGCCATGTCTCCAAAGAGGAGACGCAGTGAATGCCTCCTGTAAAGTCAAACATTACATCAATTCTACAGTTTTCTTCACTTGAAAGCCAACACCCAGCTTCCGCTTTGTTTCTTTTTCCTAATGGTCCAGCTAATACTGCCAAGGGATAGGGACTACTTGGCCTGTGTCAGCACTTCCCTAACACTGCAGAAAGCAAGAGATTTGCACAACTAACATGTCCAAGTTCCTGTCTGAGTTGAGTTACAGCTTTCCTTTCCTGAATGCAACCACTTTCTTTTTACTGACGTTTGAAAACATTAAGTTGTTGTTTGGAAATGCTCTTATAAAACTTTTTCTGAAGAAAGGGCATTCTTAATTATTCAAAAAATCAGCATGTGCTTGCTCTCTGATTGTATGGCATCTTCATAAGCTGTTAACATCTGTCAAGGCTGGCTGACCCACTGAGAGATTGACTGTGTCTGATCAGTACTTGCTGAATTACATCAGCTGTTCAGCAAGGCTGAAGTATCTGTTTGTTCTTCTTAAATTGCTAAATAACTCCAGTTCTGCATATCTTTAACTTAGAATTACTATATTGTAGCTTGTCTTATGCAAGGATTTTGGTGTTCAGCAATGAGCAATAATGAAATCTCTCATCTGGAACTAACCCCTTTTATTCTCCTTGAATCAGAGTTTCTTTATTTTCAGTTTTCTGAATGGAGCGATTTACAGGGATTCTTCCAAAAAGCTTGTGATTGATTTGGCAGATTCCTCAGTTTTTAAGGTGGGTTCAAGCAGGAAAATTGCTAAGGAGGTAGATGTATACCTTTCACACAAAAGCTAAAGTACACCTAGTCCCACCTAAACACAACATATTAATGGACGCATAGCATGATTAAATTCTGCCATAGATGTAATCTTCTTCTCTAGGTACCTCTGCTAATCCCTGCATAGGCCGTACCACAGCAGTGTAAGAATAAAATGCTTGTAATTTCTAGCATCACCATTTGTTAGATCACTGATACATACCTGAAGTAATTGTCTGATGGGTGAAAACAAGGAATTATAAAGAAGTGATCAAATGTGCACAGTATATGTCATCACAAGCATTGTTGATACATTTATGTCTCTTCCATGTAGACTCTATCAGCAGTATAATCATCTTCCTGACTAGTAAGACTAGTCTTTCCATGATTCTTTAACAATGTTTTATGACATTGTGGTGCTTGATTGCATAATTGTAACACCACTTTCATTTTAGTGACTCTTAGAAAAGTTACTAATGTAGAAAGCTTGTAAGATATGTAAAATACTCTCCTGAACCATACAAATGAATCTGTGAGACTCAAATGTTGCCACCTCAGATAGTCCATGAGTCAGAATGAAATCTGGTACTACCAGATTTATTATTCGTGCAAAGTGTCTTCCTGAAAATTACATTAGAAACTTCATTAGACACACATTTGTTTACCTGTGATCAGGTGAATGGGAAGAGGCAGAAGCCTGCATCTCAAAAACGCAGCTGAGACAAGTGTCCTGAACCATAGAAACAAAATGAAATGTCTAGCCTAAACCACACAAAATAGCACTACTTAATGCGGCTCTGTTTGGAAGAGTTGACACAAACCTCAGGGTGAAAGGATTTGGTTCTTGATGTCCAAATATATGTTAGTGCCTGTCCAAAACTGCTGCTGTAACAGGAGGACATAACACATGGGGACCAGGACTCCTCGGAGGCTCTGTTGGCAGGGAAGAGGCAGTGCCCCTTTCCCCCTCACTCAGCCCTGCCAAGACTCGCCTGTTCAGGCACGCTCAGCTGGGGCTTATCTTGCGCACTCCCACTGGCGTTTTGAGCTCCACACTGGCACCTCCCTTCCACCCCAGGATGTTGAACATCAGAGAGAAATGTCAGCCAAATCCATGGGAAGGTGCCAACCAACAACATCCTGCAGCTTTGCTCCACTGCCTCCTCCAGACACAGGCGCTGCCAGGCTTCAGCAGTGTGCGACCTGATGTGCAGCACGTTGCACAACAAGACAGGAAAAGGCCTAGAGATTGTTCTCTCTTGCGGCAGCATCAATAAATATCACAGTAAGTAACCACTGTCTCAAGCCATGGTACTCCTTCACACTTTTTTGGCTTTAAAATGGGACCAGAAGAATGGTGGCCAAGGGAGATATTACCTGGCCAGAACTGCCTGCTTAGTAGCATATGCAGCGTTTCTGAATAGAGATGAGCCCTGTTAATTACATGTTTATGTTCATAATAAATGTGTTTCTTCTGTAGTGCCACTGTTGTAAATACTATTAGGCTCTTGTGCTTAGTGTTCAACAGTCACAGACCCTGGTTTTAAGAGCCTATGAGTGAAATTAGATGAGCCTCCACACAGTGAAAGGTGATGAAAAAGGGGTAAGAAAATGGCAGGGATGTTTGTTTATGTCAGCGGGTTATTTCTACACCCCGATTTTGAATTAAAATTTAACATTAAATGATTAATTATTAGCATAGAAGGGGAATGACAGTCCTGAAAATTCTGTAACAATGGTCACATATAGCAAAGAAAATAATTTCAAGATAAAGACAAAAAAATCTTAACAGCAATCTTTTGCTGAGAGATAAGGAATAATCACAATTAGAACAGAGAGTTGTAAATTAATCCTATCATATGAAAGAACCTTCTGCACTGGGGAGATTCGCTGAAGGTGATCCTTGTGCATGAATAATTGTACTTGCATCTTTCAGAGTGTGTTACCTCCTTGCTGGTGATATTTTGCTGTGGATCTTTGTGACCAGGGCCCCGTAAAAGTGGGAATTCAAAGCACTGAATTTTTTCTATGGCACATCTGAATTTCTGATTCCCACTGAAGGGTCAATTTGGGGTGACATGATTCCTAGCACCATTGAGGGAAGATACCCATCAGAGACCTCTGCTGAATCCCATAAGAGCTCCAGGACTTCAGGACAAATGTGACTGTGCGTTATCCCTGCTGACTGATGAGAGTGTGATGTGAAATAAATCAGTTTGTTTGTTTATTTGGACTGCTTTGACCGAGCTCTCTGCCCACAACTATGTCGCCATTCACCACTGTTGTTTGGGAAGTTCCACATTCAAGGACATAAAAACAGAAATACAAGATTTTGCTCAAAATTGCCATGCTGCTTCAGTGCAAAGTCACACTCTGATTCTATTTTCGATAGCTTGAACCAACAAATATTTAGGAAATCTCAATACATGGTCAAACCATTAGTAATTACTTCTTTTCTGATGGCTTTACAGGGCAGGACATGTAATTCTGCTCACCCTGAAAAACCAGCTGGATGGTGAACGTGAAAAATAAAGTTGCTACGTGGTTTGTGATGGCTATCACAATTAGGCATTGCAATCAATTACAAAGCTATTAAAGTACACTTTGTGCAGCTAATCTTAAATATGGATTGCTTGGCTGACATGTTCAGAAAAAGCTAGTGATTTCAAGTGTCACCTTCCAGGGTCTCACCTGAACCTGAACAGTAAAATAAAAGATGGCTGGCATGTAACCATGAGACCAAGTTTTCCTGAAATTTGGCAAAAATACTATGGATTGTTTATCCAGAGTTGATGAGAAAACAGAACTCAGTAGATTCCATTCAGATATGCACATCTCCAACTCTCATCTCAGCAGCACTGCTGTGGCTCCTAAGCTTCCAGTGGAAAGTCAAGGCAAAGTATGAGCTGCCCGGGCCTGCAGAAGTGCCTCCTCATTGTTTGCAATTTGCTTCTGCTAGCACTTTTTTAGGGCTCTTGTGGCTGCAGTCGAAGCTTCCCATTAATATTGAGCTCTCAGTGCAGAGGCTGATGGATTTCCTAGAAAATGTCTGCTTGACAGCTTGTGCACTATTTCTGCAGCACAAGGAGTGGTTTTGACACTTTCTTTCCCTATCCCCCCCCGCCAACTGCTGATGCACAGGTAATTGTACCCACTGATCCAGCATCAGTGTGCAAAGCCCTGGGAGCTCCTTATTCTACACTGGTTATTAAAAGAATGGAAACGTCTAACAATTAAATCTAAAATATGAAGTAGAAAATAGGCAATTTATGCTGTTAATTATCACAGCATCAGAATGCCTTGGTTGGAAAGGACCTTTAAAGCTCATCTAGTCCAATTCCCCTGCAGTGAGCAGGAACATCTTGAACTAGGTAAGGTTGCTCATAGCTCTATCCAACATGACCTTGAATGTTGCCAGGAATGGGGCTTCTACTACCTCTCCAAGCAACCTGTGCCAGTGTTTCACCATGTTCATTGTAAAAAATTCCTTCTTATATCTAGTTTAGTTTAAAACCATCACCCCTTGTCATATTGCAACAGGCTCTGCTAAAAAGGCTGAGGCTTCCTTTGAGTACTCCAAAGTTTGCAATAAGGTCTCACTGGAGCCTCCTCCAGGCTGGACAGCCCCAACTCTCTCAGTGT
This sequence comes from Indicator indicator, assembly GCF_027791375.1. Lineage (NCBI taxonomy): Eukaryota > Metazoa > Chordata > Aves > Piciformes > Indicatoridae > Indicator > Indicator indicator. The sequence goes on from NC_072013.1 coordinate 25,143,170, forward strand.
TTCTTCATAAGAAGTCCTCTGATCACTTTTGTGGTCTCCTCTGGCCCTGCTCCATGAGGTCCATGTCTTTCTCATAGAGTGGGATAAAGCAGCAGAATCACCTCATTTGTCCTGTTGGCTGCACTTCTTTTGCTGCAGCCCAGGATACTGTTAGCCTCCTGGGTTGCAAGTGCACATTGTTGGCTCCTGTCCAGCTTTTCATCCTTCAGCACCTCCAAGTCCTTCCCCACGGGGCTGCTCTCAATCACATCACCCCCCCCCCCCCCCCAAGCCTGTACTGATGCTGAGGATTGCCCAAACTGAGGTCCAGGACCTGCTAGCTGTTGTGCTAGAGGCAAAGCTCGGCTTGAGAAAAGTCTCACTAAAATGAAAAGAGTACATTAATTTGTATAATGTAATTTACAGAGTTAACTCCTGGAATGAAAGAGATGTTAAATCAGGACAAGGAAAATAGCGAAGTGTGGTATTACACACTAAATTGGTATGTAAACTTTGTAGTGCTCAGGGACAATGAACTGTCTGTTTAGACAGGGAACATGAGATACAAACTCCTCTCCTCCTAAACTGATAATTTGGATTTAATAAAAATTTTGTGCATACAGGGGTGGTATTGTCCAATAACATGTGAAATCTTAGCTTTGTAGGAAGACATTAATCATATTTTAATTTCTAACATGTCTTTATTAATTTAACTACTTCATGGAAAATGCCCAATATTTCTAAAAGTTCTCTGCTGGAAAAACATCCCACCCCATCCCATTTCTCTATAAATCACTTGATGTTACTTAGGCAATAATCTCAAAAGGCTTCCTATTTATGAGGAAGCATTAGGCCATCTCTCCAGGTGTTTATTACTCCAAGACAAGTTACTATCAAGCTATTATTATTATTGCATGTGACACATAGTGGGCTGCTATATTGACAAATGAGTTTGAACCAACTAAAGTAAACAAGAAGTTGCCCCATCAGTGTTTGCTATGAACATATGGAATGCCGATTGCCCAGAGTGGGAGAAAATCCACTTGCACAGGGTTTTTTTCTGTTTACCAGGCTCAAGAATATGACAGGAACTTTAAAGGGCATGTCAGACTCTGGGTCTTAAACTTCCAACCTAATTTTAGGTGAGCAATAATGAGCAAAAATGGCAAGTCGTTAGGGAAACGATGAGGAAAGTAAAAACGATAAGGAAAGAAATTATAAGCTTCATGTCTGGGCTTAGTTTGTGTGCTGGACTCATTTTAAGTTAAGAATTGTCAGATAAAACATGTTGTAGTATAAGTAATAGTACTTTGGGTTGCCCTTCCATGACATTACCTGTGGAATAAGGTATTGGCAGTAAAGTATTGGGAACCTTTGCCAAATGAGCGTGGGGATATTGATGGATAATAATGATAACAACTCCCGGTCATTTTTCATGTATTTTTTCCAAAGCAGAACTTCCTTGAAATATAATCTTCCTCTTGCTGCCACAGCATTCATGATCTTCCATATTCTGCCATGCAAACATCACATCCTTTTATGTCCTCCCACAAACTTACCCTTCATCTTCACTTCCTCCCTGGCCAGCTCTTTGTCTCTTAAAATCACCCCTGGCATTAGGTCTCCTTTTGTGCTACCCTCTTTAACACTATCAGGTGATTGGTATTTGTTTCCCTTTTCCATGTTAATTCTGCCTGCTGTACACAGTGCTTGAGACACCACTTTCCACCTTACATCGTGCTGCTCCTCCATGTTACAGGAGTGTCAGTGCGATTGGAGAGCTCTCAACACAGAGCAATGAGTCCACACTGGTGAACAGCATTGTCCTTCTCACTGGGTTTGTGCTCCTGGACTGCCAACACATGGAAGATACACCTGCTGCTTGCTTAACAGGGCCATTTATTGTACTGTGATCCCTTAAAAACCAAGCACAGAACTATTGTACTCACACACATGCATCTGAAAAGAGCAGGATATAAACAATACGTAGTTCAACCATCCACAGAAATTTAGGACTAATTACTATTCCTTCTTATACGACTACATTTTCCCCTTTATAGAATTACTGAACCAATTCTATTGTACCTTCACAGAGGAAGAACCAAACCATTAACACACATCTTACCCCTTGCATGATGCTGTCTGCCATTTCTGCTGCCATTTCTACTTTTTAAAGCCTTCAGTTTATGCTGTGAGACTGCCTAGCTAATGAAGGTAGCAGGATGTTAGCCTTCTTTTACAATTGGGAGTATACAGGTGAGAAACAGAATTTATGAACTAATTACATAAAGAAAAGAAATGTTCAATTGCCCACTGCTCTCTAACATTTTTTTTCGTACTACTGATCTAAGGGAATTTATGCATTGACTAATTGGATCACTTCAGGCCAATAAAGTTCACTTTAGTCACCTCTTACTCCTTACAGAGAAACACAAAAGACCTGTACTTTCTTTTATTATATTCTTCCTTGAAAACAAAACAAAACACTTAGAATGGACAGTCAGGTTACTATTTAGCTGAGTGGTATTGTGGAGCTATGGGTGTGGGTTTGTGTTCATCAGGAACAGGCAAGAGCTGGGGGTATAGTTAGGAAATATATACAAAATGCAGCTCCTGCAGTCACGCTGTGCATGCTGTGTACATCACCATGAGAGTGGGAGACCTAGGACACTGTGTCACAAAACAGGTGACTCTTCATACAGGAAGTGAAGAGCAGCCTTGCTTTCACAGATTGCCACCCGTGGACAGAGGTCACTTTTGAATTAACTCACCAATAATGCACCCTCCTCTATCCAAGGCAAGCAAATGTCTGTTTGGGAGCAAGAGAAGGTTCCAAAAACCCCTACAGACTGAGCAGTCTGGAAGAGGGCACAAAATTAATTTCTGGATTTGAGGCTCAGAAGGCAGAGCAGAAGAGCAGGAGCTGGTCTTTAGCATGAGGTTTGCATAGGTTCTTAGAGCAACCTGGTGCAAGCACCACATTCACACGAGCAGTGCTGAAAGAGCTCCTGCACATCCACGAGGGCTTCTCCTTCCCTTGCTGCTCTATATGGGCATTTCCTCCTGGAACAGCTTGAGTTTTCTGTATATTTTTAAAGGGGCATAGATCATAGGATCTTGAGCACCAAAATTCATACACAGCTTCTTTAAACATCCAAAGCACTATATAAACATTAGCAAAGCCTCATAAGATGAGGTAGGTAAACATTATCTCTCCCTCTCAAGGTGTGGTGAAGTGACTTGGCTGAGGCCACAGGCTGAGTCACTGGCAGAGCAGGGTTTACCATTCACATCTTTTTGATGGGCTGGCTGGAAAGAGTCACATGTGGTCAGGCAATGCAGGCAGCCTGGCACCACCAACACCAGAATCCCCACTGTCACCATGGGGAAGCCTGCTTTTAGGTTACCATAAACCCTGTCTTGAGGTAGCAGGGCATGAAGGCCTTTCAAGCTCACCCCACCAGCACAGCTTGTAAGCCTCAGTGAATTAGGTTTCATTGTTATTCCGTCAATGAGGGGAGTAAAATCGAAAGGAATTAATTGCAGAAGCCTGAACTCAGAGGTGGTTGCTTCCTCAGTCACAGCTAAGGGTGTGACTGACAATGAGCCAACAGCCTGATTCTTGGAAGTTCAGGGAATCCTCTCTGTTGGCTTCCCACCACCTCCAAACATCAGGCCCTTCTTCACATTCCTGTCTTGGTTTCTTTGTCCTGACTTCCTGAAACCAAGCAGAGTGTTGTTCTCTAGGTCAGGAACATTGCCCAGCAGAAAGCGGGCTCTGAGTGCCTACACTGCTCCCCAGTAGCAACTCCTCAGATGCCTCACCTGGGGAAACAACAGCCAGTCTGTGGGAAGAGTAAGGGACGACATCGTGGTCTTTTTTTCACATATTAATGAGAAAAAAAACCCACCTGACATTCAAGAGAGTAAAGCCGCCAGTGAACACTTCCAGGCTAGGGAGAGGTAGACTGTGCTACCCTTCTGGAGGGCAGAGGGTGGCAATGCCATCAGCCCTCGCAGGGATGTTGGGGGACTTTTGCAGCTTGCCTTTCACAGGCAGTTCCTCACCTCTCAAAGAATATTGGCGGTGGGGAAGGAGGGATGACCTGGCTCTGAACACCTGGGATAGCAGGCAGGGGACTGGCCTCTCCACCTCAGGAGAGGTGAGAGGGCAGGCTAGGTGGGAAGCACCTTTCCTAGCCAGGCGCCGCGTCGTGCCACGCCAGGCATAGAGACTGGGCCAAGGCGGGCGTTCACATCGCGGCGATGAAACACATACCCCACTCCCCCAGCCCCCCCTTCCTCCCCTCCCCCCGCCGAGAACGTGACGGGCCGGTTTAGGGCTTTTTTGTTTTGTTGATTTGTTTTTTCACAGCTCTGGGCCAGGCGAGGGGAGCAGGGAGGGTGCCGAAGGCAGGCGGCCCGTCAGCGGCAGCTCCTGTCAGGAGGGCGCAGGGTGGAGTCTCTTACTCACCTCCCGGAGCCACCTCCAGCTTCGGCGAAACCTGTTGAGCAGTTTTCTCCGCCTCGGTGACAGGGTGGAGGACGGGCGGGAGGAAACGCGCCGCCTTGAAACAGGTTTGTCCTTTTCTACCTGCTGACGTTTGGCTGCCCCAGATGATGGCTGGAAACAAAACCGCCCCGTCAGTGCGAAGGCAGCCTGGAAAAACTGGTCGTATGAGGGGCGAGGGCTGCATTCCTGGCTGCCGCGGCAGGGGACGGCTCATCCACCGCGAGGTAGCCGCGCGGATATAAAAGGGCCCCACACAGTCAAGCCGAGGCAGAGGGGCAGCCGCGGTGGGGTGGTGGGGGAGCGATCCGGGCTGCCTTTGAGGAGAATGGCATTTTCTTGTTTTTCTGGTTAGACTTTTTCTTTCTTTCTTCTTTTTCTTTCTTTCTTTTTCTACCCCCCACCTCCGTCTTCTTAGTTTTGGGGACTTGTTTGGTTTGTTTTTCCCCCCTCTTTTTAAAGAAAGCTTCTTGCCTTCAAGCTTTCAAAGCCCCACACGCAAGGCCAGGGTGATGTTCGCGGGACGGTGCCCATGAGTAAGTGGCGGCGTTGAGTGAGGAGCGTGAGAAGGGCGGGCGGCAAGGAAGGAGGGAGGGGGGCGCCGGGCCGGGCCGGGCCGGGTGCTCTCCCTGTGGCGCTGGAGCCGGCCGGCCGGCCGCCAGTCCCGTCTGTTTTGTTTCGTCCCCAGGTCCGCCGTGGCGAAAGGAAGAGCCAAGCCCGGGCCAGGAGCGAGGGGGAGGCGCGTTCCCCAGCCCGCTCCCCCCGCGCACCGCGGCTCCTCAGCCTCCTTGGTGCAGTGGTTCTTAACAGTTCAACAGTTCTCTATCATAATTGTGAAATGTTTAGGACCACTTGACCAGCGAGGCCCGGGCATCGGGCCGGCAGTGGCGGACGAGTGAGCCGTTTGGCGCCGCCGGAGACCTGCAGTGCCGGCAGCAGAGACGGTCCCAGCTCCCTGCCGGAGCGACCCGCGTAAATAGGGGAGCCGCCGGCCCAGCCGCGGGCAGAGGGGTGGCCCTGGGGAAGGTGGAAGCGTACGGCGGATCAGAGGCCGGCGGGAGTTGCCCGGCCTCGCAGTGCCGGGAGCCCGGAGCACCTGGGACGGGCGGCGAGAGGGAGGAGGAGGGCCCGGTGTGGCAGAAGGGTGGCGAGCCGCAAGAGCCGGCGCTTGCTGGGGTTCCCTCTTGGGGGATGGCAGAAAGAGCAGTGCCGGTGTAAGCGACTAAAACAAGTTCTTGCGTGTACTGTGGAAACTGAGGAGCGTAATACCTTAAGAAGAACAGGTAGGATAAATCCTGCTGCAGCTGCTGTTGGCTGGTCTGTTAGCGGCGGGCTGTTACTGTGTGACCGTGTATTTTGTTCTTTATTCCCCTCGTACGTTCAGATGCACAGATTTTTTTTTTTTTTAAATAAATCGGATTGCGTTTTGACTCTCCAGGCTTCGTTCTTCAGAGGCTTGCCACCTTACCGCTGGTAATATGTGCAACATGTATTTGGTAATAGCACTTAATTTACTTAATTTTTCCTTTGGATGCTCTTCATATTGCATTTAACATATACAGACTTACTGCAGGTGGTTAAAGGATTATATGGACTTTCTCTCCTACCCTCATCAGAACGAGTTTAGCAGGTGTTTGCTTCTAAGACTGCTGCATTGATGGCCTGGTTTGAAGGTCCGTGGATGTAAGTTGGATGGACCTTAGCTAAAATGCTGGATCTTTCAAAATACAGCTGAAGAATTTGCATTTTTTAAGAGAAAAAAAATATTCCAGAAACAGCAATTCTACCAACAATTAATTTTTGTAAAAGGATAGCTTTGTAAATGAGAAGTTCATCCTACGTTGTGCTTTTTTCTCATACTTACCCCAGGTGTCAAATGGAACTAGACTAATTCGTAAATGGAATTTTACGACTTTAAATTTGATCAAGGAAACTCAATGAGCCTGCCTATGTCTGTGTTTTAAACCATAAAAAGTGGCAAGGTGTATATATATATTCTCAACATCATTTCTGTGGTGCTGTTTGCTCCAAAAATACACCATCTGGCACAAACAGAGGGTGCATGAGTATGTTTTCAGGTGATTCTTGCCTGGCTGAAGTCAAGAAGAGTTCTGGTGTTCCCTGTAATACAGCTGTGATCTTCAGAAGAGCTTCCAGGAGAAGCTGGAAATATTTGAAGCGTAGGCGAGCCTGATATGTAAAAATGCTTTTTGGGGGCGGCCTAGGAAAAGCATGAATTTTACCTACTGCTGTAACTTAGAACAAGTTAGGCAAGGTTAATTACAGCATAATAGGGTTTAATTTAGCTGGGAATGAGGGTATGGTGGCTGCTTACAGTGTTTCTCAAACTGCAAGGCTGGCCTCCTTGGGCAAGCTTACACAAGCCCAAAGCAAATGGAAAAACACACTTTGTCTGGGACTTGGCAAAGGTAGAACCCCTACATCTATTAATGATGATTGCTCATTTGCCAAGGCAATAATGAAAATGGTCTCCCAAGAAAAAAATGAACCAACCTGTCCTACCTAGGGTGTGACAATTCAATACTGTTGGTTCTGGGACCTAATAAATGGCACTCATTATCAGTGTCTTTGAGCACCTCCCAAATATTTAAAAAATTAACACTAGTGTTCTGCACATGCAGTTCTCATTAATTTCAGTGGGTGTTGTGAATGTTTAAACACAGCAGAGCAAAGCCCTAAAGAGTTGAAAACAGACTTGCAAAACATACTGTGTGTTAGATCCACAGCTGGCTTGAATCGGCAAAGCCCTGTTAACTTCAGCGGAGCTACACTGATTTACACCAGCTGGGGTTTGACCCAGTGTTTTTTCTCTCTTGCCCCATCTTCAGTTGGTAAGTCAGATCTCCTCAGCTAGCTGTATCCAAGCTGTCTGATGGCTTTGGTGGAAATATGTATGAAGTGGAAATATGTATGAAGCAGAGTTTCCTGCTTCTTTGCTTTTCTCAGTACAGTTCAAGATAATGTAGTGTATATTTTCCTGTGTTTGAGTGCAGTGTGCCCTTGAAAAGTATGAAAGAAATATCTCTGATAGGGGTAAGAAAAGAGTTCAGTATTTTTTTTTAAGGATAGTGTCAGTCATTCTGGAAGAACAAACCTGTGGGGGAGGTTCTGCTTATGCAAAGACAAGGTCTTGATGTTCTTGTACTGGATTGTCCATGCAAAGACAAAGCTTTACTGATTACTCACAGAAACTGATCTTTCATTATGATCCAGTATTACTGGAATGTTTCTTTTATGTATATTTCATTCTGTGACATTTTAAAGGTGTGGAATTAGATTAACTTCTGCCTATTGTTTTTCCTCTTTCAGACTGGGTGAAATCCTGATGTCAGGCTTGTAGTTGTCATAAACTGGCAGTAAGCCGTGTGGATGAACAAACAAACAAACAAAATCCCCAACAAATACACAGTGAAAACCTCTGGGCAAGCAGCCCTTCCTTGTGATATTGTCTAAGCTAGCAAAAAGCCTGAGGGGATGAAGGGAGGAGACTCTTCTGCCAAATTTAGTCAAATGTTGCCCTACAGTTGCAGAGTATGTCTTTAGCTCTCAGACAATCCTCCAGTTTCTTATCATTGGAATCTTGGCCTTTGGATAATATTTAATTGCTTGGTTTGGTTTGGGTTTTGTTTGTTTGGGTTTTTTGTTTGTTTGTTTTAAGTTTGCTTTAAAAATGAATAGCAAAGTTATTATGGCCAGACTGAAAGCATAGGTAAGCCTTCTAATTCTGGACTAACCCCTGGACTAAGGAGGTTGTCTGCTTTGCCCAAGAACAGGAAGTAGAAACAGATTCCTCCCTCTCCACCCTTTTCTGTAGGCTGCTTAATGCTTTGGCAGCATCTTCTAGTTTCAGTATACACACGGATGTGTTGGATGAGATTTGGGAGGAACACCTAGTAAAGCATGCATTCAAATCAAATTCATGTTTGAATTAAGAAAGGTGTGCTTTGGGTTGCTCTTTCTTTGTCATACACTGAATAATGCCCCTCTGTGTAGGAGCAATCTGGATACTGGTGCTTCTCAGCTATTGAGCAATGCTGTAATCAGGGCATCCCAGATATCATACTTAGATATTATACTTGTTGAACACGAGGTAGTTGCATATCTATACATCGTTAAAAATAACAGTTAAAATCTGGTTTTTGAAACGCTAATTAAAAAAAAAAGTATTTCTAGTAGTCAACGTTCACAGAGGGTTCATGCATAGCTTCTGGAATGGTACTTGCAATGTTATTGACACAACAATTTCCATTCACAGAGACCACACATCCACAGCTTGAAGGATCAGAAATTTTTAGGCCTCATCTGACCATTTGCTTTTTTGACCTGGGGTGGGAAAGATGTTGTCCACTTCCTATCCTGATGATATGAATTAGTGGCTGTACTTCCTGCCCATAAATTGCCAGAATTTCAGACCACAAAAATGGGTGTATTGTGTTCTGTTTTGGTGTAGCTAGACCAATTTACCCCAGCTCATGCACAGATACTGAAATTATTTCTCCCTACAAATAATTTTGTGCTTAAAACTGATGATGGAGAATTTAAAAATGTATTTTCCAAATACAGTTAATTGTCTGTATCAGCAGTTAATAGCATCACTGTGAGATGAATGGGGTGACAAAATCTGTGCTTGATTACAATGAGGGCATGTTTTTTTTGCTAGCTGATCTGGTTTTGGTTCCTTTCTTTAACAAAAATGTGTCTAGCAATCTGATTTTAGAATTTCCATTACTTTCATTTTGAAGTAGTTCATAGTATCCAGCAATTTATATTGGTAGCTGAGAAGTGCTGGTAATTTATCTCATTAAATACTTTCTGTTCTATCTCTGTCTGACATAGAGACAGGTGATGTACATCTCCCTTTAGCTTACATGGCTTCATGTCATTTTTTAATCTTCTTAGACATGCTCATCTCTCAGATAATGTTTTGGGTTTTTTTTACTGGTATCTGGGAATACCAATAAAGGAAGTGCCTTTAAAAACATTGATTTCTATAAACTTGTCCGGTAAGGTTGTTATATCTACTGCTTGAGCTTGTTTCTTTCTCTCGTTTTTTGTGACAAATTTGGGTCACAGTGGGTGGGGGTATGGCAGTATTTGAAGCTGAGTACTGTTCTGCCAGTTTACCTTTTGTTGGACACTTGGATATGATTCAGCTGAAAAAAACTTTAATATCTAGTTGCCTGAACTAATTTTATGGTTAGTGCAGACAAATGGTCATTCTCAGGTGTGATTCACCTTATCATCTTAAATAGAATGGCTGAAGTGAGACTCATTGTACTCTAAAAGTACCTATTTTTCTTACTTTGCTAGATAGTGGGGCAGCATCATTACATCAGCCACAGGACTGAAACATTGTGGACTATGGCTCCTTGAACCCCCTTGTGAGCCTCCCTGCAGTCATGGCCCTCTAGCTCTGCATAGATGCTCTGCTCAGTTGGTTATATCCACGTTGTTCCTCAGCTGCTAGGTTTATGTGAATCATCTTTTTTTTCTTGATTTCTGGAGTGCAGTGGGAAGCAATTTTTAGAACAACGGGCACTAAAATCAGAAATAATTCAGTGACACTTTTATAGTAGCTGCATGCAGGAGTACTTGTTCAGTAGTAGTTTAACCTTCATAGTATCATAAAACAGCTGTAGAGCTGTTTTTTGTGTCAAGATGAAATAAATTTATAATAATGTTTAGTCACTACATTTCATGAGTCTTACGCAGAGCCATTTTTGCCTGTAGCTGTTATCCTGACTCCATAGCAAACCAGGACTGGGAGAACTGGCCTCAAACAAAAAGCCCTGCCTGTTTTTTGGGGTGTGACTTTTTGGTTGGTTATTTTTTTTCCCCAGGAACATTGAGCAGAGTTGATATGTATTAATATCCAAAGTGTAGAGTATTGACTCTCTTCATTTTATTAGGCAGTTTTAATCTCTTCTAGCAAATGTCATCTTTTCTGGGTCTTGCAGCATAGTCAACCTTATGAATCTGTTCAGTGTTGCTGGTTCATTAATTGCCCCTCAGTACCTCATTAGCTGGTTTAGTTCCTTGTTAGCTTGTTCTGTTATATGTTTGTGTTTTGGTTTGGTTTGGTTTTCCCCAAAGGCTCCAGCTTCAGGATTCATGTGATATAAGGATAACTGAGAATCTTAATTTAAAATGGTTCCTAGCTCTCATTGTGGCAGAAGGGTTTGGAACAGTAATCTGACAGCACAGAAGTGCTCAGAAACTGGTAAACAAATGGAATCAAAGCCATTTTTACTCTCGTGACTTTTGTTGTAGGGTGGGGATGAATGATTCATTATGTACTCTTTCTTCATTTTCTTAGTGCTTGGAATTGGCAATATTGCATTGTAATAAGCCTCTAAAGATGTTCTCTATTAATATTATGACATCCAAACAGAAAGCCTGTTTTTTCTCTTTCACATGGGCTTAAAACCAGGAAAAGGCCAGTTATTTGTGTACACTGATGGATCGTAACAAAAAAGATAGTAAAACTGCTACAACGATCTACGCATTTGTCATTTCAGTTAAAGCCAGTGATTCTCAATCCCAAATGATGTTTGTCCCAACCAGTGTTTTGCTGATCTTACTACCAAGTCAGAAGGTTTGTGAAGCTCAGTTGGTGCATGGAAAGATTACCTTTGGTGGGCTTTTGAGAATAGCAGATTAAATTCTGGCAGCAGCAGACCTGGGAAGAAGTTCCATTGATGTTTCTGTTACCTGTGGGCCAAATTCATGAGTACCTGGTTCCAGGCAAAGGAGGATCAGGAGCATGAAGAAGCAGCCCTTAGCACTGCTGTAGCCTTGCCCTTAGCACTGCTGTAGCCTTGCCCTTAGCACTGCTGTAGCCTTGCCCTTAGCACTGCTGTAGCCTTGCCCTTAGCACTGCTGTAGCCTTGCCCTTAGCACTGCTGTAGCCTTGCCCTTAGCACTGCTGTAGCCTTGCCCTTAGCACTGCTGTAGCCTTGCCCTTAGCACTGCTGTAGCCTTGCCCTTAGCACTGCTGTAGCCTTGCCCTTAGCACTGCTGTAGCCTTGCCCTTAGCACTGCTGTAGCCTTGCCCTTAGCACTGTCTTGAGCTTCTTTCTGAATTTTTGCTCTCAGAATAAGCAACTTCCTGTGCAGTATGCTGACTTTTGTGACTCATTCATAGGTACCTTAATCTCCTCCATGGATGGATGGGATCTAAAAGGCAATTTAGAATTAGAAGGACAAATTCTGACAGGATTTTTATTCCAGCTGATCATTTCACTCTCATTGCAGCCTGTATGTAAACTTGCCTCATCAGGTCATGCTTACTTTGCCACATCAGCACACCTTGATGTGAATTCAGCAGAGATGTCCAGGTTTCTATGGGGGTCGCTTTTGGCTTTATACCTCAGCAGCACATTGCCAAATACTGAAGGTCAAAATGGTGGCATCCTAGGCTCCCTCTAACCAGATTCAGATGTAAAATTGTAAAGGCTTGTGCTCAAGTCAAATTAAAGAGTAGTGTTTTATTGTTTTTATAAACTCAAAGTTTATAAGGCCAGAAGAAGCTATCCACATGACACTGATTTTAGATGGCATATGTGAAAGGCTTATCTTGCCACGCATCTCCAAAGGGAGGACAGAGGACTGTAGTGAGACTCCTGGACAGAATTCCCTTTGCCGTTAGTGGTGGGTTGAAATTACCCTCCAGCTAATTGGAGAGAATTACCCCCAAAATAAATTTGCCAGACTAGTTCAGAAGGTTTTAGAAGCAAATGAAGCTATATTTACAAGCAAACTAAAATCTAGAAATATGAAATGCAATGAACATGTACAAAATATACAATATATGTGCAAAATATGTATATTTACAATTTATAAACAACACAGAAACTACTCAGACCCCCCTGGATGAATCCAGAGGATCTGTTTACCTCCTCCCCCCACTCCCTCCCTCTTTACCCTTACCTCACACAGCAGTCAAAACAAAGATACCAAGGCCACAGGAGAGAGAGGAAAGTCGCAAGCAGAAGCAGCAGAAGAAGAAAAAAGGAAAACTGTTTATGCCTCTGCTCTATATTCCCATTAGCAATCCAATGAATTATAGAGATCTTATCATTATTTTCCTTTTACATCCAATGGTAATTTATTTTCAGTCTCTGCAGTCAGGGACTAGGTTAAAGTTCCCCCTTCAAACTGCACACCATTGACGGAGTGGAGAAGACAGTTTTAACTGAAATGTCAGGAGGCAGTGCTGATGGGATAAGCTAGTTCCCTCTCTTGCATTACACTGCTAGTAGGATGTCCCTGAAATATTTATGGTTTGGAGTGGAACACATATTTTACAAAGACTTGTGGTCCCATTGAAAAAAATAGGGGAATTTCCACAGTCTCTAAAATAAACTGGAGATTCATCACATATAATAATGTTGTTCATATCTTCCCTATTTTTCTTTCCTTAGTAACTACAAACATATTTTTCCTGGCTTTTCTTATGCATTCCATTTTGTAACAAGGGTTTGAATTAAAAAACAAGTGATCACACTGCTTTAAAAACAGGCACTGGATTTTTATGTTTGAGCAGACTGTGTATTAAACATCTAATTCCCAGAAGAGGCCAACACCTTACAGTCATGCCTTTCCATCCCCAAAGCCTAAACTTATATCCAAAAACTGTATTTAGACTTCATTGTCAGTGGCCTGGAAAGTCAACATGTAAGATACTGCATCTTGCAGCCTCTCAGCACCCAGGGACACAAGCATTGTCAGTATGCACTTGCTGTTCAATACTCATCACATCTGGGATGTTGTCAGTCTGTATCCATACAGCTGTGACTTCAGATGCTATTCAGTGATGCTATAGTGATCAGTGAACAGCACTTCTATCAGAGATTTCATCCTCTGGGTATGGCTACATGAAGCTATGAATTATTGTTACTTGTTATTTTTTGATCAATACAAGCAAATTCAGTATGTGATTCTGTGTGCTTTTGCATAAAAATGTATTTTTTTGGACAGAAAGAGAGATAACTAATCTGGCTACAAGTGGCTTCCTACTGAGCGCAAGTATCAGTGATCTTCCATGTACTATGAATTCCAAAAAGAGCATAGATTAAGATTATTGTTAGCTTTTTATGTAATGTATTCTGAATTTTTTTCTGAATAGAATAGTAATAATAATATAAAAAAAGTTGTTGTCTATCTTCCTTTAAGAGCTGACTTGTCAGCACAGCTAAGCATTCTACAAGAGAGATTCTTTACTGCTGGTAGTGACTGCTCTGTCCTGGGACAGACAGAAGATCATTCAGAGGCATGAGGAGACACCTCTTGGACTTGGGTGCTTCTGACTATTTTGCCACATATAGCTGTACCAGCATTAATATAACTGAAGCAGTTAAAAATAATACTATGAGTTGACATAATTGTAGCAGTAAATCACCCACTCCTGTGGCACGCACTTCTCGTGTGAGCTGTTTAAAAAAATTTGAAAAACAGAAAGCAAAGGGCCATTTGTTTGGTGACAGCATGATGTGTCACGTCACCCTATGTGTAGAGAATATGGAACTGGTGGAAGTCCTGGTTGGTGGCTTAGGCTCTAAGCCTGGTGGTTTATCTCTGTCATTTGGGTACTTTCCATCATGACCTTTGGGTCACTGGTATTGACAAAATGGAAACCATCATCTTTGCAAAGATAAGTTCAAGCAGTACAGATGAAGAATTTTCTACTGCTGTCTCCATCCATCTAGTTGTGAATTTGACTTCTGAGTGGTTGGTGAGTCTGGGGCAAGTACATGCAACCTTGTATAAACCGGGGTTTTTCTTGACTTTGTTGCTGCTCTTGACTGAGCAGCATCTATTAAGGCTTCTGTGGGATGTGGGATAACTGCCTAGCTTATCATGGAGGCAAGTTGATTTAGTAGCTTTGGGACCAAAGTAATTTACAGTCAGTGGGTGTTTGTGTTAAATGAAGATCTGTGAAGCTGGCCTGCCAAAAGCTAAAGGAAGGTAAGATGGCTCTGTTATGGCTAAAACTGATGAAGCAAGGTTAAAATAACATAAATACTCAACTTCAAAACAGATTGTGAGATTTCAGGGTGCCTGAACAGAGACTTTTACCTAATTATGTGCCATTTTAATATTAATGTTGACACCCCTCATCTCCTGATGATTCAGTACCATGATGCTGTCAAGCTAGCTTCAAAATGAAAGTGCCGGCTGGAGCAAAGCATCATGAGGCTCGAAGTTCAGATTGTAATGTGAGAGGCTTCCCATTCTCTTTGCTGCTTCTGGTTTCTGGGTTTTTGAGGTGTTCGTCTTTTCCATTGGGGAGGTTGCGGGGTGGAGGGGATGGGGTCTCTAGCCTCTGCTGCATCTTGCTGCCATTTTCTGCAAATAGGATAAGGTAATTGTGTATTGTATCATTTGCAGTAAAACCCTTTATCTCAACCTAGAGGGTTTTTTGTGTGTTACTTTCCCTGCTGTATGTGTGAGGAGACGGGGGAGCTTCTGAGAGTGGGCTGTGTTAGCCCAGGACAACACTAAAGATATATGACTATGTTACTCAATTCCCCTCCCAAATCATTCTAAACATCACCTAGAAGGCAGGAATGGTCTGAGCTAGGGTATGAAACCCATGAGAGGAATATCTCTCATGAGGTGGGGCAGCAGCTGCAACAGATATATGTAGGAGCACCAGTACCAGCATGGTCAAGGATAGTCAATGGGTTGTGCTCCTTTTCCTCCACCCAGCACAAAGACACCTCTCTGGGTAAGAATTGCACCTTCAATATATGGCTGAAATTTTGCTGCATTTCTATTTTATATTAGAGCTGTTGTGGGGAAAAAAAAAAAAAAAGACATTAATATTTCAAAATAGTTCCAGTAAGAATCCTGGGCTCTGAGACAGGAAGACTATGGAATCTTACCCATAATGTGACATGGGGCCAGAAGAGCTACTCTGTAACCAGAGGATCTGGGCTCTTCTGCTCTTCATGAACAGAAATGGTGGATTGACAGTGTGTGGATGGGTGAGTTGAAATGAAGGCAAGAAGGGGATGGGTGCCCTGGTGGGGGAAGAAGAAGAATCAGGATGAATGTGTTATAAGAAGGATAGAAAAGAAAGTGTCTTAGGTGTTAATTTACTTTGGGTTCTTTTTCAATGAAGATTTGACTCCTTGTCTCTCTCTGAGAGAGGCATCTGCCTCTGTGTGGGAATGCTACTTTTTCTGGCCTTTTTTTATCTTTCCCTTGCCCCCTCTGTTTCTCTCTTACCCTTCTTGACTCCTTCTATCTTCATACATCTTCTTCCTGACTGAATTTCTAAAATTCTGTTTCACTCTGACCTCTTCCTTCAGGCCCAACTGCCAGACGAACCATCAAGGGATAAAGTAACCTTTGTTGCACAAACCTGCTGGTAGTTTTTCCAGGTGAGTCCCTGTTAAGATTTAGTTGGCAGAATTAGTGAACCAGAGATTGCCTCTCCCAGATATTGTTTTAGTCTTCTGAAAAAGATGTTTCTGAATTCTTTCCTTCCCCACTGGAAACAAACTTTTCCTTTGTTTGAATTGATGAATTCATCATTCCTTTAAATGATTCATCATTCCTTTAAATGACGATCACATCTGGTATGTGATGGACTGTTTTGGCTTCATGTGCTCAGCAGAGCTGGCTGAATGCTTCTCAGCTATGCAGGCAAAGCAGCCAAAATTTGGTACATTGCCCTATAAATAAGAGCATGGGCCAAGTATCTTCTGCAGTTAGAAGAAAAAATATTGGCAGATTCTGGGTTGACATCCCTAATTTTTTGGGGTGGGGGCATGTGCCTGTATGAGACAGCCAAAGAGACCTTCCCTCCATCGCACAGTCTGTGCCTTCTGGACTGGCTTTCTAGAGCTCTGGGAAAGGGAATAGAGGCGTCTGAGCTCATGATCATTTTGTCTAGACAACTGCTTATTTTGTCAGTAGCTGGAGTTGTTCATGCTCTTAATTGCTTCCATGTTTGTTGTGTGCTGGTTCAGGATGGCCCAGAGGAGCCTCACCTGCCAGTAAAGTATTTGTAGCTGGAAAAATATCTCTGTCTGAGAGGGTACAGAGGGAGTGCTTTCCAGTTTAGTGAACCATTTGTAGTTTTAAGTGTCATATTATGCAAGAACCTGTCATCACTTTGTTAGTGAGCTTATGACACAAAATGTTTTCCATGTGCAAGACTGATGCTCTTACACCCCCTCTCTGCCTTGTTTCACAGAAAATGGCACTCTTTCTCCTTTGCCTTCTCAATCTGTCAGTGTCTTGACACTGATTCAGCTCTTCACCCATTCTATCCTATGTCAGAGACTATACAATATGCAGACAAATTTCTGTGCAACTGTTGAATAACTCAGAAAAGTTTTTCTGAAGAGGACCTGTGTGAATTAATTGGCCTAGCCACTTGATTTTAAAACTTCCTCTAAAATGCAGTGTCATACAGGATGGAAGGAATGGGACGTGGAAAGAAGGGAGAACCATTGATAGTGTGCTGATTCATTTGTTTATTATGATATGTGTTTTATTAAGACTTTTCCTAATGTGCAGAAGGCATGGCTAAATTCCAGCGCTTGCCAGGCAGGTATTCCCAGGTGCACTCCACTTTAGGCCTTCTCAGTTGCCGAGTTTTCTTTGGTGGCTCTCTAAACTCTGAGTTTGGGTTTGCGAGGCCCCCTTGGCGCAGGCTGGGGCAGGGTGCAGGTTCCCGATCCGTTCCTGGAGGAGCAGTGCCATCTGGTGAGAGCGGGATGCTGCTGCGCTGGGAGGGGTTTCAGGCGGCTCTGGGAGAGCTGCTGCTCCAAGGCTGGTAAGTGCTCCTTGATTTGTATTTGCTTGAGGTTTGGAATTCAAGGTCCTCTGGTGTAGTTCTCAGAGGTGCTAGTATTTTCTAGTCGAAAAGTTCCTGCCTGTTGCTGTGAGTGAAACTTGCTCTGAGGAGCCACCCAGGTGTTGAAAAATAATTACCTGCTCTGCTCTTTGTCTCTTACTGGCAAAGCAGTAAGATAAGATACACAGTTTTCTCTTTCTAATAAAATACATTTAACAGTGAAATCTTTCTTCTTGGTTAAAAGATTGTTAAGGCACATGGCTTTGGCTAGGGCAGTAAGAAAAATGCACTCCAAATCCACCAGCAACTTCTCCACAAGGTGCTGGATGAGCTGAGAGGAGATACAAGAAGCAGCCACACTGAGCTCTCTGGAGCATGTCTTTTGACTGTGTTCCTTACAATATAATCTTCATTCTGTAGAGGAGGATGGGGAATTGGGAAGAGGCTGTATTTCCAGGGATGTGTCTGGTATGTTCTCAAGTCATAAAAGCTGTAAATGCTTCTGCTGTGTGTGGCCAGCAAAGCTGATTCTTTCTGCTACAGCTTCTTGGATATTTTAATGTTTGCTGGGATGCTGTTTTACCTTTTGTGAAAATATGGATGTGTAGACCTTGATGTTTCCTTTTTGAACGAGTTGTCACAAAGCAGGGTGTCCCTGGGAGCAGCATATTGAGTAGATGGGGTGCTATTTGATGAAGGGTAGAGGCCAGGGCTGGTTTGTTCCCTCTCTCTTGGCCCTCCCCCAAGGTCGAAGTTTCCCCTAGGTCCTATTTGCTGCCCTGGGCACTTGCAGCCCCACAAGAGTGTTTCCCTCCATCTGGAATTACTCCATTATCACAAGGAAGAGGAGGGAAAAGAGGAAAACACTTTGTGAACCTAAATTTGTGCCCCTGCAGTGGAGTGAAAGTTTGCCTGTGGAGCCCCGCGGACCGTGCTCCCGCTACACAGGTGATTTTTGTTTCTCACGCTGTTTGCGTGGACTGGGTAACACCAGCCTGCCACGGAAGAGAGCAGAAGCGTCTCCAGGCTCCCACCACCCATCCTTCGCAGCCCGTGGCAGGGGAGCCACAAGCACACTACAGCACGGCTCCCCAGGCTGCTGCCAAGAGCTCCTGTTTTCCACACCTGCTGCAGACGTCCACCGCGGCCGGGCGGCCCGGTCACCTCTCCCGGGACCTTTTTGTGTGCGGAAGGGGCAGTCTGGGAGCGGGCCGGTCGACGCTGTCCAGGGTGCTGAACTTCTGCCTCCCTCCTGGGCCGCGTCCTGCCGTTATCCGCCGCTCCATCCCCGGCGGGAGCCCGGACTTCGCGTCCCCAGGCAGCACGGAAAGGGGACCAGGATTTGTGACCCCTGCCCCGCACCTGTGAGAGACTTCTCGGATGCGTGTCCTGGCGCCGAAGGAAAAGGTGGTTCTAATCAAACGGGTAGAGCTTGGGAAAAGTAATTCTTACTCACACCACCCCCTTTAAAAACCGTCCAACCAAACACTAAAACAAGGGAGGATTTTTTGGGGGGTAATTCTGCTGCTTTTCCTACGGGCTGCTGCTGCTGTGATGTATCTGGGCAGAGGTCGCAGGACTAGTGCTAGAAATATAAGTCTATAGTGCAAGCAGGACACTAAGGAATGTGTCTGGGTAGGCTGCTTCACAGAGGAAGTGGTAGCTAGGGCCAATCGTAAGAAAAACCTAGGCAAGCAAGTGAGGGCTAAACCGGCATGAGGGTGACAAGAAATTAAACGGGACATCACGGACTGTGTAGTGTCTTTCTTTATGACTTGCAAATTAGAATGTAAATTTAAAAGCTTGAACACAGAGATCCCCATGCCTCCCAGACATGGACAACTGAGAAAAGATTGTCTGCAACAGTCTTTCATTGCGTGGTGTCAGGCTTTCCTTCCCCTGACCTTCACCTGTTGTTTACAGGAGAGCTTTCGATCTCCTCTTGGAGAGCAGGGTTGCAAAGAAACAAGAGACCAGTCAAGAGCGGGCCTGAGATCAACTCTGGGCTGCTAAGCCCAGGCAGTGACAGAAGAGCCATCAAGCTGCTTTACCTGGCCCTCCTCTACAAGGCATCACCTGCCTGTCTTGCTTAAGCCCCTGTTTTGCTCCAGACTTGTGAGATCTACTCTGTGGCCTGAACTGCCCGAAGTGCAGGCCTGTTTGGTCCTGTAGCTTCACCCGAGCACTGGGTCCCCAGGGTGGCCTCATCCCCATCTGTGCGGGGGGGTGGCTGTGTTTGCTTTTCCTGCTGGTTTCACCGATACGATCGTTATTTTCCTCCCCAGTCTGCAAGGGCTGAAGTTTCCCTTGATGGGCTCAACTGCCCAACCTGCAAATCAATTAAACCCAGCGCCGGCACCCGGAGAGGCCACACAGCAAGCAAGCAAACAAACAAGCCAACCCCAAACAAACAGACGCCCCCGCTGCTCCCCCCGCACCCCCGGCAACGCCCTGAAACCTGCAGCACCCCGCGGGGAAACCAGCTCCCCTTTACCCCGCCCCACGGAGCGGGTCTAGACCCCCTCAGAACCCCACCCCACGGTTTCCCCACCGCCTCTGTCCTTCGGCCCCGGGTGGGACGGGGCCAAAGAAGCCGCTTCCCGGGGAGGGTTGGGAGGGTGTCCACAGGGTTCTGCCGAGCGGCCCCCGCGGGGCTTTCCCGTCCCCGCTGCGAGGTCCGGATTGCCCTCGGAGCAGGCTTTGAAACGGGACGTGCCCGCCTGCCCTGGCCACGCTCCCAGCCCTCTCCGCCATCTACCTCTTTAAAGAACCGCTAATTTATCGTGTTTTCCTAATTATGTTTTATTTAGCTATGCATGAGCTGTTTGGTGTTCCCTGTCTAGGGCTATTCCTGGTCTGCTTTCCTTTCTCTCCCTCCTCCTCTTTCCTCGCTTTGATGTCCTTTTGCATATTATACAAACAAGATCAAAAGCTACTTTTACCACCTCCGCCCACCTCCCGCAATATTTCCTACGGGAGAAACTGTGTTTCGGATTGAAGCACTGTGTTGTTAGAGAGAGCTAATACCTAGCTGAAACCTGTGGGTTGGGGGGGGACACATGGGGAGGAGGACACGATGCCAAGTACATGAACTTTAAAGTGAGCCCTATTACCGTGGTATTTAAAGGTCTGATCGTGTCAGATGTAATACTGAAGAAAAATGTTATGACGGACAAAATGCTTATATTTTCCTCTGGTTTTAATGAGAAGCTTGCCCTGGGCTATTTCCCCATCTCAGAGGGCAGCAGATGCGGAAAGTCCTTGGGGAGAAGATCTTTGAAATTTCATCAGCATTCATGGGTGACCTAGCCTTTTCAAGCACAATGATAGACGTGATAAATCATCTTTACAATGAATTCTAATTATCCTTTATATGGCCTAGATGCCTCTTGAAAAGCAGAAAGCTAACACTTTCCCATATTGCTTCCAGATTTTGGTGAAGGTGTCAGAAGTTTTGTGTCATCTTTCTTCCCTGCTGTGGACCACACTGAGCGATATCAGCCCTAAACCCATGAGTGTGCAGGAGCCAAACTACTCTATTAAGTTACATGCTTGCCTGTACTGAACTAAATTTAATTCCTTTCCTCTCTTACCCAATGAAATTATGTGGTGCAGTGTAAGATAGGATTAGAAGTCTATCATTATAGCAATTAATACTATAATGCCTCCATGATTAGTGAGCTACATTGAATTTCATGGATTTTTGCTCACTGTTGCCTAGATTTCCCTTGGGTCCTCTAGCCCAAACCATTGTATTCTTAGTAAATTAAATGTGAAATCACAGCAATATACGTAATAATTCCGCTATCACCTGTATGGTGCATTAATAAAAGAGTTCAGTGCAACCTGTAAAGTATCACCTTGCAGCGTGGGATGTGGGAACTGGGAAGGCAGCTGCCTGCTTTGTCCCTGCTCTCCTGCCCAACTTTCTGCCTGCAGAGAAAACTCAGAAGAGTAGTACTGTGGGAGCCCAGCATTAACGGGTTTAGGCTTTTGGTTCACAGAAGGAAGGCCTTGCTCCATGGTTGCTTATAGAAGGGACTGCACTGCAATGCAGCAACATCCTCCCTCCTCCCCCCCGCCCCCTGCCGCCTTGCCCCCCAGCTTGGGGACTTGGATGAAATCCTCCTGCCCCTTTTTTGCTCTCCCCCACCTGTCTTTCCCCACCTACCTTTGGGAAGGAAGGTGGGGGTGGTCTTTAAATAGGAGCCTGTTTGAAGTAGCCCTGATGGAAAATTGGGTTATTTCAGAGGTACAGTAATGGCTTTCTGGTTATCTGTAGCCAGGGCTCTGTGGCAGGGAGATAAGATATTTATTAAGAGACCCATTTTAGTGCTCAGGGATTGCTTTCAGAGAACCCCAGAAAAATGGACTTTATCTAGTCTATTATTATATACAGTTACCCTGTTGATGTTTTACTTTAGTTTAGACACCATGAATAAAAGCTAATAACTTTCCCTTCAGCCTGTTTATCGGCAAGACACCTGAGGGCAGTGGGGCGGAAAGATATTTGCTTCAATAGGATTGATTGAAGAGAGACTTTCCAGGATTAGGGGTGAGGTTGGGATTGCACATGGACCCTCAGTACTTGACATTCAGGGCATATTTTAGACTCAAACTTTCCCAAGAGAGCTTGGGAAGAGAGGCAAACTGTGATGGAGAGGGAAGACTTTGTAAGCTGGTGGTGGCCTGTGGACAGAGAAGAGCTGGACTCTCCTTGGGATCAGACAAGCATAGAGTGAGTGTTTAAACTTGGGTTGAGCTGATAACATGGGGGATGAAGATAGATGCCTCAGGCCATCTCCCAAGTGGGCAACAGGCCTCCCTGTTTGTCTCTGTCCTTGGATGTTTCCAAGCCTCTTTCCTCAATGCTCAGCAAATAACACTTGGTGCTTTGGGGTCTGGTGATGGGCACTCATGCTGAGCACCTGTGCTGAGGGCCTGTGTGGGACATTCTTCACCTGGATGGATGATGTCCATTTCACCATTTTGCTTCAACTGGTTTTCCTTCTGCTCTCCCCTTCCTCCTCTTCTTCCCATCCCCTTGGTAACATGACATCTTCCAAGAACAAGGATCTTCCCAGGCAGGGCAATGCCCCACCTGTGTAGGGAAGGGTAGCGGAAGGCTTTGCATGCAGAGTAGACCAGAGAGAGGCAGGAGGCTGGAGTGGGTTTGGTGAGGGGGTGAGAGGATGAGTCTGTTCAATGTGGTGCAAAGCCTGGGGTCCTGCAGACTCCATTCCCAGATGGGTTCAGGGACTAGCTGACATGTTGGCACATTTCTGGTCTGAGATATTTACATCAGGAAGGAATGCAATAATGAGCTGAACAAATTGTTTCCGCTTTGCCATAAGCATCTCACCATTCCCTTCTTCCTCTCCTCAAACCCAGCACCCCTTCTGTAACTACCTATGACACCTGTATTCCACCTCCATCATACAGAACCACCCATTAACCCACCTTCCTTGTCTAACACACAGGCTTATCATTAGCTGGAAGCCTAGAAAAGTGACCTAGTAAATTCAGAATAAATATTTCAGAATAAAGATCTTCCCTTCCCTTCCCTTCCCTTCCCTTCCCTTCCCTTCCCTTCCCTTCCCTTCCCTTCCCTTCCCTTCCCTTCCCTTCCCTTCCCTTCCCTTCCCTTCCCTTCCCTTCCCTTCCCTTCCCTTCCCTTCCCTTCCCTTCCCTTCCCTTCCCTTCCCTTCCCTTCCCTTCCCTTCCCTTCCCTTCCCTTCCCTTCCCTTCCCTTCCCTTCCCTTCCCTTCCCTTCCCTTCCCTTCCCTTCCCTTCCCTTCCCTTCCCTTCCCTTCCCTCCTTTCTAATCGTCATTCCTCTTTTGCTCCTTTCTGCTCCCTGTCCCTCCCCACTCCCTCTGGCGCACCCACGGCCATGCAGTACAATCCCGACGTGCCAACCCCAGCCGAGGCCAGGCTGCGAGACAGGCTGTGCTTTGTCAGGAGGTGAATTGTGTTTAGCGGGAAGCAGAGGGGGAGGGATTAGCACTCTGTTGAAAGCCACCCCACGCTTAGTTGGGCAGCCTGATCTAGCCCCGACGGGCCTCTGGGGAGAGCCCCAGTCCAAGAGCTCTGACCACAATGGAACATGCTTGAGGATGCTTGAAGGTGGAGGGCGGCCACAGAGGCGGACTGTAGGGAGGGGTCCTCTCTCCCCGGGGCAGCCATCGGACACCTGTTTTCTCAGTCCTCTGCACGAGGAGGAGCTCACTCCCTCCCTGCGGTCCTAAACCACTTCAAATAAAATTAAGCAGAGGGGAAAGGAGTAGGGGAAGGTTTTCGGAGGAGTGAAAGGCTGTCTCCTTTCTGAAGAGTGCTTTGCTTCTGCTCCTTCAGGCTTTCACCACCCCCACCCCTTTTTCCCCTTCTTTTATTTTTTTTTTTTTGTGCCTGCCTTTTTATCCTCCTAACTGACTTCACTGACAGCTTTTCCCTCCTTGTGCTCACCCCGGAGGAGGAGGAGAAGAAGGAGGGAAAAAAAAAAAAAACAAACCCACAACAACCAACCCAGCCACTAAACCCACCCAGCAGTGGATGGGGGGAGGCACGAGGCTCGCAGTGCGGGCTTCTGGCCAGCGGGCGGTGGAAGCCCCCTCGCTCGGCGAGCTGATGGCCGGCGGCGGGGGAGCAGGGCGCTGCCGGCCCCACGCACCCAGCGCAGCGGCCACCCCGGCCCCAGCGCCGGCGGGGCGCTGAGCGGGGCCCGCACCGCGCTCTCTCGTCAGGCAAGGTGCGCTGAAGGGGGGATAAAACGGAAGGGAGAGCGGCGGAGAGAGGCAGATAGAGGCAGGGAGGCTGGCGGTTCTGCCCGGCTGCTGGATACCTCACCCCGACAGCGCGTATCCTGGCAGATGAAGGAGTAACTCCCTCGCGTCTGGCTTTTTTAAAAATTATTTTTCTTTTCTTTTTTTTTTTTCCCCCTTTTTTTCCACCCTCTCCCCCTCTTTTTTAAGGGGTGGGAGGTGTTTGCTATTTTACCCGCTTTTTTACTCCTCTGTGTGTGTGTGTGTACAAATACATCGCCTCCACTCAGGGAGCCGGATATTTGCAAACCCAAACTATGGCTTTTCAAAAATCATCCGATGCCTCCAATGCCACGAGGAGAAACCCCAGCCTGCTGGAGATCGGAGCCTTGTGCTTGGACTCGGAGATCATCTTTGGCTTCACCAGCCATCTCCTGCGGAGGAAAGCCAAGGTAAGCGGACCGTGCGCCGGCCCAGGGAGCACTGGGGGCCGGGAGGAGGCAGAGGCAGGGTCCGGCTGCCAGCCCTACCCCGGCTCACGAGCAGGGGCTGGCAAACTTGGCGGTGCTAAGTTGGCGGCGGCGGTGTCGGGGCCTGTTTCAGCACCACGAACAGTCCCGGCGGCTCCGCGAAGCAGCGCGCGGGAGACGTGGCGGGGGGGGGAGAGGCGATGCCCGACCGCTCCTGGGGTTCTCCTTCGGGCACCGCGGCGCCTTCTGTGCCCCCAGCTTCAAATGGGGAGTGGGGGCACCGCATCCCGGTATTCCCAGGA
Source organism: Indicator indicator (assembly GCF_027791375.1). Taxonomy (NCBI): domain Eukaryota; kingdom Metazoa; phylum Chordata; class Aves; order Piciformes; family Indicatoridae; genus Indicator; species Indicator indicator. The sequence continues at coordinate 25,168,023 of NC_072013.1, forward strand.
AGGCTCTTTTACTTAATAAGAAAAAGAGGGAACTCAGCCCAGCAGCGAGGCTCGGTACCAACCGGGGAGCACACCCCTTTACCCACCCCCCAGCCCCGTCCAACTTCAGACTTGGAGCCGCGGGAGGGTTTTGCAGCCGTTATTCAGTCACATGAAATTTCGGAACAAGTTTCCAGAGACTTGCAGAGCCCTAGGGAGGCCAGAAAAGGGAGCCGGGGCACGCCTCCCGGGTGCGTGGGTCAGTGCCAGCCCTGCTTCCCCATCCGCCCTCGAGAGGGCATCGGCAGCCCCCGGGCAACAGCCCGCTTTTCCCTTGTGTCTCCTAGTCTTGTCCACATCAAACTTTTCTCGGGCTCCGGGCTGGCTGGGGACAGCGGCCGCAGTGCCCCCCGGGGTCCTGCCTGCGGTGCCGGGACGTACATGGTCTCAGCCCTCCCCGAGGGGCACGCACCCCTTCCTTCGGAGGGGGTGTGTGTATCGCTTCAGCCACGTGCTCGGGAGCGCCAGGAAAGTTTAAGAGGAGAGGGAAGGTTCCTTTTGGGGGATGGATCATTTTTTCCCCCCACATATATATGTTTTTCCCCATTCTTTGTGCTCGACGCTGCTCACATCACCGCAGACCCCACCCCACGCTTCAGTGCCACCAGCACCCACTTGCGCAGTGGCGAGGAAGGAGACAGGGAACCGAATTTGGCATCGCCAGCGCAAGCCGCTGCCGCTGCCTCCGTCTCCCGGCTCGGCCCCTCCGCTTCACCACGGGGTGCCTGGTCCTACTCCTCCGTCCCGGGTGGGACCAGGTCCTCCCTCGTGCGGCGGCGCAGCGGCGCCGGCAGGTGGCACTCTGGTCACAGGGACGGAGGAGGGGGCAGGGAGAGCTCCGCGGGGCCGCTCCCCGAGGCCCAGGCACGGCTTGGCTCGGCCCGTGGCCGTCGCTGCCCGCCGCGGGTGCAGCGGGATCGGGTAGCCGGCGGGCAGTAACGATAGACAGGGGCTCATGGCCCTCTGTCTGGGGAAAAAAAAGGACCCCTAACAATATGTGCTAAATAAAAGAGCAGGAGTGGCAGCCAAGTAGACAATTAACTGTGAACGTTAGTTTTTCCATCTGTCAGATCAATTTTCGCGTGTAGGAATATCCCGTCGGCTGGGGAGTCGGCCCCGGGGAGAGCTGTCCCTTGTAGCACAGTGCATCTGCCCACAGAGCGGGTCTGGGCACCGTACCCCCAGCTCCGCGTGGAGCTGCAGGGGCGGGTCGGGGGAAGGAGGGCGCTGCCAAGTCCCCGACCCCCCTTTGCAGATGTTCCGGTACCCACAGAACCCACTCCGCGCCCGAGACAGGAACCGACGCCTGGGCCGCTTTCCCTCTCCTGAGCTCCGCAGCAGGACCAGCACGCCCAGCTTGTCCCTTTTTCCCTCACTTCTGAGGAACTTGGGTGTTGGAGTGCGAAGGAGGCAGACTCGGGATTGTCCTGTCTTTGGTCACACCGGTTTGGGACTACCCTGTTAGCGTCACTATGAAATTGCATTTCCCCCCCCTACTCTACCCCCAACACCAAACCTAAAAGCCAGCCCGCCTTGGCCGAGTTCCCCCCGCCCCGCTTACCGCACCCCACCCGCCCCCGCCCAGTCCCGCCTCCCCTGCCCTCCGCGCACTTTTCCATTTTTTCCGACGTGCTCCCGGTCCTTCCCCGTGCCGCAGTGGGGACCTCACTCCGCCTCCCTCTCCTAACCCAAACTTCACTCCCTTCTCAACATGGGAGGCAACATCACCTAGAGCGGCAGCCCGGACGGCGGGGAACCGGCGAGATCAGTGTTGTCCCCACCCCGACCTTCGCCCCACTATGGGCGCCGCCGGCCGGCCGCTCCGCCGGGCACCGGGTCTCCTGCACTAGTGGAGCGGGGCACGGGGCTGGGGAGCATCCCCTGCTATCATGATCACGGCCGCCGGCAGGAAAGGTCTGGGACCTGAGCCCCGGGCGCCGGGGGTAAGTTCTTACAACTCTCCTCCCCGCATATGCGTTTCTTTATTTTCCTCTTATTTTTCCCCCCGCTAAGGGAGGGTGCGAGCCGCGTTGCCTGCGCGACCCGCGGCGCTGAACTCTGTTGTCTCCGCAGGTGGCGGAGGGGAGCGCGGCGCGGGAGCTTTCTCCGCGGAAGAGGCCGCCGGTCCCCGAGGACGAGCGCTGCGCCAGCCGCCCGCCGCCCGAGGGAGCGGGGGCGGCCGTAGGGGCCGAGCCGCGGCCGCTGGAGCGGGGCTGGTGCCGGAGCTGCCAGGCCCAGCTGGTCGAGCTGAGGAGGCAGGCGGCACGGCTGGCCGCCAGCGGCTGCCCGCCCAACGCCCCACCGGTAAGTGCGCCGACGTTGCCCGTACCCTGCCGAGCACCGCCAGGAGGTCGCGGGAGGCGGGCGTATCGGGGGGGGGGGGGTGGGGGGGTGGGGGGTTGTGCGAGGGGCTGCTGGAGCCTGGCACCCAGCCCAGGCAGGATCAGGTGTGCATCCCTGCGAGTTTGGGAGGAGAGCGTGACAGCAAACCCAGCGATTTTTAACCAAGGAGGGTTCTTCAGAAGTTCATGGATTTCCCATCCCGGGCTTTATCCAAAAGCGAAACTGTACGGCTGGATGCTCTCCCACGTTACAGTCACCGGCTGCCAGAAACAAAAAATAACAGCGCGTTTGGCCGCAGGAGCGGAAGAGCGGGACGAGAGGCTGTGCGGTGCTGTGCGGGACGAGCTCTCGCTTGAGAGAACCCGGGTGCCAAAGGAGCTCCCCGCCTAGCTCCGCAGGGGCTGCTACTGCCATCCTTTGCCTCCCAGCCTGGGTGATAGAGTTTTGGGGATATTGGCTCGGTGCTGCCGCTGGGCTTTGCAGCGCCTTCATTCTTCCTACGAGAAGCTGCTCATAGCTGCGGTCCAGCTCCTCCTCCTGAGGAGCAAGAAGTGCAGCTGAAAAGCGCACACTCGTGTTTGTGGCGCTGGAGGAAAGTTTGAACCGGATGGTTTTGCTGGGCTTTCACTGCGCTTAATTGTTCCTCCCTCTCTGAGGGCTTCATTCCTGTCTTCAGGATCACTGGGGCAAGCTGAGGCTGTGTCATACTCTCTGTTTTGTGCCTCCGGGTGACCCTTCCTATCTGGAACATGAGCATGCCAGAAGTTTCCTTTAACACATATGCAGCTTTATTCTAGTGTATTGTGGCTATCTGCACAGTCTTTTCGTGTTTGCTTCCTATATATCAGAGGTCTTTATGATTCTAGTCCCTTTTTCCTTCAGTGAGGACATGTGAAGCAAAACTTTCTAAGCATGATATGGGTGAAAAAATACAGTCTTGATACAGAGCCTTGCCTAGGCACTTGAACAGATCCTGAGCATTAGCTGATGGGGCAAAATGCAACAGAAGACCCTGAGTTTCTGTTTCAGGGCACACAAAAAGTGTGCTAGGTTTTTGATAACATTTGGAAGTAAAGTATTGTTTTCTAAACAATGCTTATCTGGATGTTTGCAAGATTGCTGGGGGAGGGTCTGAAGAGGAAGCCAAACCCTACTGACCTTCATTTTCATTCAAAGAGTTCCTGTATGATCTACAGAATTCCCATTGAATCTAAATATAGTTTTGTTTGGAAGTGCATTGTGGAGCAGCGTCTGAATGCACAGTGAGGTTTGTGTTTTCAGACCGGATTCAAAGCCCTTTGAAATCAACAGGAGTCTCTCTATTGACTTGCTAGGTTTGGAGTGGGCTCTGATTTCTGTGGTGTAAAAGGTCACCTATCTTATCTCACTGAATTCAGGACTGCTGAACCTTTTGTTTTCTGGATTGCTGCAAATAGTGGAAAGAAGTTTAATTTCCCTTTGTGAAGAACATGTGATAGGCTGCTTCAGTGAGGAGGACATTAACCCCTCTTCCATTGTTGGGGTGGGCCTCAGCTGTAAAGAATAGTGTCCTATCTGGGAGGGGATCTCTGTCATGGGAAAAGAAGCTGCTGGTGCAGGAGAGTCAGGAGGCCTTGGCCAGGTGTTCAGATGAGGAGACCTATAAGCAAAGCTCTGTTTGTGTGGTCTCCTTCCTGCAAGTCTCAGAGGACCTCCTTGATAAGCACTTGATGATGGGTAAATGAATCCCTCTTTTCTGTGGGGTTTCAAAGCATGCCTAGGTATGTAATAAAATAATAGTCATCACAGTGTCAGAACCTTGACAGGCCTGATCACAGAGTAACAGATACCTGGTGTTTACTTACTGAGTAGCGTACAGTAGAGTTAGATGTTTAATTTTTTTAAACACCCCCCCCCTCCCCCACTCTCCAATACTTGTGAGAACTCTAGTCTGATTGCAAACTCAAAGCCCCACTAATCCTGGTGTAGTGAGCAGCTCCTCAGGAAGGAAGATGCAATAAACAGTCCCACTTACTGCCTTCTGAGTGTGAAGTAGGTTAGTGGGAGATAACAGTCAGGGGTTCGGCTACTCAGCTGCTGTGAATTGGCCTTGCAGTAGGAATCTGATGCAATATGCTGGCAGTGTGAGCACTCTGTAATGTTTGTGCCAGAAAGACAGCATGCCTTTTTTTCTTTTTCCTCTTTCTTTCTTGTTTAATTGTATAACAAGACATCTGGAAAAGCATCTCCTCTCTGTAAGAGTTTCATGTCCGTATGATAAAAGTCCAAAGAGTTTTTTTTATAAGCTCTTCTAATGTACTGTCAAACTAAGCAACTACTGGATGAGTAAACACCAGAAGGCTACTGCTTGGAGCATACTGCTCTCAAAGGATTTACCTCCTTTGCCATAATAATTAAGGAATCTTTCAGCACAGATTCAGAAAGATTTCCACACCTGGTTGAAAACTCTTTGGAAAGGTGGGTGGGTGCCTGGGAGATGAAAGAAGGGCTAGTTTCCTGATGTTGATACCTTTCCTGATGAAAGAGAGGAGGTGTATTCTCATGCGTGGGGCAGCTGACAAGGGATTGAATTCACATTAGAATAAAAACCCGACACAATGTTTGCAGTCTGCAGGGATAACAAATCTAATTGCTTGAGAGGGCTATGATTCATGCACTGTTTGTGTTGCTGTCCTTTCAATTAGAGGTATTTTAAATATATAAATAATTTAAAGTTTCAGTGCTCAGATGATGTGCATTGATTACAGAATACTGTTAGTTGGTTATTGCTCTTTAAAGTCCTACACATCTCTGTGGATAGCTGATAAAAAAGATACACCTCTTGTTTTGTGTTAAAACTCTTTAGCAATTGTCCCAAGTACAAGATTTACTGCACCCTACACTGTCACTTTTTTTTTTTTTTACTGCCGCTGCTTTTAGTTTCCCACCACCGTGAGGCCTGTGTATGAATCAAAATGTAATTTTCATTAAGCCTGGATACAAATGAGCAAAGTTTAATCTGAAATTATTCCAGATTAGCATTTTGGTATTGCAGTATCAGAATCAGTTTCTGGGTCATATACTAGCATAGGAAGAAACAATAAAAAGGTACCTTGTTTTTTCCCTAATTAAAAGTTTTGTATGTGCCTTGCAGGCTGGAGAGCTGGTAATGGGATAGAGGATCTCCTACCTCCAAGGGTTCTGGTTGGGGTGGAGAGCAGGTTGTTATTCCTGGAAGTTGTTGCTGTTGGAAGCTGCAGGGCAGTCCATGGGAAAGGGATTGGTGGTCTCTGTCTCCCTCCCAGCTGGCAGGTAGTCTTGTCACAAAACCACCACAACAATTACTGCTAATTGGCATCACTGTTGGCAGTTTCAGGGAGAGGTTAAGAACTGAATGGGGATGTAGATTAAATTAGTAGTAATATTACTTAGCACCTCAAATCTTCACAGTGCTTCAGAAATGCTAATTATTTAATTAATTTGGATGATGCCCCTGTTGGGTAAATTCAAATGTGCTGTTATTTCTGAAGAGGTGAATATCAGAGTAAGGTGCTTGTCTCCAAAAGGGGACAAGCAGAGACTGTCCAACATGAGAGATGTGCTCCTGCAGCTGCTTTGCTGGAAGCAAACCTTGCACTCCCTCTAGTGCAGGCAATAGCCTTAAGGATATAAAGCTGCTGTAAAATGGTTTTAGTTTATCCCTTAGGAGCAGAAGAAGAAAGCTGTTCTTGGTATGAGGAACACACACATTGATACAACTAAATGCATGGAAAGGTTTTATACTATTGTAAGTATTTTGGTTATAGAAAAGTAATAATAGCACCCAGAATGAAGATGTGTCAGTTGCTTTATTTATTTATTAAAAAAAAAAAATATCCATACTGAAAGGAGGCCAAGACCAGAGGAAGATACCTTTGGAAATGATTAGCTTTGAGGATTGTGTTTCTCCCAGCCCAGGGAGGCCTGCTCCCAACCTCACCAAGTCTGAACAGTTTATATTGTAGATACTGCCAGTGCAGGCAGATGTCAGAGACAGCATCATGCATACTCTGTTGTAGCTTGAGGTGAACTGAGTTCTTGCTGTCCTGGATTTTAAGAGGTTCTTTTCTTCCCTGGTTTTTTTTTCCTCCCTTGTTGCATTTCTGCACTGCATGTTACATGAGCCACACCACTGAAAGGCTTCCAGGGAGTTTGAGGGACAAAGAAGTGAGTGTGGGTTCTTTATTGCTGGTGGGGTGGACAATGCTTTTCTCCAATATCTGAAAAAACTGGATTCACCAGAGGTGCATCTCATGTAGCAGTGGCAGGGGGGCACCCAGCCTAAACTGCCACAACTGGGTAAGCTGTGGGTGGGCGCAAAGAAGCACACTGCCAGGCCTGGTCTGCAGACAGTCTTGATGACCAGAACAGGTCATGCCTTTGGTTGCCTAATGATCCATGAATAATTTGAGGGGGTTAAGCACCTCTTAGCCTGCCATGTCCTTGGCAGGGCTCTGGGTTACACCAGCTAGAGTTGGAGGAAGCCTGTGTTCTCTGGAAAAAGGGGGAGGATAGCAGTGGGCTTTTAGATATGCCATTTGCACTGATGGATCTCAGCTGTGCAGATGCCAGGCAGTGCTGCTGGATTGAATTTGAAGATGATTATGGGACTGGAACATCCCTCGCAAGGAAAGGCTAACAGATCTGTGCCTGTTTAGCTGCAGAAGAGAAGACTGAGAGGGGATCTGATCAGTGCTTATAAATATCCAAAGGGAGGGCATCAAGAGGATGAGAGCAGACTCTTTTCAGTGTTGCCAGTGACAGGACAGGGGGCACAAACTCGAACACAGGAAGTTCCATCTGAACATAAGCAAAAACTTTACTATAGGAGTGAGAACACTGGAACCGGCTGTCTAGAGAGGTTGTGGAATCTCCTTCTCTGTAGATATTCAAAACCCACCTGGACAAGCTCCTGGGCAACCTGCTCTAGGTGAACTTGCTTTAGCAAGAGGGTTGGAATAGACAATCTCCAGAGGTCCCTTCCACTATCACCACACCCACTTCTGATTAAAGCTGTGGTCTCTTGATACACTGATTGCATCACCTGAAGAGGAGATGAAGAACAAAGTTTTGGGAAGGGCGTGCTCTTTCCTGTGGGTTTCTCGTCTATGCTAAATAACCCTCACATGTTTCCATGAGAAGCAGAACTAAGGAAGAATGGTTTTATAGAACAGCTGCTTTGCTCATCTCCTTTGGTCTTCCCATCCTTCTGCATTAATCCCAGCTGTTCTCTCCTTGTCTTTAATGACTTGGTAAGAGGCAACATCTTCTCTGCATCTGCAGACACACTGTTTGGTTGACAATAAGGTAGTACTTGGACATCTGGTTTCTCTGAAAGAATTAGTAACAGGTGGGTCCTAGCCCAAATTCTTCTGTGGCCAGTTTGTGAGAGTTGTGGGAGTTTGTTCTGAGCCTTCTATCTCAGTTTCAGGTAATTTTACTGCTTTAGAAGCTGTTAAGGAGGGCTGGCAGCAAGGAGGATTGAAAAAAGGGCAATGGTGCAGTTCTTATTGCTTTGGAAAACCAGTCCAAAACATGCATGGGACTGAGGACTGTGGTCTCAATGTATGAGGGCCACATATGCTTTGTTTTCCCACCTTGGCCACTCTGATAGCATGGTATTGGCTGGACTAGTAGTAGCAAGGAGAGCTCATGTGATCCCTGGCTGTTAGTGTCTGTCTCCTCACCATTGTGGGCACCATTGGGTGCTTCCAGAGCTTGTGTTGCATGTGGAGGAGCCTGGGAGAGGGCCCTGTGTCCATGGCATTTTCCTGCAGGCTCATGCTTCCATGAAAGAGCAGTGATCTGGACCACATGGGGGTGCCTTGCAACGTTTGACGTGTATGCCAAATAGGTCTTGCTTTGAGAAGCAACCACTGACTTTTTGTGGAGTTTTTCTTCTCATGCCTGTTCTATTCTGTGTCAGCCCTTTCCACTGAGTGACATGGTCACCTGGAACTTGAGAGTCCTCTGCTACAGAGGGGATGTTGTTTTTTTTTTTTTGTTGTTGTTGTTTTTTTTTTTTTCATATGAGGCCTTTCTGCAACTGAGTTGGTGTGGACAAGTGAATGAGTGGGAGAACTGTGTCTTTTACAGATTCCTCTTTAGAGGAATCAAGTTTTCAGGGCTCTTTTCAAGCACTAGATAAGCTTTAAAGTGTTCTATGTTTAACATTTCAAAAATGCTTCAGTGGAAAAGTAATGTCTTAATAAATATGAAACTATGGGGCATTTTTTTTGAGGTGCACCTTTAATATTTAATTTTGTGAGAGAGACTCTTGCAGAGACTTGGCTGCGGAGTGCTTCAGGCTATAAGCTCAGAAGTAGATTCCAGGTACGTGTGCAGTCTAATAACTGGGTTAGTGACAACACCATGTCAAATGTGTTGACATGAGCAGTTTCCTTGTTTCAGTCAGTGCAGTAGTCCCCATGCTATATGATAGGCTGTGGAAGCTAATTGTAATGAGTTTGGTTCAGACATTTAGGATTTCCAAGCATGCCCTTTTAAAATACAGGTGAGTTGGATTATCTTGCAGCTCAGATGCCGGAGGCAAGAGACTTTCTCACTGGGGGATCTGAAGTGGGGGAGCAGGGATTGTGCAATTAGCTGAAGGTACTGCAGTCTCCTGGGTAGCTGAGGGTAATTAGTATTGCTCCAGCTCTTTTTCTAGCTAATTCCTTCAGCACCCTGCCCTATTAGGGAGAGGGGAGGAAACACATAAACCATTTCAAAATCCCAGGGGGTGGAAAAGAGCATCTGCTCCTAACATCTGAGGTTACTTTGAACCTGTTGAAATATGTAGTAGCTGCTTTATTGTTTTTGCCAAGAGTTTCCACCTACAGTGATCCCAACCTCTGAGTTGTTAACTGTGAGGTTGTGGGAGGCAGTAGTCATCCTCCTCTTCCCTGGCCCACAGCAGCTGATAGTGGCTGCTGCTCTGGACCTGGCACCGCAGGATATTGGAGCGAGGATGGCTGAAACCACCAAGAGATTTTTCTTTCCTAAGTCTGGGATCGCCCAGCGTGTGCACGGTTGCTGCATGGGTCCCCTGCTGCTTGGGTGTATCCTCCACCATCAAAACTGCACTCTCTGGGTCTGAATTCCTCTTCCTACAGTGAGGATGCTGATGTAAAGAAGAACCTGAGTTTTCAGCTGTCAGATGAATGCTTTGTTGTGAAAAGTGAGTGGAGATTTTACATCAACCTGGATAGAGGAAGAGAATCTATCTGGAAACGTGCACATGTCTTATGGAAGATTTTTCCATTATGCTGATCTTGCCTTTCTCAAAATTGGATTGCCTTCAGGAACTAGATCTATTTGGATATGGCTCACACTGTGTAATGGCAGGCAGATGTCCATTTGGGAGTATCACATCCTCATTTTTTTTTGTCTTATTTACTGGAAATTTATGGAAGTTAATTTGTCTGGATTTCTTTCCCTGTTGTCTGACTTCAGACCTGCAGCACTGGAATAACTAGTTTATATTTATGTGTCCAGTACATAGCCAAGACAAAGGCAGCTTTAGGAAGGCTGGAGACTTGTCTGTCATTGGCTGTGCTTGTGATCAGGAACAGGTTGATTTCTTTTACAAACGTCTGCTGATTTTTGTGTAGTCTTTCAGATGAGTGGCTTATGGGAAAAAACTTTACTTTCAGGACAGTCGTGGCTCCTGCTACCTTTGTTAAAAGGAGGAATTGCGTCCCATTGTAGGGATACAAGATCTGAATGTAATCCCTAGATCTGTGACTGACTTGGTGAATTTGGACAACCTTGATATCCATGTGCTTAATTTCTGCTATGCACAACAGAGGCAAAATGCTTCCATTATTTTGTCCATTTCCAGTAGTAACTGCTGTGTTTGTGGTTTGTTTGGTGGTTTTTTTTTTTTTATGTGCTGAGGATTCTCTCTTGCTTGTATGGTATCAAGCATTATTGACTGCTGCTCTTAGTAGAGCTGACTGCTCCTGTAATATGCATAATAAAGATGAATATATAGCACAGGAACACAGAAAACCATGAACTCCATGACTTGCAACTGAATTTTCAGGGGGTTCTAGGGCTGGGGTCTCTGCAACAGCAGAAACCGCAAGCAAAGCCAGGGACGTCAGATAAACTGTGAAGACAGTAAGAGTCCTGAAAATCTGCCTGTTCACCAGGAGTGGAGTGCTGAGGCTGTGGAAAGGAACCGAAAGTGTTGTGTTTTATGTTCAAGCAAAGGGGAGTTTGGATTAGAGCTGTGCTGATGCTATCAAAAAGGGGTTTATCTAAATACTGCACTGTGCCTCCTTGTGATGAAACTAGGAAGCTGCATTGTGGAAATGTGGTGTGGCCTTGTAAATCAGGAATACTTTTCAGTGGTTTCAGTCCATCATACTGCTGTTGAAATTTATGCCTAAATGTTTAACTTAGCAGTTTTTCATTAAAAGTGTTTTATTTTTAAACAGGAGAGCGGGGAAAAAAAAAAAAGATGATTTTGTGGAGGAACCCAAAAGCAAAGCTTCAAATAATTATTCCAAATGAGGGGGGTGGTGAGGATACGTCACTTTGCAGGAGTAATATATTCTTCTCTAGGATAAGTTAAAGTGAATGTAAATGTTTGGTGTATAGTTCTTTGGCCTGAGTGCTTTTCTTTGAAGCTGCATGAGCTTCTAAGGCATAGCTGGCAGATGTTCATTTTCATGTTAGAGAAAAAATGTTTAACTGGTATAAATATATCCACCTATTTTAGGCAACAGAATGCTATTGTTGCATGTTTGTTTTATCATTAAGAGTCTGACTATTGTATGCATCACCCCAACATACAGTGAATCAGTCAAACCTCAGCACTTGCTTACCAAAAAAAAAAAAAAAGGCTTAGGTGTACGTAATTATCCTTCTTTCTGAGTTGAGCCTTAAAATCAGTCTTTGATCAGCATTCCTGGAATTTGGCAGGCCTCTCTGGGTTTCAGCTGGGGCTGGGCTGTCATTGCCATGCATCCAATACCTCTGCAGATTTGATTGGAATGTGCAAAAATGATCAATTTTCATTTATCTCTTAGCAAATCTTTCCCAAACACTGCAGAGGGATCTTTACATTGCTCTGTGAATGGGATGGGAAGTCTTCTGTCCGAAACTGAAATGTGATACTTCTAGCTAGGCTGGGCATTGACTGGCTTTCAGCATTACTGTGAAAGTGAAGCATTAGCCTTAGTTCTCACAGCATTCAAAGGATTATGTTTAAATGTGTTTCCTGTCTTACCACGACATGGAATTTGTTACAGCGTGGTTTGCTGCTGTCAGTGTGTGTATATTGATCAGTGCTGATTATGCCATAAAAGGGCAGCATTTGGCTTTAATTCATTTGGGAAGTTAGATGTACTCAGCTTATATTGTACTCTTTTTTTTATTACCTTGTGGATGTGGTGCTGAGGGATGTGGTTCAGTGGCAGTGGCTTAGCAGCAGTGGTGGGATTGTGAGTTCTAGGTCAGTGATTAGACTTGATAATCTCAAAGGTCTCTTCCACAGTTCTGTGGTTCGGTGTTGTTCTCATTGTACTGTTTGCTGCAGCATGTATTTACTGCTTTTGGCATTGTTGCTTTTCTCCTGAACTTCAGAGTATAACATGACAGCTTTGTCTGTAACTTTAGCAAGGAGGTTTTTCTTTTTTTAACAGGGTTTGCCTGCTGTGTTTGCATATTCTGTGGCTCCTGAATAGTTTAAAGGTGGTGGCTGTGCCCAGGATACATCACACAGCCTTCAGCAAAGTGGTACCGATAAGTATTTTGGAAGATGTGAGTCTGCTGGGATAGTTGAGGTCAATGAGATCACGCTGGATTGGTGGTACACATCTGATTCTCAAGCCAAAACAGTGCACTGGGAGCTGTTACCATACCCAGACTATGACATGTCTTCATGGACTCTCTGGCATGTGGCAGTTTCAACAGCTGTTGGAAGGAGGCTTGCAGAATCAAGGAATTTGTTCATCCTTGTGTCAATGCTTTACTACTTTTGGGTCACCTGTAGAGGCTTAGAGGTTCTCTGTACTTCCTGGTGTGGAGTCATGAAAACATTCAGCTCATTTCTTGTTAGCTGTTGAGTCTTCTTTGAGTGCCTCTGGGCAAAACATGCTGGTGTTGCAATAGACCTTCTCTTTAACATCGAAGTGTCTACTTGTGTCTACTGCCCAACTGCAGCCAGGCTCCAGCAACCACTGGTGTAGTTCCCAGGTTAAGAGGCCGAGAGCCAAACCTTAAAATGTGTTCTGTGCTTTTTCTGTGGAGTGCTTGGTAGATGTTGATGTGGAGGTGGCTCCAGAAGCCAAGACCACTGCCAGACCTGAGTAACCAGTCAGCAGTCTCCAGATTGGGAGCATCCCACAGAGCTTGTTTTATTGAAGTAACTGATTTTCAGCTGCAGTAAACAGCAAAAGTTGGACAGATCTGGCATCTGTTCAGCTGGTGAAGCTTGCCTAGTGATGCCAGAGCACCTGACATCCAAATGATTGAAGGAATGATAGGGAGAGAGTTGAGTAAGCTAACCTCTGGCAGCTAGGGCAAGAAGGATTTTTATTCCCATGTGGTAAGTGTGCTTAGGACAAGTGTAAAGAACGTACCAAATTCTGCCAGTGTTGGACTATGTGTTGTGTTGATAAAGCAGCTGAGTTGTGTTAGAGTTTTGGCCTGGATTTAGTAAAAGTGATTGTTGAACATTAGGAAAATGGAAGTTTGGCTAACTTTGGTATTATTTGAGAAACATTAACCACGTTGTGATAATGCATCAGTTTCATGTTGAACATGTGTATGTGTGTTTACTTGTATAGGGACCTGGGTACTCCACTTGTGACAATGAGTATTCCATGAAAAGAGAGGAAATAGAGTTCAGTCTTCGATGAGAATGTCACATAATCCCCACATATGTGCCCTAATGCTGGGTGCATTGTGAGGAAGAGAGGTGTTCCTGTACCACTGCCTGGCCCTGGACCATCTGGTTTCAAGGAAACGTTTATTAGTGATGAGAAAACAAATACGTTTTTCCAGATTTGGCCTTTGAAGCATGGAGGTGAGGTCCAAATGACTTTGCCACTGTCATCTCTGGGCAATGCTGATGCTCCTTTTCTAGTAGATGAATTGAGGATGGATGGGCTGGTTTGTCCTAAATACGGCTTTTAGAAGTGCTGCAGAGCTTTGGTAAGCTATCTTGAAAGTGATGCTGTGGGTGAAACACAGGGTAGAATTTGGCCTGTGACTATTTTGCCTATAGCTTCTAGTTAAATAGAATGTAAACCCTGACTTTCCAGTTAAAATGTTCAGATTTAAGTGTAGCTTGTGTAACTGTGAATGCAGAGGTGAGCTACTTTGTTGTCTTTCTCTGAAGATTTTGTTGCAAAGAGAGGCAAGTACATTTGACATTCCTCCAACAAGCTCTCACAAGGGTAATTTTGTGTGGATGATTGAGTTTCATGGAAACACTGTAAGATATTGTCCTTTTGTGAGTTTTGTAAAGAGGAGATACAGTTGAAGTAATTTATAATATGCAGAGTCTCAGCAGTGTGCTGAGAGAGCTTCTTTCAGCAATTACCTGTGAGAATAAAGTAAAAAGCATTTATTATTCATATTCACATTCCATATATTAAGAAATATTTCTTCTGGTATTGTTAATTTTTTATTTGTAGGCTCTAAAGGTGTTGTAGAATAAGACAAATACAGTTGAAGAAGAAAAATATATGAGTTAATGTATTAAGTTTACATATTTTTCATTCAATGGATTTATGGTTTTTAATTACACCCTCATGTCTTGCATTGTGATCCCTGGGGGCTCTTCCTGAATTTCATGCTTATACTCTTATAAATATGAGATGCTTCAACCTGCCACTTTGTACAGTCTTACTGATGCTTGACTGACCTTTGGTAAAGTTACTTTTTATTTGTGTTTAAAATTTGAGACGTCCACGGAGAGCTAAAAGAGTATAAAAATATTTGTGTGATTTAGAGAATTTCTCAGCTTGCCACATTGTGCCTGTGAAACATGGGTTGTGCATGGATTTCTCTGATGCTTGCATGGAAGAGTAGACTTTGTGGTCATGAATAGCAACATGCTGGCCTCATTTTATGGCCCTACTGACTCCCAGTGGGGTGTTTGGCAGTGGAAAATAGTTGTGCCTTTGGTAATGACTCTTTGGGGAACTATGACTGAGTTTAGGGAAGAGTATTTCCAGCAATAAGTTATCCTGACTCTCTTCAGTTATGTACGGCACTGGATTTTCATTTCATAGCAGTTTGCATCGTGATTCTTCTACTGACAGCGGAACCAAACCCTTTTGTTAACAGGTGGAAAATGAAGCCTGTTGGCACTGTGTAGTTTCAGTTGACTTACACTGGTGAAACAGAAGAGCAAGCCAGAATGCAAAACTGGGTCAATGTCTGTAGTCCAAATACATCTCTCTGTGTAAATATAATTACCTCTGTGCTTTTTTTCCAGCACCTCCTCTTCATTTTTCTGTTCAGTGGGAAATAATTACCTATATGTGGGGGGTTGAAATATATGCCAGGATCTGCTTGGTATAATTGGTATAACATAGCTTATCCAAGAGACAAGCAACCCAAGCCAATAAAACCCAAAATTTCCAGAATGAATTTGCCTTGGTTCTGAGACCAAGTGGGAATATTCAGCCAAAAATTGAGCTCCTTTTTTTACATTTGTGTTCTGTGTTCTTTTATTTTTCCAGCCATGACTGCTCCTAAGCACCAACTCAAGAGCAAAATAGCTCTGATTTGTGCTGTCATAATTTAGTTTGGCTTCAGCTTCTTAATGCCAAGACTTTTGATGACTTGAAACATATAAGCAGGGTTAGCTTTTCTGACACACCCCAAGTTCTTCCCTGAGGTTTTTATTGCCTTGGGAGGGCTTGACTTTTATTGAATTGGGCACAATCAAAAGCATGGACTATATAGCCAAAGAACTGTGGTGCAGAATAAACACTTGACCCTGGGAAGTGAACAGAAGTGAGAAAACAAAGGCATTGTTCTCAGAGGGGAGGCACTGGAAGATCTCTACTTTTCTGTGATTTCTTTTGTAGTTTCCATTTTAAATCCTCTTTCTAGTCCAGGTTAACTCTGATTTTTCTTTCTTCTTGCTACTGAAGCAACCTGTCTGTTTGGCGGTGTCAGAAAGTAGTCCAGGGCATTGTCTTCTTACTGAAGGCTGTACTTCTGCTTTCCTTGGAAGCAGTGGAAGGCCTGGTACCAAAGGATGTATCACTAAGCATAATGTTACAGAAGCAGTTCACCTGCATGTAAAGGAGTGAGATGAAAAATGGCTATGATTGTTCAAGAGAAAAAAATGCAGATTCAGTGTATGAAAAATCTGATTCTTTCTGTACCTCAGAGGTGTTAAGTCTGTGCTGGAGCAAAGAGTGAAGTTGATCATGATTTCACAGAGTTAGTTAACCCAGCTCAGCTGAGTAAAATGCAGGAGTGACATCAATGAGAGATTAGAATAAGCTTCATTATCTTCAAAGACTGTTTACTCAATGGTTGGAGAATTGCTCTGTTTGTAGGTAGAGGTAGGAAATGTCCTCAGGCAGACGAAAGCTGATAGCATTAAACAGAGCAGTAGTGTGTCTCCTCAAGCATCCTTATATTGCTTGTGTTTCTCCTGGGCTGCTCTCTGCCTCTACTTTTGTGTACATCACTGGTATGGAGGTTTTAGGAGATTGCCAAGGTAATTCTAGATGCCAAGCATTGAACCCAGGCAGTATCCTTGTAGGTTTCAGGTTATTTCTTCCATGTCCTACTGACTTTGGCCCTAATAAAGTAACTGTATGGACAGTCTGTAGCCTCTGGCTTGGTTTTTCATTGTGTGTGTATAATTTTTTTCCAAATTCCTGTTAATTTTCAGGGAAGATGTTCTTACAGGGTAGCTTCTGGAAACATACCCTGAGTTTTAGGATGTCTGTCTCAGGTATGGTGGGGAGGAAGGGGGGAAGGGAGCAGAGAGTGCTGCTTTTCAGTGCTGGACTACCAGCAGCCTGTCCTGTGGTGTGATGTGATGAGTACCGGGCATGTGTCACAGTGCAGCTTTGGCTGTGCTGGGAAGTACATTCTGTTGAGAGAATGGGTCCTTCTGATCAATACCTCTGTCTGACACCCAAATGGTATGACAACTTGAGGAATCAACTTCCATGAACCTTGGGGCAATATCACTTGTATTTTTTCGCATGTGTACATCTATACATTTTCCGTAAAATCCTGGTTAGAGGTATTTTCAAAACCTCACGCAGGAGCGGTGTTTCCTACCCCTGGATATCTTAGCTATTGCTTGTAATCACATGGAAGACAATATGTACTTGATTAGGGGGGGTTTGGAGGATTCTTGTGCAGGACTTGAATCTCTCCTGCAGAGTTCATTTTGACAGTAGTGAAGTTACTTGTGAACACCAGCAAAAAATGACAATTTGATTTGCAGACTGCTGTGCAAAAGCTGCTATGATGTTAAGTTGGAGCCCACTAGGATATGTCCCACAGGCAAGTGTTTAGCTCTTCTGTTTTTCTCATAAAAACAGTCCTGTAAAAGTGGTCTTTGAGGCCAATTTCTTCCTCATTGGCTTTTTTTAAAAAATACAAAGCAGAGATGCTGTGTTCCAGGCAGATAGATTTGTGTTCCCAGCTGTTTTGAATGCTCATTTGATGTTAAGTCTTTGTTCAATCTGCTCCTATGCCATTAATGACTCTGGAGTAAGTAGGTATGCAGAGCTGGAGGAAATCCTGTTTTATATGTCCCTTTCCTGGGGGAGCCTCAGAAAGAGTAACAATAATGCCATTTGGTGAGGTAATGGATAAATAGAGTAAGAAATAAAAACGTGATTACTCCTTACCAAAGCAGAAAAATAGTTTGTGAAGCATAATGTTGTCTTTGATATGTGTAGACAATCTGACCTGCTTCGGTCTGTGGATTAAGATATTAACTGGGGCATCTGAAATGGCTTATTGTAAAGAACCTGTCCCTCAGGTTGTAAAGGAGTTGTCAGCAAATACTAATGAGAATTAAAAAGAAGTAGGAGCCCAGTCATAAACCAGTGAAGTCACTTGAAAGGCTTGCCTTTACTTCAGTGGTCAGTTAATTCTTGCCTGAGGTGGAGGGCTGTGTTGCGCAGCTTAGTATTATCATGAGTCCAATGGGGGTAGTGGTTCCAGTCAAGACAGTGGGTGGTGCACAGTAAGGCCTTGGGCTTGTACATGTCCTCTTCACGGTCCTTTCAAGACACTGTGGGAAAGAGAAAATGGGGACATCCTCCAGCTTTTCCTTCCCTTTGCTAAATGAGGGAAGTTTTGTGGAGGTACGTGTTTTCAAGAAGAACCAGTGCTCTTGTGGGTATTCAAATTTCTCATCAGATTCTAGAGGCAAGTCAAGGATGGATTTAAAGCTTTTGATCTTGGTCAGTGGATGGACAGCAGGTAGAAAAACAGGATGAAATTTTGGTAGCAGTTTTAGTAACTGTTGACATTATCTGAGAAGAAAACGTGAAATTGTGTTGGTTTTTTTTTTTCCCATCATCCAGCTTCCATAGCAGCATGTGTGAGTACAGCAAAACATCTCAACTCCATCCTGCTCACACTGTCAGCTACAGGCTTCCCTAGGGACCTTAGGCATGTCAGCTAGAATTACGTTTTTAGATATACTTACCCCATTTAGCATACACATTTTGCTCAGCGTGTGATTACAGACCGGTGGGTTGCATGTCCCAGAGCCCCCCTGCTGCTGTTCTTTGTGTATACACTGGGTTTTATGTGCATTACTCTGGTGCCTGTGCTTAAGCTGTGTTTGGAATCTCTCCTGACCTTCATATTTTTCATTGTGAAATAGTAGTGATCTCTTTTCTTTGAGTAAGTAGGCAGAGTCGTACTTGTGACATGTTTTAAGGCAACTGAGAAGGTATAAACTTATTTCAGTGCTTGTGATTTATCTTGTTTTGCTTTATTTGATTCCTTAAATGTCAGCCACTCTGAACAGTTCCTAAGACTTTCCACTTTCATTTGGTAAGTGTTAGCTCACAAGAAGGCAGCTCATGTGCTGACAGAATCTTTCCCTTAAGAATATGTGATATGTGTGATATGTTTAGCTGGGGAGAAAACCCAGTGACAGTTCTTTTCCCCCTAAAAGTTGCCATCTTGTGCTGTTGGTTTAATGGTGAAAGAATGCTGCAACATGTTTAGCTGTGCAATGCCTCTCAGGTAGTGAGAGACACCTGAGTAATGGGAAAACCTGTGTTCATAACTGGCTGGCACTTGGCTGACCTAAGCTGATGGGTCTATACATAGACCTGATTCCTGCTTGCCAAAAGATGTAGACAGCTGCTGGGTGTGTGACCCCTTTCAGTAATTTGGACATGCGTGGGCATGTGCCTTCTTACCTGTTTCATGGGTGCAGCTACCTCCTGCATTTTCTGCTCTCCTTCTGTACTTTTGGAGAGGATAGATCCATCAGGAGACCTTGTCCTAGGTGGAAGGTGCTCTTGGACCCCTGATGGCAGGAGGGATCTGGGTACTTGTGCTTAGATTCTGCAGAAGAGCAGATGATCATGGCTCCTTTACGCAAATCATGCTTCTTGGTGGCGTATTTAGGGTAAGGGGACAAGGGGCTGAGTATGCATTGGGTATCACAAGCTTGTAATTGTCTTGTGAAAAGTGCAAAGGGGGAGGTTGCTTGAAGCATCTTGCTCTCCTAGACCCCAGTAACTGCCTTTTTGTCTCCAAGGTGTAAGAGGGAGGGAAACTATCCATAAAAAACTGCTTTCCAGAAACACTTGAGATCAGAGCTGAATGAGTATGTATCACCTGTAGTGTATCTTGCTTGTTTCAAGTTATGTTGTGATGGCAGTCCTGATCAGTATCTCATATTAATTTTCTAGAGCATGATGTATGTGGATACACCTACTGCACTCAGAGATTTTACTGCAAGATTAGAGACATGTTTAGGAAGTTAGTAATGAGAGAAAAACGTGTAATTAAAAATGATATCAGTTTTGAGGCTCATCCATCTTAGCCAGCTTGCTGGAAGAGAAAGGAGCCTTACACAATGCTTAGTGGTGGGAAAACACATTTGCCTTTCTATGCTTTAAACAGGAAGGAACTATTTAAATGACAGACTTACAATAGGACTTAGGGCATTTACTTGGGAATGCTGGGTCACATATTGTTGTAGCATAATGTTGCAGTAACTTGCACTGTGTAAAGTTCAGATAAATCTCATATTTGATTTCATTTAATGATACCATCAGACAATTTTTTTTAATTTATTTGAACTCTATAAAGTAATTGGGTCCTTGTACTGAAAATAGCATTCATATTTTGAGGTAGTCAGATTTACATATGCTGAATGTTGGCTGTAATGTTACGAAGTTGCACACTTAACAGTTTATTTTTTCCTGAGATATGCCATTTTATGTGAAATATCTTACATTCACTCTGCAATAGAATTTTAGCTCTTCATCCCCAATGACCATTATAAAATTCGCATATGCTTAAAAATGTGCCTTGCACAACTGTGATTGTTCATATTGTGAATTTCCTCTCATTTTATGATAGGATCCTTAGTTCAGAATAAAATTATTCTTCAGTAGTAGGAGAAAAACCATTTGGTTCTATATGGTTCATTATACAGTGTGGTAACTTTTAAGTATTCCAAGCAGTACACATGCTTTATATGAGGTTTTATGCCATTTTTCATGAACAGCTAACAGTACCTTGTTGTCATTTTTGCCATGATATGTCCATAAACTCAATTATCTTTCACTTTGGTCCAACTTGCAAATACACAGAAGATCTAAGCAGATGTCAGAGCAATATAGCCAGGTGTATACTGTAGTACTTTGCAAAGTTTTAGTTGCTGCAGGGATATTTCTAGTTAATGGATTTGTTTATTAAGTGCTCCTCTCTGTGTGTTGTTCAGGAATGAACCTTTCATATGGTATTTTCAGGCTGAGTCTGTCTATTTTATCTGGTGACAACCTCAGAGTAACCTTGCAGAATGATGAGCTTTTTACTTAGGATGTTCATAGTGTAGTTACCAAAACTGCTGAATTACGTGTTGTGTAATTTCTGTTAAAATCATTAAATGCTTTAGAGTTGTGAATTTGACACAGAGGTGCCTAAACTCAGCTGAGCCTATGGATGTAACCAGTATGTAACACTTACCCTTATTTCCTCTGTAAGCACTCTGGATATGGCTGAAGTGACTCTCCAAAAACCAGCAGCTTGTGATGGTGCTTTGAGTGGGGATATGTTAGTGCTCCAAGGTTGGTGGCCAAGGGACCCCTTGTGTCTGGGAGCTGGAGGTCAGCAGGTGTGATGGAGTGTTGGCAGCTTCCTGGCATTCCCTGCTATGCTTACCCACAGAGAACCAGCCATCCTACAGGGGTACAAGAGCAAGCATGGTCTATTTTGGCAGCTACTGTGGGCGCCTGTGCTGTTTTGTGTCAATGGGGAGAGATGGAGATGGTCTGAGGGTGTTTCCAGTTGCCCTGTGCTCGCTGCTCAGAAGCAATTGTGTAGCGGGAAAAGAAGATTCTTGGTTCATGATCCTGTGCAGTACAGTGGATTTGTGCCAAGATTGGTCCATGGAGCCAGGATGGGGTCTTTTATGAGCAATATTATGTACTGATGAAACAACAAGAGAGAAAATCTCTTCCCAAGAATTAAATAATTGCTTTGTTGATGAAAGGACCCAGCATCTGGCTCTTGTGTTTCATGTATTTTGTCATGTAGATGTAACTGTTTGCTTTGTTCCTGGCAGTAATGTTAACTTATTAATGCACAAACCTGTTTCCAGGTCAGTAGAAAGCTATGTATAAATCTTTGTTACATGTACTTGATTGTCTTTAACTCTGTAAGAGAGAATTAGTGCCCAGTAATCATATTGCAGTGCTGTTTCTGATTACACTGGTAGTTAGTGTGCAGCGCAAATTTGGTTTTATAGACTGGAGCTAATGTTATCTTGATTAAAATAAAGGATAAACACTGGCTTGTGTTGTTGGCCGCTTAATTTTGTCACCTTTCCACTGCCCAGTTTCATTGCCTCCTGTAATTCTGAGATGTGACTGCCTGCCACAGAATGGCTTCTGATTATAGAGCCTTACATTTTAATATGTGGTGCTTCAGATTGAAGTGGAGCAAATTTTAGAGTTGGTGGGAAGAAGTGGATTGTGGAAGGGTCTTCAAGAACAGTGACTGGGCAAAGCACTACTGCCTAGAAATGTTTTGATCCTATTGTAATGAATAGCTGCTAGTTCCTGTTGTTTCTGTTTTGATTGTGTGCCCAGCTGGTGTATGATGGAGATAGGATGTTGGGACAGGGCAAGGAAGTAACTGTCAAAAGTGCATCTCCCTTAGGAAAGCAAGAATGTGGAAGCATAGTAGAACTGGGTTTAAATAGCACTTATTTTAACTTGGTTTTCATAGTGACAGACCATGTGCAATTTTCCACATGCTGGGTAATGGAAAGTTGGCCCCAGAGGAAGTCACTTTGTAAGTCAAGTTGAGGATTATAAAATCAATCACTGTTGGATCACTAATTGGTGTGGAAGATAGGAATTTCCTATACAGTATGATAAGTTCATTGGCTTTCTGGCAGTGTGTGCACAATGAGATGTTTAGCCAACGATACTCTTTCCTGGTTCTGTTGTTAACTCAGGAAAAGCATCAGGTCATTTATAGCTACACCCAAACTGCTGGTTTGTTTCTGAGCAGTAAGGGGGAGGGTGGGGGGAGTTTGATGTCATGTAGAATCTACATGTATTTTATGAAGTTTGTTTTCATCTCTTCATGGCATAATAGTGAAGCTTGGCAGCCACATGAGAATCGTGAAGATTGATTGCTCTTGGTGTTAAGCATCTCACATCTCTGAGTTTATATCAACACAAGCCTTCTTCCAGCAGCAGCATCTGGCTTATTGGCAAGATCTGTGGACAGTTGTTCTGATTGCTCTGGAGATGCCTCTGGCTGTCATGTGGCTGCTACCTTGGCTGTGCTGCTTTGTTATTCTAGCTGGTCCCATTTCCATTTATTTATTTTTTGGCTTACTTTTGATTCTGATGAAATGCTCCTGAGATTGTGGTCTTGAATAAATCTTGTCTAACTTCCTCATGCAGGGACTTACATGAGATGCTGATGTTAATTTATTTCAGTGATTATTTGCTGATTGGAGCTGGAGCAGTAACATCCCAGTCTCTGCCTTCTGTGCAGGTTTTCCCTGTGAATCACAGCATTGGTCATGTGAAGTGAAAATGCACATCTTTGAGCATATTCTGCCTAATAGGTTTCTCTGAGACCAGGGCTGCAAGCCTGAATCAAATATTACCAGTCAGTGTCTGGGATGGTGCTGAGAGTCCTGGAACCAGCCACTTGAATTTCTCAAGCTGACCATTTGAAGTTTCTGGCCAAGCTGATAGAAACTGGCGCAGGAGCAAAGAACAGTGTATGTCAGCTGTGGATTCACATCACCTCAAGTGCTGTACCTGTCTGTATGTTTTTTTTATTCATATGTCTTGTGCTTTAAAAACATGATTCTACCAGGAGAACTGTGTGTTTGGAAGGGTGCTTGTTTCTTAAAATACTAAAGCATCTGTTTTCATTAAATAAACATATCAGGGTCACTACTTCTGGCTGAAATTTAGCAGAGCTGTGATGTGCAGGAGGCCAGAGGAGATGGTTATCTTCCTTGGCCTTTAATGATCCTTAGAACTGCTTCAGCACTGTCCACAATGGGAGCTGTTTGAGAAGTTGTAAGATCTCATAAGGGTGTTATCAAGGCATGATAACACACAGTTTTCTGGTTTTAAATGTGTATTTACATCTATTGGTGGTAATAATAATAAGACAACTTGATTGGCATGTATATTTTTTAGTGATTAACTGCAAATTTGGCACGTTACATACTGCCACAAAACTATCTTAAAATGCAGAGGGAAATTTGCACACTAAGATGTAAATTACCTCATCACACAATAACTACAAACATGCATTGCGTGAGCATTTTATGAAATGGAGAGACACGTTGATGAAAGAGTTCATTTCTGATTTTAAAATTAGGAATTAGATGCTTCAGCTTAGAAGGGGAAGTACCAACTTTGCATTCAGGATGAATGTCATGAGGGGATTTCTTTAGGGCCCAGGTCTTACTGGGGCTGTAATTTCTCTTAAAAGAACCCTTTCTTCCTCTGTACTTAGCTTTTTCCAGGAGGTGATGAGACAGCTTCTTTTCCAAGGTCCCAGAACACAAATTAAAATAAAAACACCCTTTTATATAGTACCTTCAATTGAATGGAATCATAAATGTATCTTCTGATGTTAGGCATTTGTCTGCATTTGTGGAATTTCTGTAGAAGCAACGCTAGATACTGTAAATGTTCAAGAGCTCTGTAAATATGACTGGTAGGATGAGCTAGAGCCTTTCATCTCCTAGTTGCTGGTTTTAATAGGATCTGGCTTGAAGGGTTTTGAAAGCTGTTGCCAGGTATTTTATTGCTTGTGTGTCTCAGGAGATAGGTTTTTGGTGTTTTGTTTTTTTTTTTTTTTTTTTTTTTTACTGTGTGTGAGTAGCCTGAAAGCGTTTACAGTGGTATTTTTGCCAGTCATCTGTGAGCATGTCTACATGTATGTGTGGTATAAATAGACACATACTCCCTTTGCCCATGTGTTAATATGTTTATATCCTGTGTCGTAGCAGAGCCTATTTACATGGCTTTCAAGATGTTCTGAGTGTGGGTGGAGTGGGCTTTTGTCTGCCTGCGGGTATAGCCACATTGATTTATGTTTGTAGAAGAGAGACCTTAGGCAAGGGGAGTCACTCCTCTTTGATTACACCAGCCCTTTGGATGGGAAAAGGTCGCCATGATTGTAGGTTTCACAGGACCACTGCAGGGCTTCTCACCATAAGGATTACAGGTGAGTATTAATCACAGGACTGTTGTCACACAAGTGTGATTTGCTGGGCTGACAGAGGCAATTCGTGGTTGTTATTTAGGTCCCATGGAAAAAGGACAATGTCTTTTGGTCCTCAATCAGATATCAGGGTTCAAGGCCAGATACATGCTTTGTTGTTCACAATGCAGCATGGCCATTGAAAGACTTGTTGCAAGACTGTATGGTCAAAGGGTAGCAGCCAACTTGCCAAAAATAGTGTTGCTGTGGGAAGCCAAAGTACTCTCATGCAAAGCGATCGATTGGTCTAACATAGGACTATTAGCAATAAGTTGTTTTTGTAGATAAGAACTATGTAATATTGTTCCAGGTTATGGCTGTTGAAGACCAACAGGATCAACAAAACCAGCAACAAGTATCTTACTACTGATAATGATGTTATTCTGGCCGTGTTTCTACATAGTGTCTCACTATGATACTGCTGCTAGTTAATGGTCCATGATGTGGTTCTAGACACTGAACTTCTCATTTAAAGAACTCTTGAAATAGGACAAGTCTGTAAATAAGTTATAGCCACAGAACACACTGAGCTCTTTTAAGTTTTCAGGAGCTCTTTAAGTAACTAGTTGTTATCATTCTTTGTTCAGTGTATATATTTAGGTTTTTGATACATCTGTCTATCTGTCATTTGTGTGTGTATCTGTGGGAAAGCATTACCTTTTTTTTTTTGGAAGTTGTTACTCTTGCAAACCTGGTAGAAATGTCTCAGGGTCAGAGGAGCAACAGGTTTAATGGGAAATTTTTTTTGAGGATTGTGTGAAATGTGTTGATAGCAGAACCTCCACAAAGATCTGGATGTGTGCCTCTGCAGAGAGCTGTGGATTCATCTATCTCATGCCAGCCTGTTACAAACATTTCTGATGTATCATCAGCAACCCTGAGATGTCTTTCATTTGTAATCTGGAATGACTAGTTTGCATTCCTTCCCAGCTCCTTTTAGTGGGCTTTGCAATGAGGTTTTTTTGAACCTTTGCAGACAGCCTAGTTATAGTAATGCAACCAGTACCCTCTGATGTTTTGTGTGTGATTTTTTTTTTTTTTTTTGTGTGTGTGTGTGTGTTTGGGTTTTTGTGTCGTTTGTTTGCTCATTTCTTCAGTTCTTATTTCTGAGATTTTAATCAGTCTTGATTACTGTGCTTATTTCCAGGATGTTATGGCCAGATGGGAGTGGTTTGACTTACATCATCTAATTTGGATTCCTAATATTACCTCCTGAACCTGTAGAGAATGAAATGTACCAAATGTGTACTTTTTAGCTGTAAGGATAGATTGAAAGTGGAATATATGGCTAGTATAGTTTTGGGTTTCATGGTGATGGGCTATGAGTATATGAGTACTTGGCAAAAGAATAATTATTCAAGGAGGCATGAAATTAATACAGGAATGAGGCAAGATGGAAAACTTACTGGTAGCCTAGGTTCTTGAAAAGTCATCTAAGGAGAATAGCATTTTGAAGTGTGTATTCCTTGTCTGTCTGTGACACTTGAACCCAAACAACTAGTGTGTTTAAAGAGGTGTTACTCATCTTTCCAAAACTAGGACCATAAGAAGGTAGGGCTGGAAAAAGATCTTCAGATCTTAAAAAAAAACTTCCTTCATTGAAATGGGATCACCCATCTCTTGATCACCTCTCATGGCTATTTTTCACCTGCTTTTCAAAACCTGTCATGAAAAATGAGATTTCTCAACGTCATTTTTGTAGCACTTACCACTCACCTTTGCTGAAAAGTGGCTTGATTTCTTATTTGCCTTTCCCAAGTGGATACAGAATGTAGTTGTTCACTGTGTCTCTTTGTAAATACTTTTTCCATACTGAAGGATTCTGCTCAGTTTTCTGTCTTGTAAACTAAATAGACTGCACTGCTTTGAACTTCCCACAATATTTGTGTTTTCTAAACTGCTTTTTGTCCTATAGACACTCCTCAAATGGTCTGTTTGAGTCTACTGTTTATATGGCTGAGATAATACTTCACCCTAATGAAATCTGATTGGAGGATCACTTGATTCTTTGGGCAGTGTCCCCTACCAGCACATGTCCCTTAGGATCTGTGTATTTATTTTTTCTTTCTAATTCAAGATGAGAGTAGCAGAATGAGGTCAGTTACTCTATGCACCAGCATCTTAACTGAAACAAGGGACAACTGTGGATCTTACTTCCATCCAGGTCCAGAGATGTTGCAGGTGCCAGAACCCCAGTTTCTAACAGGTAGCTGATGGCAAATTTGTGAATTTATTTGCTGAAGTTCATCTGATGAAGAGTGGTATTATAAAAAGCCACCCAAGGATCCACTTTAAAGAGCTGCTGTGCAATGAACAGATTGGAGAGGAAGGTGGTGTCTCACACATGCCACCTAGTAAGCAAAGGAACTAGAGCAAACTCTTCAAACAGTATGTGATCTGCTTGTGGTGGACGAGTTATAAATACACTTCATCACTCCTTTTCTATTCATTGCTCCTTTGAGTTGATTAAGTTCAAACAAGGAGGAAGAGGCAAAATTCTAAACTGTTACAGTACTGTTTAAATTCGGATATAAACCCAAAATTTTTTCAGCCAACAAGTCAGCCTCTGGTGAAGCAGTTAAACTAAGGCAGTGGCAGTTTAATTATGGTGGAGAAGCTGCTTAATCCTCTTTGTTTCTGGAGACGGGTTGCTTAGTGTGGTAACTGTGCACTCTGCAGTGATATGCAGCTTGCACAATGGCCAATCCTTTGGTTGTGAAAGCAAAGTCATTTCTGTATGGTCCTCGAGTATTCATTTACAAACAAATAATTGATATATGAGTGAGTGAAAGACATTTAAGAGGGTGGGATCTAATGCCAAGCACTGATTTTCATAGTTGATTTTAAACCTACATTATGCTAATAAAGTTCATTTGGAAAATGTGTCCATTCCCTAACTTCTGGTGCTAAGCATTCTTTTAATTGGATTCAGATGGTTGGACTGAAACAGTTGTAGGGTTTGTACACAGATGTCCTGAGTGCTCCAAGCACTTTTTTTTCCTATCTGGTTTTTCTAAGCCAGAGTTGATTTCACCGTGGCTGGTGTCCAGACGTTCTTGAACTCACTCATTAGAGGCCTATCTGATACAAATAGGCACAGTTTAGTGGGACAAATGCAGTTATGATCATTTAAACATGCTGAAGATTTCATCTGGGGCAGGCATGACTTTTCTACTCCATTAGGCTGTCTGGGCTGGGTTGCTAGTCTCTGGCCAGAGTTCATCAGTGAAGAAGTCTATCTCACAAGGCTTACCGTTGCCATTTGTCATTCTGAAAACATGGGCTGTTGCCTAAATAATTATAAAGGCAGAAACATGTTTTTGTTTTCAATAAAACGATACTAAGAGTTGATGTTTCTGAGGTGTTTTGACAAGGCAGAACATTTTTGATATAGTGGTGCTGTGCTCTCATTTTCATCCCTGTGCTGAAATTCATAACTAGCTTATTATCCGAGTAGCCTGACCGGACTCACACTGTATGTGGAGTAGGTAGCATTCAGTGTGATGAAGGCATTGGAGAGCATCAATTTCCCAAGTAGTTGTTCCAACACGTAATAAGCACAACATAAGCACTCAGGAGAAGTTGTGACTTTTTAATGCAGTCTAATAAGCGGAGTTTCTATATACCATGCTCATTAGGCCAAACAAAATGTACTCTTTAATTTCAAGGAAGAAATAATTAAGGATGAAAAACTATTTATATTTGATTTAAACCTGTCTAATTTCTATCAAAAGATTTTGTCTGAATTTCAGAAAGGTGACTTTAAGTGTTTATTTCTGAAAGTAGCAGTTAAACAGAGGCTTTTCTGACACCAAAGTATTGAGTGGTGCTGGGTATGAAACTATTTCCTAAACACTTGGCTGTTGTTCAAAATGATAATACTTTAATGAAGCATTATTTATTTATTTATTTATTTATTTATTTTAAAAGAGACATTAAAAAAGGACACAATGGGTGTTGGAAGGCGGTATCTTTGTATGAACATAATCAGTACTGAATTTGCATTGTGAGGTTACATTAAGCCACACACCCAAGAGGGAAAATTAAAGGATTACTTAAACCCAACAATAAACATGCAAATTAGAAGTCATCATTTTTAAATGAAGTAATACACTATTAAAAATAAGCACAAAATTGCAGACTAGTTTGGATGTGTAGTTTATAGAATGCACCAAATGTTAAAATTGAGGGGAATTAAGAAAAACATTTTCCAAAGGAAAGTAAAATATCTGCCTAATTAGATCGTAAAGAAAGGAGATTAAAAGTAATATTTTGTGTTACAGTAATTACTGTTTTTTCAGAAGTAATCAGGTTGCTGTGTGTTGATCTAAATTTAACTGCGATAGCAGGTCTCTTTAGGCTCTTTTGTTTTGTTTGTGTCTTTAATTATTTTAAATCACAACCATTGCATCGAATATGCTGCATGGCTGTTTGCTCCGATATTCTGCCGACTCATAAAGGCAAATCTGGGAGATCACTTCATACCCTCTGGTTCTGTGAGGTTAAAAGCCAACTCATTGCAGGGGACTGTACAGCAAGATAACAGGAAGGCAGCTGAAACCATTGGGAGGTGGGTTGAGGTGCTGATGAGAGCCTGAGATGTAAATAAACCAGATTGCTCCCATTTCCTTTTTCCACTGTATTATGCATTCCAATAGCACTATTCATCTTTATGACAGACACCTATGGCTTTAACTTTACTGCGGGCCACTGAAGTACATTAAAGTGGGCAGGAAATGGAAATAAATAGAGTTCAGTGGAGGCTGCAGAATAACTAAACATACCACAGTCACTTTTAGTGTGGGGTCATGTGTTTTTCAGCAGATTTATTGTATTGCCTGACTTTTGTTTGAAAGATGGGGGCTATTTAAAAGAGATGCTGTATATTTATAAAATAAGTTTTTTGTTTTACTTTTCAAACACTTTGGGATGCCAAAGATGAAATTGGGTTGAGTCAGTGGGATATGACTGTGCACTCCCTGAGGTTGTTAGAAACAGAATAATGGGATTGAAGATTTGAACAAATCTTGCTACAGAAAGCATCAGGGGAGAAGCACAGTCCATTGGCTTAAATTAATCTTCCTCCTAAAGTTAGTGAAGCATTTGGGTAGAGAGGCTGGCTGAAATTTGACCTTATAAATGCATCTTTTTTTTTTATTTAATGCATGTGCATTTTTATCACTTTGGAAATGTGGATTACTCTCCTGCTTGTTCAGAGGGCTGTTTTCAAGGACAGCAAAGTTACACTGGAAGTTCCAGATACCCTTAATCTTCAGGAGATGGGACTTTTGGTGAATTCTGTTTTTGTGAAAGCTTTGTGTGTTTGTTTTGCCTTGATTGTTTGTATTCTGATAAGATTAGGTCAGTAAATGAAAGAATTCACAACATGAGTTACTTGAAGACTTAACACTCATAGTTTCACTCCCTTGAGATAGTCAGCTACTTGGAAACTTTTCTAAAAAAAAAAAAATTAACCACACACACAGGTTTTTTCCTTGATTACATTGAGCAGTGTCTGGTTTTGCTGAGCATAGTGTTCTCCTTTTCTTCTCTGTTTTTTTTTTTTTTCTGACTGACTGCTGTATAGTAGAAAGGATGTATCAACCTTTAAAACATTTGTTTGTGAAATATCCACTAGTATCTAGTATCTTTTAGATAATGTCACATAAAATAAAAACTAATTTGTAAGCAGTGTGGCAGAAATCTGGAAAGATAATTAAGATAAAAAAATAATTAACATCGATTCTTTTCCTCTGGGAAAGTACATTCCTTTCTCCCAAAACATCCTTTAAAAATGTTGTTTACCTGGGTCTGTATTTAAGTATATATTTCAGTGTAACATTCAGTGTTTCTTCTTTCTTTTTAATTATCTTGATATCAATAATTTAATTCAAGATACTCCTCCAGATACACTTCTGTTGCAGGAACTAGTGCCAGGCAGAACTGCAAGTAATTACTGGGGTTGGTTGTTGGCAATTTGACTTTTCATCATTTGTTCGTCATCATTTGTTCGCACTTTGTGGATAGTTCCTTGCTGAAAGGATTAGGTTACAGATGGGTGGGTATTACTCCAGGGACTTCTTAAGTGAGAATCCAGATGCTTTGCTGCATCCTCTCCTCTTGGTTAGTTTGGGAGTTACAAGTCAGTAGCTGCAGGTAAGATTTAAAACTTGTATCTATTTTTTTTTCTTTAGCAATGTCAAAATCTCTTCATTACTCTGTGTTAACTAAACTAACAATCTAACTGCAAACTTCACATACTTGGGAAATTACAGATTGAGCTAAAATTTCAAAACATACTAATTTTTTAAGTGCAGTATCACTGACAGACTGTCTAAGTTCATCAAGGTCATTGCATGCTTTTGAAAACTTGGCTATGATTTTGGTGCTTAAGCCGTAACAGAGCTTTTCAGTTGTTGGCCTTTGGTCACATCCCAGCAGTTTAAACATGTCTGTAGTTTCATGCAACAGTTTCAGGACATAGTGTTTTACAGTTGTGAGATGTGAGTTTTGTTTGTGCCCTACAATGCAGCTATCTGTATAGCTGAAATCCTGCCTGGTCTTTGCTGGATTTAATGGAGAGGCATCAGCAGTGGAAGTACACTTCTGAGAGGGAAGCATGAATTAAAAATATTCCTTCTGTCTGTCTTTCTGTTAGATGTTACTGGATGTGTTTTCAAATATGAGCTAATTTTCCCTACTTCTAGTTTCAGAAATAAAGTCTGAAGGCAAACTCCAGGCTAAATGCAGCTGCTGTTGAACTAAGTGGAGACTTTACTTTGTGTTCTAGTGGGAGCACAGTCTTGGTTTCCCGTGTTTAGCATCCTGCCTGGTAGAGCTTGGAAGGACTTCCAGCCTATGTCCATGTGCTGTTCCTCCCACTGGGCAGTTTGTATGTGTGTGTTTAATCTCTCAGCAGCAGTTTGCAAGCTTGCTTGTGTCTGTAAGAACCACTTGCTGAAAAACAGTGGTTAATTCAGGCACTTCAGAAAATTCTTGCTCATAGAAGTATGTGTAATTACTTCGTGCCTTGACCTCACTGGGGGCTGCTGGGCTCCCCAGCGCAGTGGTCCCTACTGGGACCATTTATTTCACCCTTCTAACACTCTCTGGTGTTTGAATGTCTGAAATTTGTATGCAAAAGTTAACAAGCAGAGACTGAAATTAGGGTTTTGATTTCTGTAGTGGGAGGGGAAGCTGTGAATTTTACAGCATCACATATTTTGCTTATCCTGCTTGTTCAGAAGGCAAGAATAGTGTTTGGAAAGTAGGTGTGACAAAGACAGTGTAGTTTATTTATGCTGTGCAGGAGTAAAAGGAGTCATCTTCTTTGTAACACAGCAGACTAAATTGGTTTTGGAGCACTCTTTGGAAGAGAGGCTTATATGTTGTATGTTTAATTTTTGTGCCAATTCCCCCAGCAACTTGCACACGCCTTTGTCTACCCTGCCTCTCTGCCTGCGGAGCTGCAAGAAGGGAGGCTTTAACTGCTTTGCCCCTCCCATATGAGCACCTAACACATTTGGCTGCTCGAGTTTTATTTCTTCCCTCTGTAAAACTTAAGAGTGTAACTTCCACTCCAGCCTTGTTAGGGCGTGAGCTGCTGAAGTGGGGGCTCCCTGGGACCAGACATTTTCACCGGGTAGTAAAACCTCTTTAATGGGGTGGCTTAACTTTTAAGTCATGGTTAATGTTTTTAACAGTAACTTGTGTTTCCTCTGCCCTTCACGCCCAACCATTAGCCAGGTGTTTTTGTTGCACAGAATGGAAAAATAAAAGTAATTTACCAGTACAGCTGGGCCCTTGGTGAGGTGCTGCAGGAGGATGGCTGCTGATGCAAGCTGGGGACCACAGAGGCTGGATGAGTGGGTTAAAAGGCTCCTTGTAAATGCTCGGCAAGCTTCAAGCACTGGAAATGAGATGGCTTTAAAAAAAAATTAAAAACCTATAAATAAGTTAGAAGGTTTAAATTTGGCATACTGTGTGCTTATATGGTTTACTCTATGTAATTTTCTAAATAAATCAAATTAATTTTTTTTTTCTTCCTTTTATATGGCATCCACTTGATTTCCTTGTAACTGCAGGACAGGCCTGACTCTGATCTGCCTTACACTGTGAACTGTGTTTATGGAGCTAGAATTGGGGTCATTAATTTTCTTTACATCAAAAGAAGTAGTTTCTTTTAAATGAGAAGCTTGTTTCACCTAGTAATTCGCTTTAATTGCTTATTTGAAACTTTTGACATTTGATAGCAATTTAAACATTGCCAGATGAGGCTCATGCAGTCGGGACCTGCAGGTGCTTCCTTGTGTGCCCAACATGGATCAAAGGAGTGAGCCCAGGGATGTGCCTGGGTGCGGATGGGGCACCCAACGTTGGAAGGTGCTGTTTGCTGAGATTGTTTGAATAGAGGCTGTGTGTCAGCCTCAGCAAGAATTTGCTCAGAGGGCTCCCCTTGGAAAGGCTTCTGCAGAGCTCAGTGCTGTTTGTTTTTCTTGGGAGATAGACTGTGTGGCCTTTGTTTTGCCTGAGGCACAATAGTGCTTGCAGCATGGAGTCTGTATGGTTTTTAAGTCTAACTAACCAATAGCACTTTCTGCTGAAGGGTTAGAAAAAAAGTTGCTAAAATATTAATTACTTTTCTTTTTCCCTGACTAATGTCTGTTAATTTAATATTATTGTCTTCTGGGAGGTTTGGAAGAGAAGAATTTTCTTGTTCATGAGGGTAAGCAAATGGTGCAGCTTCAAAGGCGTTTTTACTAGGGTCTAAACCTCAATAAAGAGGAGACAAAAATGTGTCTTTCACTTCTAATTTTGTAAACTGGCTTAT
This sequence comes from Indicator indicator, assembly GCF_027791375.1. NCBI lineage: Eukaryota > Metazoa > Chordata > Aves > Piciformes > Indicatoridae > Indicator > Indicator indicator. The sequence goes on from NC_072013.1 coordinate 25,201,207, forward strand.
TAGCATGAGTGCAATTTATTGTTCAATCAGCAGTAGGAGTAGCTTTCTTTAACCTGAGAAGTATTTTAATTTTTGTTTTAAGGCAGTAAATAAACAATAATTTAGATTATTGCAGAAAGAGCAACTTTTGTTAATGGCTTTTGGCTGTGGGATGGTGTGATGTTAGATACACTCACAACAGTTTCGGTCAACACTGTGTCTTGTAAAACAGATTAGAAACTATTGCAGGAGTGGTCCAGCAGCTGAAAGTGAGATGAATTGTGTGCTGCTGCTGCTGCTGAAGTTAGTCATTGTTTTAGATCTTTCTGAATTGAGAGCAAAGGGAAATAGCGCAGTTGATAAAGAGTGAGCCAAGCCAAAGTACGGTGCTAAGACTTCATGATAGAGTTTTATTGATGTGCCTTGTAATTAAAGCCAGAATTAGTTTTCTAATAGGACATTAATTTTCTAGAGAGTGATTTCAGCTTGGCATTAAATAATACGTTTTAAAAAATGAGTATCAATCTGGGGATACCCCAGCATATGTTGGATGGCTGACTCACTAGCTTTGCGTGCCCTCATTATTAATAAGCAAATTAAGTATTTTCATTTAAAATAATTATACAAACAGACCTTTGGCTGCTCTGTGATTTCATTAAAACCTTAATTGTTTAGAGAGCTCAACGAGAGTGTGTGAAGTTCGGTCAGTTTTACTGCATGGCATTAGTCTTAATAACAGATTTACAACGGGCTGGATTTGGTCTCTTGACTAATCTTTACAGTAGCAGGCTTGGGATGGGAAGGTGTTTGGGTGTTTTAGGAGACAGGTAACTCTGTCTCTGAAGTGGAAACGCAGAGCCGGGTTTTAAAATGTCTGGGCAGCCTTAACTCGAACTAGCGAGGGGGAGGGGGTAAAAATTGCTCGGTGGAAGCAAAATAGGTGTTGCGTTTAAATCAGCTTCTTAGTGTGCACATTGTCACACCTTCACACATGGCTGTAGGCTCAAATTTATTTCTCATTAAAGCAACTGTAGCGTAAGGGAATATTGTGGCCATCTGGGTTGGAAAGATCAGAAATAAAGGTCCTTGCTAGCAGAGGAGCCAGCTGTGGGCAGCACCATGTAAACTGTTTTTTATGCCACTTGATTAATCATTTCTGAGAGTGAGGACAACAGAACATTTAGCAGGTCACAGACGAATGTTTGGAAGTACTTTAAAGTCTAATTTTCTTGGGCTGAAGGTGATGGTATGCCTTTGAAACATGTTATGCTATTTGCAGGTTCAGCATCTCAACTAACGTTGTTCCTGAGCATGGGAAACACATGCTCATGTGTTGTCTCCAAAGAGATGTCTCCAAAGGAGAGCTAATTAGAAGAATCAGTAGTTATCAAGTATACCACAGCTTCACTGTTTAATTCTGATGGTGATTTTCATGCTGGATCTAATACAAATGAATTCACTTACAGTTTATTAATCAGCTGTGACCTGTGAGTCTTCTAGGATATCTGGGAAGATAACAGGCAGAGAATTACCAGAACAGATTTAAAGTACTTCTGTGGGTGGAGAGCAAATCACAAAGAACTATTTTTCCTTTTTTTTTTTTCTTATTTTCTTCCTTTCTTAATTGTCATAACTTGGTATGTTTTTTTCTCCCTTTCCGCACTTCTTTAGGACCCACGATTATCAGCTTTAATTTTTGACAAGCTTCAAGTGCCTGAGTATTTACAGAAAAACAGGAATGAAGGAGAGAGCAGATGTGAAACTTGTGCCACTCACTTGAATCAGCTGAAGCAGGAAGCCATTCAGATGATGCACACCCTTAATCAAACCAGCTACCTAGAAATGCCCGACCTCCCACCCGGTGCTGGGGCAGTGACCAGCGTGGTACCCAGGATGGTTGCTGTCTCTTCCCAGAGAGACCTGCCACTCATTGCTGGGCCGGTGGGCAGACAGCCTGGAAAATCACCAAATCTCTTCTCTGGAGCAGAAAGGAAGAAGGGACTTGGATGGTCTCAAGGCACGGGTGGTTTTCCAAACTCCAGCGTTCAAGTCACAGTGGCCCCCAGTGGCCTCAGCGGTGCTCTGAGCTCTGTCACCATCCAAGCTCAGCAGTACCTTGAAGGCATGTGGAGTATCTCCAGAGTGAACAGCTTCCTGCCTCAGGCTTGTCTAGTAAGTAGTGATAATTCAGATGCTTGAGTTTTGTTTACATGTGTGGATATACAGAGAGATAAAATTTGAGCTGTATACGTATTTATTGTAGAAGTGATCAGCTAATGGTATTCTAAACCATGTTTCAAGAGTTGAAGAGCTGAAGAAGAGCTTCAAATGATGTTCTGTCAGATGACAAAAAGAATTTGCTTTCTTTTCTCAGACAGTGGGATTCTTTCCTCAGATGATTTTGCACTTATTTAGGCTTCATGTATGCAGGTGATGCTATTTGGCTGTCACATACCTAGTGACCAGTTTAGAAAAACATACAAGGCCAAGTTCATCACGTGAAATTTTGGGAGCTCCATGGGATTATGTCAAAGATGAGCTCAACCTTCAAGTCTAGTGCTGAACTTCTAGGGCTGTGTTCAGTTCAGCAGGTGCTGTTGATAGACTGTGATGGAGGGCATTAATCTTCAGATTAGATGTGCTGCAGAACAGTTTGCTGCAAAGGAGGGTGTTCAGAAGGTTGCTGCAGAGCCACATGCTTGTAAATGTCATTGCACTTGGATTTTAAGCATTGGTGTTGATTTCCTGTGTTCTCTGTATATTTTAACAACTCTTGAGGGGAAGGAAAGAAGATTTATAGAGGTGCATATTACCTTTAAAAACAAGTTCATTAGAGATTTGTGACCATCTATGGAACTGTGCTAAGAATGATGCAGTGACTAATTCTGACAAAGACTTATTCCTGGATCATTTTCACATGTTAGTGAACAGGGAAGTTTGACTACTGGTGAAATGTGCATGATTTTTACTTAAAGACGTTGTAGCAGGTCTTGCAAGATGAGGTATGTTGGTACTAAACACATTTAAATTTAACATAATGCCTTATGTGCTGTTGTATATAAACACTTCTTAATATTGCTTGGTAGCTTCAGCTGATTGAGCTCCAAGATCAACAGAGATAAATATTTGGGAGTGCTGCTATGTGGCATTACTTTTGCAGAGTGGCTGTTGTGTTTCCTTCCAGAAAAGGCTTGGAGATGTGTTTCTTCCCTCCAGTGCTTCTCTCTCATATGGAAATTTGTGAATGCACATATATCCCACCTTGGAGGGGTCCTCATTTACATACAGTGAATCTCTACAGATATCAGACTGCTCTGTGATTATTTTACATTGAGAAAAAGGAAAAAAACCTGGCCTGTTCAGTGCTTGATGGTTTAAGAAACTGCTGTTATGAGTGTTTTTCTCTAAAATGCTGTTCCATGTGTTAGGGATTAATTTGGCTAATGTAAGGCAAATGTTAATACTTTTAAATTGTCTTTTAAAGTCAGTGTATATTGCAAAGATGTAGGGGAAAAAACAGAAAAAAGGAAAGCTACTGGGTTAAGGAGACTGCACTCTCTGAAAGCAGAAGCATTTCCATTTCTCTGCTTATTCCTTTTCTGCCCTTATTCTTGTCTTAAATAATTCACTATCAGCCAGCTCCAGATTTCTTCCTGCTTAACGATGCAGACTGATAGATGTGGTTTTCCTTAACCACAGCATTATTTTAAGATAAAATTGA